>NW_017728911.1:27860081-27870395 GCF_001723895.1 Crocodylus porosus | reverse complement strand
TCGGAGTCGATGATCTGCTCAGGTCCCTTCCGACCCTATCAACTATGAAACTATGATAATAGGCATCTATATTTCTATTCTCTTCACTTAAATTACTCAATGAAAATACTGGTTTGGCCTTGCAATTTAAGTTACTGATGGTACTAGTTGTTTTCTACAGAACCCTAATAAGGCTCATTGCTGTACAGATCTTTGGAGAGACAGGCATCCTGCCCTAAAAAACTACTTTTAAGGCTTGGTCCTTTAACTACCTTATAACCTCAAGAATAAGGATTTGTGGCTTAATAAGGCAGAGGAATGAAAAGAGGGGTAAATGTGAACAATTAATGAATGGGTTAGTTATATCAGACATGTGCCCTGTTTGTACCAAGGTTTCAGAGAAACCTTCCTATATAAATTTAAAATGGAAGGTGTGTGAAAGGAGTTATGAGAGCTGGGGGGCTTTCCTTGCAGTGCTTTTAAAATGAAGTCTAAACCTATTCACTTACATTACACACAAACTAATGTAGATCTTATGCATCTCAAATTCTTGTTGCTTCCTCAGTCTGAGTCACCTCGTGGATTCAGTCTAACCATGTACTTTGCTCCTTCCATTTCAGACCATCGCAAGCTACTAACCAAGAGAGTTGCAGAGACACCACTGCACAAGCAAATCTCCAGGAGACTGCTTCATAAACAGATCAAAGGCCGGTGAGCAAATAAGATGTGGTAATTCTGAATTCCTGTAGCAAGAGCTTGATGGCCAAAACGTGGACAGTTTGTGGAGACTGCTCCTGTCTGATGTTCACTAATCTGTGCCACAGCTGGAAGGATGTCCTTTGGTTAGAGACCTGGGAGGGGATGATAAGTTCTGATGACACTTGGAGAGTAATGTGTAGTTCCACATAGCTTTGACAAGTGGTGCTCTGTGCAGTTCTTGATTTATTTTATTGGTGAACATGGATGATGTTGGTGACTCTGAAACATGAAATGTCTCTCCCAGGAGTTCTGATCCAGGTTCTGATATCAGTGTTGTAGAAGAATCTCCTGAGAAGACCATGAGTGGTGAGTGTTGATTTTAATATACATGGACTATCTTCCCTTTTTACCATGTCACAGCAGACAGTGTTGTGACATACATCAGCCAACTTGGTCCTCAGTACTCTATATTAACATATATGAAGATTGTTGTCCTGCAGGTGAAATGCAGTCACCCCTGGAGCAGAAGATGCTAGTAGTTCTGTGCTTGGCACTGTTAATACAAGAGTTTTTTGAGGGGAGCAAATAACTTCTCTAACTGAAATCTGAATGAAGAACTTGAGGGAGGCAGAGCATGATTTCAAGCTAGAATCTTTCCCTATTTCTGACATGACTATCTCTCTTCTTGCTGAGTGCTGTGAAACTCTTAGCTCTCAAGTTGCATTGAAAAATTTTAAAAAGTGCGTCTTTGTTCCTTCCTGAGTTGCTTGTCTGCCAGCTATGGGGTCTTCCTGGAGGGTGTTGTATGTAAATTGGAGCAGTGCCCTGATGGTATTCTTGTCTTGCAGATGGGGGTTTAAGAAGAAGCCCACGTATCAAACAGCTGTCATTGAATAGGAAACAGTCTGGCTTTTTCTACTGTACAACACAGTCCAACTCGCAGAATACGCAAAGAGTGTGTATAGGGCAGCAGGAAGAGTCCTCCATTCACCAGGACTTAGGTATTGGAAGTACAGAGCTCCATTTTGCTGGCCTGCAAAGCCAGCATTTGGTTGGTGTGAGTAAGAGATGACACTCTTGAGGTTTTAAGGTGTTGTTCACTTGAGATGAGATTCATTTTGTAACATTCTTTATAGCTAGAAAAGGCCAGCCCCACCAAGTATAGTATTTTGTACTGGGAGTGGCACTGCAGTGGCTCCTATGATTAAAGAGATTTACTCTGGCAGCTAGGAAAGAGTTTGGCTGCCTGACCCACTGCTTACTTCCTGTTAAATATAACATGGCTTCAGTAAGCACTGAAGTCCTAAAACTGCTTCAGACTAGGTCTCCTATGTGGCAGCACAACACAGACTCACCCAGATGGAATCTTCCTCATTTATTTCTTCAGAAGAATTCTATGTTGAAGAGTTTAGGAACTGTATTGTCAGAGCAGCTGTAGGCACTAGTCATGGGTCACATGGGGCAAGGTGGTAGACATGAAGTTGCATTATTTTTTTTCTCTCCCTCATCAGCTTTGCCTAGCGGACCCTTCCTAGAAGTGCTAGTTCAGCTGTTTAGTTCCAGAAAGCAATAATACCCTAGCTCAGACTGTTACAAAATGGGTAGCCATCAAAGAGCACTATGGCCTGTTTTTCTTGACCCACACTTCTTGGTTCCAGTCTAACTGTCATCTCTTCCTCTGTAGATATTACACCACATCCCAATAACCCTACCATCCAGTCTCCCAAGAGGCTTTTTTTTGGAGCAGTTATTGATGTAAGTAGCCCTACGGTGAAAGATTTACCTGGAACAAGGAGAACAAGACACAACTCTTTCGAATTAGAGAAGCCAGTTAGCTTTCAGGTAAAAACATTTTCTTGCACACTCTCGCTCGCACGCGCTCTCTCTCTGTCTCTCTCTCTCCCTCTCCCCCCTTCCGCAGACGTAGTTCAAGCTGTCTTTGAATAAGGACTTCTGTTAAATTGTGCATCATCTTTTGCTAGTTTTAGTTTCCATGTTTTATTCTCAGGAAGTGGTGCCAAGATGACAATGCCTACCATGAGAACAGTACAGACTTCATCAATCTCTCTCATTTTCTTTCTACAGACTCCTAGAAAAACTCCTCACAAAGCTACCCAGAAACCACTGAACTCATCTAGTAAAACGTCAAGGAAATCACCTCGTCCTCTGTGCAGAACACCAAAAAGTCTGGAGAAGACCCCTGGCAAAGGTCCAGCTGTCAAACAGTCTGCAGCTAAATGTTTGGGCAAGTTCTATTCCCCTTCTAGATGCAAGGACAAGTCACCACCTGTACCTAACAAGAGGAGGAGGAATTGTTTAGTACAAATAACTCCTGGGAAAGACTGTTCTCCAGAGAAAAGACTTTCCACCCCTCACAAGAAGGTGAGGTTACAAACAACAAGAGAACAGGCAGTGGATGGGGTGCTAGATGCATCTGGGTCACCTCTAAAAGATTCCAGTCCAAGCACAACCACCCAGTTTTCATCTCCTGTTCAAGAAAAAATCACCACAGATCTGCAAACTCCCAGATGCTCCTTGAGATCCACTCAAAATTCAGCATGTCCAGCTGGTCCTAAAAGGCAAACTCTCAAGACAGAGACTCAGGGAAATCCAGAGTCAAACATCAGTTTGGAGCCAGTGCCTCAAGAAGTAGAAAGAACTCCCAGGAAATTTAGATGTACACCTGCAAGACAATCTAGGAGCCCAGCGAGTGTTCCTTTATCTCCAAAATCTGCCTCAAAGATGCGGAAAGAATCTAATTATTCTCCTCTTGATTCCTCCATAAAAGCTCTGGCCACAAGCTCTCTAAAGTCTCCAAATGCTATTCATGCATCCCCAAGGAAAGCAGTCGGGTCTCTGCTCCATGACCCTGAGCAGGCCAAATGTCGAACCAAATCTGGAGAAGAAAATATTGCTCTCCTACCTGCAAAGACTTCAGGAAATGAGAAACAATACAGTAATGCCAATGTTAGGCCTTCTGCAGAAAGCAACTGGCTTTTCAAGGCTTCTGGAAAAATTCCCATGGTAGAGAGAAAGGAACTAGTGGGTCTAGAAGCTCAGGGCTCCTCTCCAAGAGAGAAGCAGAAAAGTCTGGAAGAGCGTGCCTCTTTTTCACCTGCTAAAGAACAAGTGCACAGCTTGGATATTGTGGAAACGCATGAGCAGTTGGAGTCCACCCCAGCTAGCACAAACACTAGGGCATCCCTCCCCAGTGAACCTCAAGCAGGGAAGAGCCAGGACCTGCCAGAAACAACAGCTTCGCCAACAAGAGAGTTTAAACAGCAGAAGGCATTTACTCATAAGAGACATTCCTCGTCTAGCTTGACTGTTTTGCCCACTACACCAACATCTGCCTCTCCTGCTTATGCCCTGCGCTGCACTGCAGACAGAAGGCAGCGGGAAGCTGCTGCTCGCCTAGGGAATCCTAAAATCCCAGCCAGGTTCTCCACTCCAAACAGTCCTCATCACATGGCTCCTGCTAACCCAACAGCTTATGAGGTTGAACTAGAGATGCAAGCCTCTGGCTTGCCCAAGCTTCATATTAAGAAGATAGGCTCTTGTTCACCACTGGAAGCACAGCCTGAAACAATGGCTGGCAAACCTGAGGAGGTGGAAAGCCCTGTCAATGATCTCACAGTTGCTGGGTGTAGCAGACACCCAGGGAAACTAGCAGCTTCTTGTGTTTCACCCTCCTGTTTTCGCTCTTCCCATACCACGCCTGGGAAGGGTGGAGGGCAAACATACATATGCCAGTCGTATACCCCCACTGTTTGTGCCTCTACCACCCCCGCCCCCTCCCCCTCCCATGTGGATGCTACACCAGTGTCTGCCTCTCCTGCTTATGCCCTGCGCTGCACCGCGGACAGAAGGCAGCGGGAGGCTGCCGCTCGCCTAGGGAATCCTGAAATCCCAGCCAGGTTCTCCACTCCAAACATTCCCCGTCATATGGCTCCTGCAAGCCCAACAGCTTATGAGGTTGAACTAGAGATGCCAGCCTCTGGCCTACCCAAGCTTCGTATTAAAAAGATTGGCTCTTGTTCACCATTGGAAGGACAGCCTGAAACAAAGGCTGGGAAACCCAGGGAGGAGGAAAGCCCTGTCAATGATCTCACAGTCACTTGGTGTAGCAGACACCCAGGGAAACTAGCAGCTTCTTGTGTTTCACCCTCCTGTTCTCGCTCTTCCCATACCACGCCTGGGAAGGGTGGAGGGCAAACATACATATGCCAGTCGTACACCCCTACCAGCTGTGCCTCAACCACCCCCTCCCCCTCCCGTGTGGATGCTGCAGTGCCCTGGACACCTTCCCCAAAGCACAAAGGCAAGACTACCCCTGATGCCATCAAAGACTGGCCCCGGAAGAAAAAAGCAGTGGGCCACAACACAAATGCTGGCTGTGGCCCAATAGAGAAAAGTATGGACTGTGTGGGAAGCCTGTCAACAGGCGAAGAAGCCAGAATCTCTGATTATAATAGCAAAACTTTGAACCTGGTAGATTTTGAGCTGGAAGGAGTCTATAAGCTTCAGGACCAGTCACCTCCCAGTGACTCAGAACCCAGAGCTCCCGAGAGCACTTCCCTGGATGTATTAGGCCTGACATCTAGGAAACGGGCTTTTCAGCGCCTGTCTCCACATGGGCAAACCAGATGGGAAGCAAAGAGGTCTTGCACAAGTAATGCTGGCTCGGATCGGGTCTCCACAGACGAGACCAGCAGAACAGGAACCTGTATGGTGCTACCTGGTACAACCCAAGCATCCTCAAATGGAGCTCAAGTGCAGCAGAGCTCCCTAGGGGACGATGAAGTCTTCCTTTCTTCAGGTAGTTGCATGGCACATCAGTGAAAATCTAACATGCTAAATTGGGAGGAGCTATGTGTACAGGGAATGCAAAGGTGGGTAGGAGACATGTCTAGCCAAGAACCGCAAGATGCAGCTAATGCTTGTGGGGAAATAATTTAAAAGGGAATGAGATGGAGGTGGGGGAAGACAGACTGCAAGCTATGTTGCGTTGCAGCTCAGATTAATGCAGAAACACCATGTCACAGACCAGGTTAGTAGTATTAGAATTTTGGGATATTGTGATCAGTTGTGAGTAGCTTGATAGTTGGATATTGATAAATGGGAGAGAGATGTGAGAGGAGCATAAAAGACCTGGGGGCTGGAGGCATTTACGTAAAGGATGAAGGGCCAAATGTGCAGTCATTTGTTAGTCATGTTAGTGACAACCTGCTGCTGCTCTTCAGTAGCAAAAGGCTGCTGAATCCCAGGGTGGAAGAGTTGTCGTTTAGGTGGTGACGAGAAGCTGGATATGATAGGGGGAGTTGCAGTGGTAGATGGTTTTTGCCTGGGATGTGGCTTCCCATGGAAAGTCATGACAGTTCTATTGCCTTGGACAGGATATTGGACAGCACTGGAATCTAACGTGCTCTGTTACTCAACTTTTTTTCCACATACGGTTTTTAACACTATACACATATGTCTTGAAGTTAGTCTGGGGTAGATTTTTGCAGGGCAGGCACCTGTGGGTTGCTTCAACCTAACAGCGCGTAGCTGTCCAGATGTAACTAGTTGTTAGCATTCCCAGCTCTCGTTTGCAGGTAACTCATAGTTCCATAGTTGGTAGGGTCAGGAGGGACCTGAGCAGATCATCAAGTCCGACCCCTATCATGGCAGGAAAGAGTACTGGGGTCAAATGTCCCCAGCTAGGTGTTCATCCAGTGTCCTCTGCTGGTCCCCCCTGGCCGGTTTGTAAACGGCCACTAGATCCCCCCTCAGCCTTCTCTTGTGGAGGCTGAACAGGTTCAGGTCTCATAGCCCCTCCTTGTAGGGCCTGCCCTGCTGCCCCCTGATCATGCGAGTGGCCCTCCTCTTAACCCTCTCCATGGTGTCCACATCCCTTCTGAAGTGCGGCGGCCAGAACTGGACACAGTACTCCAACTGTAGCCTGACTAGTGCTGCATAGAGGGGGAGGCTCACCTCCTTGGACCTGCTTGAGATGCATGTGTGGATGCATGACAAGGTAGGGTAGGCCTTCCTGACTGCATCCCCACACTGTTGGCCCATGTTCATTTTGGCATTGATAATGACTCCAAGATCCTTTTCTGCCTCTGACAAGAAGGGAGTTCCTCAGCCTGTAGACATGGTGCTGGTTCTTCCTCCTCAGGTGCAGCACCTTGCACTTGTCAGTGTTGAAACCCATCCTGTTCTCATCTGCCCACCCCTGTAACCTGTCTAGGTCCAGTCACAGCCTATTCCTTCCTTCTAGCATGCCCACTTCTCCAAACATCTTAGTGTCATCTGCAAATTTGAACAGGGTACTTTTTACCCAGCGACTTGGACGAGGGTATATCTCATCAGAAGTGTCACTGAATGTAAGTGGCAATGCTCTTGGCATGAGAGAGGCCATGTTGGCCAATGCTAATAGCAGCTATGTTAATAGTGGCTCTATTTAGTTTATTCCTACTAGAGCTACTGACCACTTACTGGTCCTCAGGAAAGCATATAGCCATAGTATTGTAAGCAAAGTCCTATGGATTTTGGGTAGGGTCAAGGGCCCTTGGAGACATACCTGAGGGGATGGATGAGTTTCCTGTGAGCTGTGCTCGCATGTTACAGGGCTTCATGGGAAGGCTGCATTGTCATGTCTCCATGGTCTTCTCCAGGCTTAACTCCACCAGTCAAGAGCTCCCTCTCGGCAAGCAGCCTTCGGGCACTGACTCAGTCTCCGCTGCTTTACCAGGGGCAAACGCCACCATCTTGGAGGAAGTGCACTGGAGGTAACCACCTAATATGGGAGGGTTAGGCTCAAATGGACCTGTGATCTGTCCGCAGGGGGAAGTGGTACAAGTAGTGCAGTCCTTGCTCAGAAGGCATGTGTATGCAGTGGGCCAGGGCAGGGGGAGCTTGTTCCTGTATGCATTCAACAGGCCATGCCCTCAGCTCCTCAGAAGCTTTACGTAGAAGCATAGACCAAGCTGAACTCTACTCTCCTTGGAGAGGACAGTGGAAAGATTGGCTGTAAGCAGTGAAGGGGCTGTGTTGCTTTCCCCTGGTGCTTCCAGCTGGTACTGGGTTTCCTGGGAATGGGCCTTAAAGTGACTGGGGTCAGGCTCTTGTTAGATCTCTTCTTTCCTGTGCAGATGACAACCTCGATGTCTTTCCTGGTGCTGCAGAGCAGGAAGTGTCCCCGGTCCACAGTATGGCCTTCCAGAGACGGCCCCTTGGCAGAACTTACTCCCGGAAGAGGCTGCTCAGCTGAAGTGTGAAGCCAGGTTTAGATGGTGCTTGAATAACGGAATTCAGACTGTTGAGAGATTCCCTTGCCCTCTGTGCAGGATTTACTGCCAGCCACGTTCTGTATTGAGCATGTGGGAAATCCTGATCTCTGCCTGTGATAGATTGCTGCCTCCAGTGAAGCCAGCATCCTGGAAATTCCTGCCTTAACTGGAAGCAACAGGCCAGGATGCGACTCAGGAAGGGGTAGCTCTGAGGCAGTGTGTTAGGGACAGCTGCCTGGAGTCCAGAAAAAGGGTTTTTAATTTAGCAGGAGCTATGTGCCCATTGTTTCTAACCCCTGCTGGGGATCACTAATGCTCCCCTCAGGCATGCTGGAACTGGGATTCAGCCCAGCCAGGGGAGGGGAACTGTCACTTTTTTATTTTTCTTTAGCTATTTTGTAAAATAAATTAAGTTGAATGGCTACTTTGTCCCATTTCTTAAGAAAGTTGGAATTGGCACAGAGGTTCCAGTACAACTTACTGCAGTGCAAAGCAAAGCTGCTGTTGGGCGATCTTTCTTCCTCTAGCCCCCTTCTTTCAGCAAACAGGCTGGCCAGAATCCTTCCATGCATCTGAGCATGTTTTCCTCTAAGGATAACTTTAGTCTGAAATGTAATCACACTTAGCTGAGTTACACTAAGAAAGGCTCCTCGTACTAGACAGCAGGGATGGAAAATGGGTATGACCTGGCTGTTGACCTACAAGATATGATGACCTTTAAAGAGGTATTAGAGGGTAACATTATGCAATAGCTCCTGGGAGTGGAGCAGTTTTGAGGGACATGTCTTCATTAGCAGGAGGGTAGATTTGACTTCTACACAGAGGAAACAAAATGCACATCTCCCCATAGATTCAACACACCTCCAAAGGGAGAAACCATAAGGATGCTTGGAGTGGGGTTATTGAACCAGAAAAGGAAGCCAAACAACAGCAGTAGGTGAATATAATACTTCTATAACTGGTTTTCTTTAGGTGACAGTAAGGTCAGACCAGGCCCCCTTGTAGTTATCTCCTCTAAGGCCTGGTCACTGTTGGACTTGGGTGAGGCTGAAGGTAGATTGTCCAAAGCAGCAAGACAAGCTCTCTCCTGTGCCTCTCTTCCCCCTCCCATTGCTTTTGCTTTCCTCTGGATAATGAAGGTGAAATAGATAATCCTTCATCGCTACTTTTGAGCAGGCTCGTATCCCTGTTCAGGAGAGGACTAGCCGCCTTATTCAAAAGTGTTTGCATGAATGAGGCAGAGGGTTGAATAAAAAAGTTGTAATTACTGAGGAATAAGAAAATGGATTCTTCCCTGCTGGAGGCTTCTGCTTTCATTCAGCATAAGACATTCAAGAGATTTGGGGCTGGATTTGCAAAAAAACCTGAGTGTTGCTATGCTGCACACTGCAGCACTTCTAGGTGCTGTGCTGTCTTCTTGTGGAATCCACAGCTCTGTTCAGTGGCTTTGCTCATCTAATCCAGGGGAAGGTTAGACACTAGGATTGGGATCTGCAAAACCCAATCCAGACACTGCAGAGGAGGCAGCCAGTGTGAAGCACTGGGGCAGATTTAATCCACTCCTGAAAAGACTTATACTTACCTGATTGCAGGTTCGAGGAGAGTGCTTCCTATTCACACAGAAGGGACAACACAGGCCAGCTGCAGCTTTCAGACAGCTGTAAAATCCAAGCCCTATGTCCATAAACGTACAGATCCAGAATAGTCCTGCACTGGACCTGGCTTGCTGTGACCATATGGAAATAAAAATAAGAGCTTTTCATCAGGGAAAAAGGAAACAGAAGAAATTCCCTACCATCAGGGGTGCATTGATAAAGGTTTTCTTGGCTGATACTGATGGCCAATTATTAACTGGCCATATTGGATACTGATCCATTAGCCAATTTACAGGAATGCAGCCAGGCAGCTTGGAGAGCAGATCAGGCAAATAAATCTGGGCAGGGGGAAGGGGCACTGGGGGAGAGAAGGGGCATGGGGCAGATCAAGGCCCCCACCGTTGAAGCAGTGAATGTAACCCCACCAGGAGCAGGACAGAGCCACAGGTGGCTCCCTACTGCTGAACGCATCCCAGGGGAGGCATGTACTCCCTGGATTTGTCCTCGGGGTAAAGGCAGACTGCCTGCCAGGGGCTGAGCCAGGGGGCTACAGGGTGCGCTGCAGTCACCCCAAATTTCCCCATAGCCCCTGCTCCCAGTGCTGCTGCCACTCACCCCAAGTGTGGCTTCAGCCCAGCCCCTGGCCCCAAGCCCACAGCCTACCCTCACCCCATGTATAAGTCTGGGGGGCAACCACAGCTGTCCTGCTCCCAGCAGCTTCATTTACCATCCTGGCTGGGCAGCATCTGCCCCTGCCCCTGCCC
>NW_017728911.1:27844867-27859939 GCF_001723895.1 Crocodylus porosus | reverse complement strand
CGATAATGCTAATTTTCCTTTTATCGGTGCTGATCTGATATGTGATGGGTATATTTGCATAAGAGACTAAGGCACAGGCCTGCTTTAATAAAATGCACTCTGCTTTATTAGAAAGTGACAGTAGAAATGTATAAAAGCTACTACAAATCTATGTACATGGGCATCAGCACTAGCCCACAGGCCTTTCCTGTGGACACAGCCAAGTCTGCAGTGTTTGAGGACAGGAAGGGAGCTCTGTCTTCCCGGTAGGAAGCAGGAGCAGGGAAGACTGCCTGTATGGGAAACTCACAGTGGAATTAAGTGACATGTTGCCTGTGTGATGTGGTGTTCCCTTTCTGGTGTGTTAGGCCTGGCTAAGGCGAGTGGCAGGGTACCCTGTTTGCACAGTGGCGGCTGCTCTTCCAGCCTGGCGCAAGGTTAGTGCTGAGCCTTGGCCTACAGCGGGTTTCTCCTCACGTCGATCATGGCAGGGTGGCAAGGCACAGGTGCCACACTGGGACTGGCTCTGCGCAGCTCCCGCCGACACTTGGGTAACAGTGCTGGGTTCCAGGGCAGAAGCACCTCATGGGGCTGCCCTGACCTGAGCACATGCTCGGCCTCCCTCTGCCGGAGCTCTGGTGGGCAGTCGTTGGGCAGGGAGGAGCGCCGCCACGTAGCAGGCAGGGGGGCGTGCACCAAGTCTCTGCTTTCCTCCTGGCACCTGGAGCTTTCTCCAGTGCAGGCGGGCTGTGAATCCACGAGAGCTGGGCCAGGTTCTTCACAGGGTGGAAGCAGGGTGGGAGCTCTGTCCCCAGCCCCGGGCCAGCTCCTTTCCAGTCCTGCAGGAGACAACAAGCATTCGGTCAAGACAGCCACCCCTCACTGCTGGACAACATAGGAACTTGGGGCACCTGTTATCCAGTAGAGTGAATGGGTCTGTAGTGTTTCCCCTGCTGCTTGTGTAAGCCTCAGCTACAGCAACAGCCTCTGGCAGGGGATGATCCTTGCTCACCTTGCTGCTCCAGAAGCAATTTAAACCAGGGGTGTTCAGTGCCCAGCCCACAGTCCTGTGTCATCCAGCCTGTTGGGCTCCCCACAGATCTGGAAATTTGAGGCAGGAAAGTGATGGCACAGCTCCCTCACAGCTAAATGTCCAGACCCTTAAGGAACTCCACACAGCTGTGCACTGGATCCAGCATCTGATCCCAGTGTGCAGGGCTAGGTGGAGGCAGCACCAGGCCCCAGGCCCAAATACTAACTGGGGGGGAGAGCGGGTGTTGATGGGAGAGGGTGCCCCCTAGGACCCAACCTTGGTAGAACAGGGTAGTGCCAGGACCCTAGGGACCAATCCTGGCATGTTGGGGGGCAGAAGGGGTGGGCTGGGCCCCCAGGGACTAGTCCCAGTGCACAGGGGCCACTGGAGGTAATGCCAGAGCCTGGCCTGGGGGCTCTGGCACATGGACCACTCCACCCCACAGGGCCAAAAGGTTGAGCATCACTCGTTTAGACTCCTCTGCTCATACAAATGCATGTGAAAGTGCTGCTAACCCTCCCAATGGCAACTGCAGCCTCCCTTACCTTTGGCTTGCCCACCCAGGTGGCTCAGATCACTCAGCCTCTGGTTCAGCTCCTGGTTTGCCCACATGTAACAGTTCAGTTCCTTCTCCAGTGTTTGGATCCTTGCCTCATACTGGAGCTTGCTGCTGGCCAGCCCCTCATCCAGGTGCTCTACAAAGAGAAGGTGCAAGGCTGGCTTTGAAAAAGCTGCTGTAATTACCCTGTGAAGGGATGGGGGGGGAGAGGGTTGGCTCAGGCACGGCTGTCGGGGAGTCCATGGGCTGGAGGGAGCAGAGGAGGTGGCTGGGACTCACCGCGGCTCTGCTGGAGCAGGAGCTGGATGTTCTGCTCATGCTCCTTCTGCTGCAGGGTGAGCTGGCGATCCATTTCCAGGCGCTGACGCTCCACCGCCACCTCCAGCCACGACACCAGCTGCTGCTGCTCCTCCAGCTGCATCTCCAGCTCCGAGAAAGCAATATGCTGCCTGTGCTGGTCCTCTCGCAGTGTCACCACCTGCCCAGGGACCCAGAGCAAGCCACCAGTCAGACCTTCCTTGGGTTTGGCAACCTCCTTCCCCATGTCCAGCAACTGACCAAGGCCATTTCATGGTGTAGGAAGGACATGAACTTTGAGGAAACCCTGTCCCTCACAGAGCAGCAGTTGCCTGAGCAGCAATCAGGGCACTGCATGAACTGCCACTGCAGACAGCTGAGGAGCCAGGCCCTGGTTGAGACCCAGGGACCCATGAGAGGACCCAGCATTTCTGCCCTGCTGAAGGTGTTTGCAGAACTGCTGAGTTTGTAGCATGGAAGCTTTGCAAGGGGAAGCGAAGTGTCAAGGGGAGGAAGCGGGGAGCTCCCAATGGCAGGCCAGGGGCTGGAGCTGAGGCAGGGCATGCAGCTGGCTCCCACCTTATCAAAGTACTTGCAGAGCAGTGCCCGCGTCTCAGAAGAGGACAGGTAACTGAGCTTGGCCATGAGATTCATCTCGCACTGGGACAGCAGGCTGGCCGAGGCCCGCAACACCCGCTGCCGGCACGTGATCGACTCGTTCTTGTACTCAATGGCTGCATCCAGTGCCTCGATGGCCTCGTCCAGCTGGAACAAGATCCGTTCCTCCTGCCACCCAGGAGTGGAGAAAGGAAGGCAGCTGCTGTCACTGTGGATTAGAGCCGGGCAGCACCTCTCACCCAGTAGGAGAATCAGGAATGGGAGGGGCAAACTATACCCAGGTCCCAGCCTCGTGACGCCCCTCCCATCTATTCTGCTCCTGCCCCAAATGCACACTGCTCTTGTCCCAGCTGCAGTAGCTGCCATCTGTGCTGGACAGGGCCCAGCAGAGTCTGTTTCCCTGGGACCACAACGAGCTAGTGAACAGGGTGGGAAGGGCAGAGGCAGCAGCCCTGGCCAGCCCCTCCCACATGGCAGCAGGGTACCTCTGGGGACAGCAGGGTGCCCTGGCGCAGCTTGTTGTCGATCTCCAGCCTCTGCTTGAGCAGTTGGTCCTTCTCCTGACGCAAGTTGTTGATCTCTTGACGGATCTGCTGCTGGTCGTGGGCACTGCCATGGCGGAGCTGCCCATTCTTCTCCATCAGCTCCTTCTCCAGGTACTCCAGGCGGCTGGACATGCGCTCAATGTCATCAGTCAGGGCCTGGGGCAGCAGGAGGAACAGGACCCCCAATGACCATCTTGTCCTGGGAAATCCAGGCCTTCCACTGCCCTCCCTCCACCCTCCACTTCACCTGCCCAAGCCGAGGACAATCCAAGTCACCATGAAACCCCTGTGAGGGAAGGTGTCCAAGACAGCTCACTGAGGAGGCTGAGGAGCTCAGGTCAGGGCACCTCCTGTAGCCTGCCAAGCACCTTGCCCTCCAGCCAACTCAAGTCCGGGTGCCAAGGGGCAGGACATTGGAGCAACCCCCAGTTGCCCACCTGGCTAGAGCGGAGTCTCTTGCTCTCCAGGCCATTCTTTTCCTGCAGCAACGCTTCCTTTTTGGCCACAATGGCTTCCCGTTTCCTCAGCTCATCCTCCAGCTCATCC
This sequence comes from Crocodylus porosus, assembly GCF_001723895.1. Taxonomy (NCBI): domain Eukaryota; kingdom Metazoa; phylum Chordata; order Crocodylia; family Crocodylidae; genus Crocodylus; species Crocodylus porosus. Next base: position 27,856,362 of record NW_017728911.1, on the reverse strand, counting down.
AAGGCATGACGCTGCTCCAGGACTTTGTCCATCTCCATGTCCAACCACTTCTTCTGTTCTTCAATTTTCTGATGGAAGGGAAGGGAAACACAGGGGAGAGTTACACACAGCTGCATCAGTGACTGGGAGCTGGGGTCAGGTCAGGGGGAAGAGGCTTCTACTGGCTGATGTGGGTCCTATTATTGGAGATTTGAGTACATCTGCCTACCAGATGTACCCTCGTGGCCCCAGGAGGGAGGCAGGCTGGCAATCTCCACCTTTCAGTAGCAGCCTGGGGCACAGGGAGTCAGGCTGAGCAGGAAACAGCACGCCGACCCCAGAGAAGCAGGTGACTGCTCTGCCTAGTGGCCAGCCTCTCTCACCCACCTGGCCCAGCCTCTGGCAGATGGGGTTCCACTCCCACAACTTCATGCCTCACCTACCAGGAGTCTCATGGGGTTGGGAGGATCCCAGCAAAGGCAAGCTGGGACTGTGGGGTATCAGCAGCATGTGGGACTCTCTCCCAAGGCACGGAGAGAGTGCTGAGGCAAAGGTTGAGCTTCTCCTGCCCAGCAGGGAGATTTCAGAATCCCAGTGGGCCCGGGCCCAGGGACTCCATGCCTTTGCTGATGCCACGTGGTCAGGCTGGGAGGGTGTGGGGCTCCCAGCCCCTCACCTGCTGCTGCTCCAGGCTGATGACAGAGCCGTTGCTGCCACTGCGGCGCTTCCTCTGGAAAGCAGCAATCTCCTCAGTCTTGATACGCAGGATCTTCTGATGCTGCTCATGCTTCAGCTCCAGCTCCTGTGTGGGGGGGAGGAAGCAGCGGGGTGTTGGAAGAGCACAGGAAGGGGCTGATCCAAAGCCAGGGACAGAGGAACAGATTTGAACTCCTCGGGACCTCACTCACCAATCACCCTAGCTGGCTTCCCCAGGTGCTGCAGTACAGTCTCCCACAGCCTGCTGCTGGCTGGGACACAGAGCCCTTCCCCTCACTCCACAATCCCACCAGAGTTACCGCAGTTCCTGGTTGGCACGTGAGGCTAGGAGCTCCCCACAACACCCAAAGCAGCTTCCCCCACCCTCCAGCTGGGCCCCCAGCCTGGTACCAGCAAGCAAGCCTGAGACTCACCTTGACCCGGTGCTGCCGCTTGTGCACCTCAGTCTCCAGGCGCCGCTTCTGGTCTGTCTCTTCCCGCAGCCGCCGTTGGAGCTGTCCCTGCTGCCGCCGCATCAGCTGGATGTTCCTCTCCAGGTCTTGCACCCGCTTCTCATTCTGAGCTGACAACGACACTAGCCTCTCTGTCACCTGCTGCTTTTCACGCAGGACCTGCCACAGGATGACTGCACTTAGCCTTGGCAGAGTACCCCCCATCCTGCTCCTTAGAGGAGGCAGCCCTCAGCTTTCCTCTCACCCCAAGGGCCACAGCCCAGGACAGGCAGGCCAAAGCCCCTGGAGGCCAGCACTGAGCAACCCTGCTCACACTGACCTGTGCCTTGCTCTGTGCAGCTGCCACCCTTGTGCGGTACTCCTGAAGCCGGCGCTTTTCCCCAGCATCCTGCAGCTCCTTGCCCTCCAGCTCCTGCAGCTGCTTCTGGCTGTGGCTCAGCTCAGCTCGCACCTGCTCTGCCTCCTGCTCCAGCTCACTGATTTTCTGGCAATATTGCTTGTTCATGGCCTGGGCATCCTTGCCTGGAATGCACATGTAAGCATCTGCCCCACTGCCCCCCAGCCCGGTTCCCAGATCTCCTCCCAAACCAACCGGAGGCTCTAGGCACCTGCCAGATAACCTGGAGTAGGAGTGGTAGCAGTATGGCACAGGACCTTTGCCAGTACCACTTGCAGGGGGTACACGTTGGCTCCAATGACAAGGAGCTATTTCCCTTTGATGGGATTCAGCTGTTCAATAACAGCCACACAACTCAGGGCTGGGAGGGGACTCGCCCTTGCTCTGCCCCACCCACCTCCTACAAGAGTCAGCTATGCCCCTAACTTGCCCCCCTCTGGCCTTCCTTCCTAGTCACCCTAGAGGCTGCAGCGGCTGGGGCTGGTTGCTAAGCCACAGCCCTTCTTCCATTAGACAAGGCATAGGGGGCAGGCACACACAGGGAGGGAAGGGGAGCCATGGAAGGAAGTCCACTCCAGCCTCGCTGGGGAAAGCTCTTCTTGTGGCTGCAAGCCCCCACCCTGTCCCCACTGCGCACCTGTCTTGATGAGCTCTGTAATCAACTCCTCCTTCATGCGAATGTTTATTGCCAGGTCCCGGATTTTCTGCTGTGCTCGCACCAGTCGCCATTCCGAGTCCTTTGTTGACAGGCCACCCCCTGGACCAGATGGCTCCCTCCTCCTGCAGGCCCCTGCCACATAAAGCAAGATGCCCTGAGACCCCACCCAGCAGGTGCCCAATCCCTATGGACACAGGCCAGCCCACCAGCAGAGCTGGCAGAACACAGCTCCTGTTGCCCTCATCTAGGAAGCACACATGCAGCTCTGGAGGCCTTCAGATCCCAGCATGCAGTGCTCTATCTAGATGAAAGCAGCCAGGCCACAAACTCTAGTAGTCCTGAGAGCCCCACAGGTGCTGGGCTGCACTGGGCATTCAGGGTGCCCCTGCACTGCCTTTCTTCTGCAGTTAAGCACTTGGAGAGGCTTCGCGCTACTGTCCCCAGCACTGCCTGCCAATCCCTCAGGGAAAGTGTCCACTTACCCTTGGGCAGCTCGAGGGGCTCCTCCTGGCCAGGTGGGAGTTTGCCTCTGCTCTGCTCCTTAATCCCCTTGCTGCAAACCTCCTTTTTGCTCCAGCTGTGGATCCCATTTCTAGAAGAGCAGCAAATAACTCCATTTAGCTGGGTCCAGGCTTAGCCAGGACCAAAGGAAGGTAGGCCTGCTCCAAACCTGCCATGTAGCACCAGGTGAAAAGACAGGGATGCCAGGATGCCCGCAGGCCATCAGGCAGGGACGCTAAGTGAGAGTGGGGCTCAGGAGATGGCAGGACTGTGGCTGGGGCTACGAGAGAAGGGGCAGGCTCACATCCCAGTCAGCATGTTTCCCCTTGGGTGGGCACCCACAGTAGGTGGCAGCCTCAGCAGATAGACCAAAGGCTCTACAGCCCCAGAGACATAGCTCCCTTCAGTTCTCTCCTGATCTGGCTGAGACACAGAGATGGAAAGCAAACCCTGTCACTCTGCTGGGCCCCATCAGGGAAGGCTCAGGGGACCTCAGGCCACCACCTCTGCCCTCCACTAGTACCAGCCTCTGCAATTATTATGGACAAGACTCTGGACTGCAGTTCAGGCATTACAAAGGCACTGTCATGTCCTGATTCTTCCTGCTTCATCTCTTTGGGTTTTAGAAGCACCTCTCAGGTGCAGAGGATATGCAGCCCTCCCAGCCAAAGCCAGCCCAAATCCTGTAGCTCTGTTGAGGAAGAGTCATTCTGGGCAGTGGCCAGATGGGCCCTTGTCCTGGACAAGATCTGGCAGGGCCTGGCAATGGCCTGGCATGAGCAGCTAAATCTCACCTGCACTGTTGCAGAGATGGTTTGGGCTCCACCTCTTCCTCCTCTCCTGAGGACAGCTCTGCTGGCCTCTCCAAATCCTTGCTGAGTGGCTGTATCAGCACCATATCTTTGGCCTCCAGGCCACAGGCCAAACCCTGAACACAGTTTCGAGAAGACACCACCAGGTCCTCGCCATCATCAGACAGGCTGCTGCTAAGCTGCCAGGGCAGAGAGATGGGGGAAAGGGAAGTGTTGGTGCATAGGGACAGACACACACCACCCAGGCAACAGAGTTCTGCAGAAGCACTTCAGTTAGCCTGCTTCCTCTGCTAGATATGAAGGCAGCATGGAGCTGAAAGACTTTACAAGCAGACCTAGTGAGGTCCTGGACCCAGGCAGCTGATCTCAGATGTGCTGCTGCCTGAGCTCAGATCAAAGCCTGAGTGCTCAGCCTAAAACATGGTTTTCCCAAATCTCTCATGCCAGAGAAGGCAGCCTTAGAGCCAAGGACTGGTTTCACTGTGGAGCCGCTTCCCCACTCAGGTGCAGCAGGAGGGACTGGGCTACAGGTCCTAACATGGTGGGAACTACGCAGATCCCAAGAGCAGAAGTCCGGTACCTGGGATGACTGATGCACTTACCTTTCTGCAATGAACCCTTCCACTCTGGTTGGCAAAGGAGGGCCTGGATGGCACCATACTGAGGCTGTGGTACTGCCCAGCATCCACTGGGGCTGTGTGGGGTCTCTGCAAGATTCCCACCAGGTGAACATCCTGCAGGAGCTCTGGCATGCAGGTGGGTGCCACCATCTCCAGGCGCAGGCGGAGCTCAAAGATCTTGTCCTGCTGCTCCTGCAACTTGTCACTCTGGAAAATGGAGGAAGAAGATTGTTTCCCACGCGTGCACCCTAGGCCTCCCACTAGCTCAGGAACCAACAGGCCATGCTCTTTCCCCCACTCCACCCCAGCAGCCAGATGGGGATAGCAGAGCAACAGCAGGGAACTCTGGCTGTGTATCAGGGCACTAAAACAATCACAAAGGAGAAGCCCAGCTCAGAAGGAGAAGCATGGGGCAAGCAGTGCTTCAGATCAAAAATCCCAAATGGGCTTGGTCTGTGTGCAGAGTAAAGGTGCAATGGTGGCAAAGGGAGCAAGAGACCCTGGGAACCCAGGGAGGGCAAAGAATGGGGCTGGCTGGCACCAAGAGGGATTGGATGAAAAAGGGATCTTTGCATGGGTGTAGGCCAAGGCTACATACTTGCAGCTTGTACTGCTCCATGGCATCCTCCAGGGCAGCCAGGAAGTCCCGGTTCTCCTCCTCCAGCCTCTCCACTTGCCTCTGCAACCTGACCACGTGCTCCTCCTTGCCCAATTCACACCCATTCTCTAGGCTCACCTGGCCCCAGGGAGGGAAGAAAGAAACTGCATCAGGATCCCCAAAGCTGGGGCACACACCCTGCCACACACCCTGACTTCTTTAGCAGGAAAAACTAAAGGAGAAACTATTCCAGACTCATGGATTCCCGGACAGCAAGATAATGATGTTCTGCCCCAGCAGGAGCCAGGACTCCCCAGCCAGTCCTGCCCCATCTCTTGCACTATGAACGACATGTGCCCCCAGAGGCTGAGGGGACACAGCGATCACCTGCAGGTGGCAGCGGGGAGCTCCTGCAGGTAGCCATGGGGGTGTCAGTGGCAGGAGGTGGTGGGGGGTGGGGGTGGTGAGCACCAGCCCCTGGTTAGCGACCACCTGCAGACACTACCGGCAGTGTTGGTGGCAGCCACTGGCGATTGACAGCTGCCCACAGACGCCACTGGCGGTGTTGGTGGCAGAGGGGGAATGTGGCGAACGACAACCATCCACAAGCGCCACCAGCAGTGCTGGCGGTGCTTTTCTCAGGGAGTGCACCGCCAACCTCAGAGGGTGCACGTGAACCCCCTATGCATCGCCATTGTCTTGTACTGAGGGCCTGTGCAGAAGTTGCTTTGCACCCCATAGACAACTGACTCTCAGTGCTTGGTCATGTGAGCTTCATGTGTCCCCTATTTCTGAGGGACTCAGAGGCTCGAGGACGATGTTTGTGAGGTGCTTTGTGTTCCTTGGCTAAGGGGGCCTCTGCACTGTTAGTACAGGGCCCCCAAGAGCTAGCAGGGTTAGAAAATGTCTGGTCAGGCAGCAGCAGGGCCTCAGCCTCCCCACCCCACAATCCATATGGCAGCTAAGTTGTACGGGGCATAAGGGGGAGCATGCATCTTCTGACATACCACAGCCCCTCCCCAGAGTACCACACACCCTGGGAGGGAGAGCAAAGCCACAACACTCATCCTTTTACTGAGGAGCTCATCTGCCTGGGCATATCACTTAGCAGCAGTTCCTCCATGCTCTCCCTGCATGCACTCCTTGTGCATGCTAACTGGCTGCCCCTTCACCCTCCAAACTAAGTGCCCATGGTGGGGGAAGCAGCCTGTGTTCCACAGGTTTGCCCCTTCCTCACCATGCACAAGCCCAAAGGGTCTTGTCCAGGACTACAGGAATTTGAGCTTGGATCTTCCAGGGTGGTGCCCTCACTGGTGTCCTGTGCCTTTACAGGCTCCACACACCTCTACATGTGTTCAAACCTGGGACAATCTGCCCTCAATCTCCACCTCCAATGCTAACAGTGTTTCCTCTGCTTTTCTAACCAGGTGCCTCCAAGGGCTCGGTTCTGACAAACACCACCTCCTGTAGCTGGGTCTACCTGGTAGTTTCCCCAGCACTCCCTGGCAGTCAGCAAACCACACCAGAGGCCCATGGTCATACTGCCCCTGTGCTCAAACAAGGCCGACGCCCTGTACCTGGACCTTTGCTGGCTTTGAGCCCTGTGCCTTGGGGCTTCGGTCCTCTGCTGAAGTGCTCTCAATGCCACTATCCAGGCCAGCCGAGGTCAACTCGCTCCTCTCGCTCTCCACCGCACACAGCCACTCCTTCACCCGTAGGACCTGCTCCACCGTGAGGCTGCTTTCTTCCTGCAGCTCCATCAGGAGCCGGTAGGCAGCATCAGTGCAGGTCCGGTAGTGAGCGCACTCGGCCAGCACATGGGCCACGTGGTCCTGGGAGCCCTGCTTGGCTGTATCCGAGCGGTTTATGATGCGGGTCTCAGAGCGGTGCCGCTGTTCCAGTGCCTTCTGCAGGCTCTTGATCTGCAGCTGCAGCTCCTCCACATGCTCAGTCTCTTTGCGGCAGTTCACCACAGCCTTGTTTTGGATGTTCTGGGCACGGCTGGCATAATTCAGTGTATTGAGGGTCTCATCAAAGTCAGAGGAGGAAGGGCTGATACAGGCAATCATGACAGTGTGGGCATTGCCTCCAAGGGAGTCTTTCAGGATCCTGAGAAGAGTTGAGAAGGAAAATCAGAGAAAAATGCCACAGCCCACCATCTTGTAGACCCACAGGGGCTGGGGCAGGGTTTTGCCAGCACTACCCCTCCTGAAACCCAAGAACTGCAAAGTGCTTCCCTCATATTCTACCTAGACCTGGTGAAAGGGGTCAGGATAGCAGCCCTGAGGGAGCGAACAGCCTGCAACACTGCTGACTTCTCCCTTAATAGTCCCTTAGTACTGACTGGAGATGCCACCACTGGCAGCAAGCAGGAATTCAGATTCTGGAGACATTGGCTGAGGATGACAATAAAGGAGTCAGGTCTAGGTCCAAACATGGACACATCTTTGCTGGGAACTAGACTGAAACCAACTTATTTCATACAAGCTCCCATGCAGATGTCTAATGGCAGCATCTTCAGGTCACTGCTAATCAGGAATGGGCAGGAAATTCTTCAGGAGCTCCTAATCCTTTAAGCAACAGCACATAGGTCACCCCGATGTGATGCATTACAATGGAAAAGCTTTGGAAGAAGTTGGATTTTCAGTCTTTCCTTGGCTCTGTTTCACACTCAAGACTGACATGCCCGGGAGATGCATGGTCTTCCAAAGAGACGTTCCACTGACGCCTTCAGAACCAAGCACACAGTCTGAAAGCCTCAGAGAACGACCATTGTGGGCAAGTCCCAGCAAATTCAACTCGTGCAAGCAAAGGGCTTCTGACACCAAACCTGACTGACCAAGCTAGCCCTTTCCTTCAGCATGCTGGGAAGGGATAAGGAGGCCAAAGGGCCCCGCTGCAGGATTGAATGTGCACGGGAGACAAGGCCATATGAGCAGCCCAGGGGCCTTGTGGTACCTGGTGATTTTGGAATCCCGGTAGGGGATGTGGCTACACTTCCGGCGGGGGTCTCCCAAGGCACTGATCACATTCCCCAGGGCCAGCAACCCACTGTTGATTTGGATGCTCTCCTTCAGCCTCTCTCCCGTGTTTCCAGTCTTTACAACCCGCTCTGAACCCGCTAGGTCTACAAAGTGGAATTTGGAGACCAGAACTTGGCCTGAGGCCAGGCCCACGGAGCAGTTATGGAGGGCGAGGCGGCCGGCACCCCGCCGCTGTTCCATGGTCACTGTGAAGATGGTGTGCGAACGGCTTGACTGTATGTTGATGTGGGTGGCTCCTGTGTGCTTGGCCGTGTTCCCCATTTCCAGCAGGCTCAGGACCTCATCCAGCCCCTCCACTTCTGTCTCTTTCACTCCATACAGCACTGCAACAAGACAAGAAGAGTAGCAGGAACAGTCTGCATTGGTGCCAAGGAAATCTGCACAAAGGGACAGTCGGGACATCAGCACTGGAAGGGCATCTAGGTCATGCTCAGAGAACACCCTAAGGGAAATCTGTCCCCTGCATATAGGATTTCCCCTTGGTTATTTGGGTACATGGTTACTGTTGTGATGCATACACAGCTGTGCTATCGTGAAGGATACACAAGCTCAGTCACAAGTATACAACCAGCATTGGCTCATTGAGGGAAACAAATCCCTCCTTCCTATCAGTCTAACAGCATGGACCACACACAGACAGATAAAGCCAAGCAGAGCTACCATCAGAAATGGCCCTAGAACTGAAAAATTGGTCCAGGCCCCACTCAAGCTCTCTAGAAGAGCAAGGCCTCTACAGCATCATTTGGCTGAACTTCCTGGGTCCCAGACATGCTGAAGAAAGAGGAGTCATAGGCTTCAAGTGTTGCTGAGAACTGAGGCCAGAGGGCGTCCCTTCCCATGCTGTGCCATGCTACAGAAACACAGAGCTTTCAAAGGGGATGGACCAGTAGTGAGGCAGCAGAAAAATTCTTACCTAAGGCCCATCTCTCTTCTGGCCTAGCAATACCCAATACCCCTTGAAGGGTATGACAAGCCAGAATGAAGATGCAGCTCAGAACAACCCCTACCCCTATGGCAGTCAGCCCAAGGCTGCTTTGCGTTTATTGACTACAATTACTTTCCTTGTTAAAGTGCCTAAACTCAAGTCTCCCATTAAGTTAGAGTAAGGAGGCAGGCCAGTTGTGTAGCCAACAGCACACAGTGGCATATGGGCGCAGGGTTACTGTTAGGAGGTCAGGTCCCTGTGCAGCTCTGGCAGGACTAACGGAGAGCTAAAAAAAAACTTCGCCTTCAGCAACAAAGCAAAGGCTGCTAGCAGCCAAAATCAGTTCCAAGATGGTCCTTGTTACAGTGTCAGAAGCTGAAGAAGAAGCAGCACCTTGCACTACTTTGCAGGGGTAAGCATCCAGCTCTGGCCAGGGAAGGGACTGCAGGAGGAAGTCTTAGAGCAGCTGCACATACCAATGTTCCCTTTGTCATCCTCACGGATTTGAATGTCCTTGCTGGCTGTATCCACTTGCAGCAGATCCCGAAACTCTTCTTTATACACCTCCAGGTAGGACACTCTGACCGTGTAGTCAATCAGGTCATTCTCGTCAATGAGTTTGAAGGCCTCAGCCATGGCACGAGGGATGATGCCCTGCTCATCCTCGTTGATGGAAGCTGGCAGGGAGAGATGCATGCAGTTATCAGGTGCAAGGGAAGCTTAAAACATCAATTCAAGGGTGGGTCCTAGCAGGAGCCAGTTTTCAGAGCACATTTCACACCGTGACACAGCTCAGTAGGGATTAAAGATCCTTAGGGGTGTTTCCTTACAATAGTTTGCTTGAGGGTGCTTGCCAGGACTCCCCTCATCCCACTACTGCTTCTCTGTTACCCTCTGCCCCAGGGGTGTTGCATTACAGTCGTGCAAACATAGGACTGCAAGGGGTTTCAGTTCATCCTATCCAATTCCCTGAATTCACAGGCACCTATTATCCAAAGGGACCTAAAGTCATCCACTCCACACTCCCGACCCTGCCCCATAAACCTCCCATAAACCTTTCATAGCAATATGAAAATCAAACCAGAAACCCCTAATCTGTGCTACAGGTAAAAAGCAAGGAAGCAAAGGACACTGCCCGTGCCCTGCCACTGCATAGAGCTTGTCAAGTGCTTCTTGAAGAGGAAAGTACATCTTCACATCAGTGGGTAACAAAGAGTGTGGAAAGGCTGCAACATCCCTTCTTTTGAGCCCAGCAGAGCTCAGAAATGTCTCCACGCACACGCACCTATTTTGGGGTAAGAATGTCCTGACATGGCCTCAGCATTCTTGAATATGAATTTCAAATTGCCCCTTTTTTGACTCTAATAAGCTAGACCTATCTGAAATGAGCATCACGCTGGGCACAGAGATAGCCCTAAGAGGGGATGGAGAGAGGAATCAAGATGCATTTAAAACACAAAACTGTTTTTATATTCTCAAAGTTAGTTTTATTTTGCATGTGCACAGTATATTTTAAGAGGTCTTGGGGGTCAAAAAAACCCAACCAGTCCCTCATTGCCAAAGCATTTCTAGGAAGAGGAAAAAGGAAACACTTCTTCTCAAACAATAATATTAACAAACCAAACAAACAAGAAAGAAAATCAGTGACAAACTCCCTGTGTTAGGGCTGATGGAGAAGTAAAGCAAGCAGGGCTCAGACATGCCAAAGGAGAAGGCATCCTTAGAAAACCAGCCAGAACGCCGCCACAAACACAATCTCCTTGCCTGCTTTCCGCAAGATAACAGAGAGGTCTGCACAGTTCATGCGCTGCTCAAGCAGTTATTTGCCTCAGACAAGCAAACTGTCCTGCAAAGTGCAGATCAGGTTCCTTCAGCGGCGTTAGTTCAGCAATGCAGGAAACCCTATGCATGGGCAGCACCTGATTGTGCTGCAAAACCCTCTGCGGGGCACCAGAAACAGACGTTTCCCTGGGACAGCTCAGACGGAGAAGCTGCAGTTCTGAGAAGGGAGTTGGACTAGACTTCTCACAGTCCCTTCCAGCCCTGCTTTCACGTGCACCGGGTACAACACGGCCACAACACAGAGGCCGAGTCCCCCCAGGTTTCCCCACCACTCCCTGTGTTTTTCAGCCCTGCTGGTGCACCGTCCCCGACTCCTGACGCTCCCATTCACCCAGCAAGACCGCAGGTTTCAGACACCCTCAGCCGCACGCCCTCTGCCCTGCAAAGCCCCGCTGCTCCCACCCCCGGTACGTTCCCTTCACCAGTGTCACCGCGCGGCGACACCTTCGCTCGCCACGCTCTGCCACCAGTAGGGACATGCGGGCCGGTCCCCCCGGACAAAGCATCACCAGCACCAGATCGGGGGGTCTGAACCGTTTGTCCCAAGGGGGTGGGCGCGCTCGGCACCGGCTGCTGGCAGGGGAAGAGGAGCTTGGGCACACGCGTGCCCGCGGAGGGCGGGAAGGGGGATGGCAGGGCCCTGGGAAGGCAGACAAGGGACAGAAGTGTCTGAGGGGAGGCAGGGCCCCGGGAACACCCTCGCTTCAGAAAGGATGTGGCCAAAGCGGAGCGAGTCCGGCCGAGGGCAAGAAAGCCGGTTCAAGGTCTGGGGAACGGGGCTGAGAAGAGAAGATGGGGGCGGGAGCGGGACGGCCGCAGCGGGGACGCCCCCGGGCACTCACAGGCGCTGGCCTGGCCGATGGTGTAGGTCTTGCCCGAGCCGGTCTGGCCGTAGGCGAGCACGGTGGCGTTGAAGCCGCGCAGGAAGGCGCGCAGCAGCGGCCGCACGC
>NW_017728911.1:27839650-27844767 GCF_001723895.1 Crocodylus porosus | reverse complement strand
TATGTTAGCTTCACCTGGGTACTACCAGATGCCGGAAAAGCAGCCATCCCCTGCCCCACCTTAGTGGTCACGGTATTTCCCCTACCAGGTGAGAAGCACTTGTCTAACCTCTTAGCAACCGTACCACAGTCAACTCAGCCACCAGGCCCAGTGCCCTTACCTGCCGAGGGTAAAGCAGGGGCATGAGGGTAGCTATAATGTCTTGCTGCTGTAAATGCTGGAGAGATCTGAAGGAGAGGGCCACACTGAAGAGGAAGATAGAAAGCCCCATAGTCCAGATCAGTCTGACCATGGAGTAAAATTCCTTCCTGACCCCAGATACAGCCTGACGCTGAGCAGAAGGCAAGGCTGTCTAGCCAGCAATCTCCTGGTTTAAGTCCCAGCAGGAGCATGGCACACCCCAGTCACAATCAGCCTTGGCTGCAGCCAAAGCCCAGTGCTTCTGCGGAAGGCAAAAAAACCCCACCCTGGCTGATGTAGTAGCAGGAGAGGGGAAAAACTCGGAGAGGAAGTGGTTGGAAGGAGTTGGAGAGGTGGGGTTGAGTGCAAGAGGGCTGGGAAAGGTAGGTTACCAGCCCCCCAGACTGAAGCAGTGCCAATGTCTTTGGTACAAAGGAGTAGCATCCTCACTGGGGCCAGGGGCCTGCTCATTGCCGTACCAACCCCAGCCAGAGGGTCCTGGGCAGGGGCACAGGATGAGACTACTGTGGACAACTGGTTAAATTTGCAGAGAACGAGTTTGGTGCTCTCAGCCAGTGGTTGTTTCTCCACACTGCAGAGGCACTGCACGTGTTGGCGTGGCTAGCAGTCCCTGCATGCAAGTGTGGAGTAGCTCTTAGGTAGCAGAGTCAGGAGAGTGTGTTGGCAGAGGAAGTTGGGGTGATGTGGAGTGGGGACCCGGGGACGGCAGGAGGTCAGGACTGCATGTCATGACTGAGGTCGTGGGACCAGCGCTGGAATAGCAGGGCACCCTGTATGTCACGATGCAGGGGCATTGGCAGAGCAGCAAAAAGCAATCCTATCGCCCTGCTCAGAGGCCTCATCGTTCACGTTGCAGCTCTGAAATAAAAGCAAGAGGCCTGGCAGCTTGCTGGGCCAGAGACAATGTCTGAAGTGCAAAAGAGACTGGGTGCCCGTCCCAGCTGAGGATCCAGTATTGGGTTAGGTTTGGAGAATAGCTTAACATCATGTTGTCCCCATCAGGACACTCCCAGCACCCTGGTACTATGGCTCAGGGGCTTTCTTTTAGGATGATTTGACTGGTATCAGAGTTGATTTCTAATTCTGGGGATCTCACAAAGAATGGTTAAACCTTCAGCTCTTGCTGTCACCCCTCCGTCCCTGGGAGTGGTATGGCCCATGCAGATCACTGTCCCCTGCTCTGGGGCGGGCATCATTCGGCCCCGGCAGTGTAGAGGAGTGTCAGGCTCTGCAGCGAGAGCTCCACAAATGGTTCTCCGAATCCCTCTGCGCAGAAGTGCCAGCTTCGCCCCTGACCCCCAGCCCTTGGTGGAGGTGCCTGGTCCTGCCATGCAGAGAATGGAAGCAAACGTGCTAGTTCTGGGAGCAGACCATGTGGGGAAATCAGGTGAGCACTTCACCACCAAAGCAGGAGCAGGAAAGCAGATGGGACAGGGGAAGCTTTCAGACAAGAGCCTGTGAACTGTGGAATTCTTTCAAGGAAAGAGACATGAACCACATGTCCAAGGACTTTTTAAACTCAAACTGGAGAGCAGGTAGGGAACAGTCCTGCTGTGGTCAGTTAACAGAGATGCGACCTGGTTAGTTCGTTGCATCTCAGAAATCTGTGATTTAGTGTGAGGAAGCGGAGTGGAGCCCCTGACAGCACGGGAGCTCAGGGTGGCATAGTCTGTAAGTGAAAAAGCTTTCTTGTCAGCTGCAGTCCTTTGTAATGCAGGTCTGGGAGAGTTTCTGACCCCTTCATCCTCTGCACAAAGACAAGGAAAGAAGGAAAACCAGGACGCTCGCTCTAAATTCAGTGAGAGCTTAACGTGGAGGATGTTCCAGGGCAGAGTGTATTGGCCGGTGCCTGGAAGTAGCTCTGTGCTGGTGCTGAGATGGGCTTGCTAGGGACCTAACACAGTCATTTAAATTCCTTGTTTTCTGTTCCCTTTACAGCCCTGACTGTGCGCTTCCTCACCAGGCGCTTCATTGGGGAATACGGAGATATGAGTAAGTGCTGTGCCAGCATCTTGTCCTTGTGGGGTGTAGATCCACCACTTTGCAAAGGCCCTGATTTGTGCAACTAATTCTTTCTCCAGGATCTGGCTGTTTCCCAGCTGCCTGTCTCTCTTTGAGAGTTGAACTTGTTGCTTGGAAGCTTCAGGTTTAAATGGAGGGAGCTCCAGGTAGCGGCTTGCAGGGCAACAGGAGTGGGTAGATCCAGACATCTTGGGGTACTCTGTGGCAGACCCTCTGGTCTCAGTGCCAGCATACTGGTGTGTGGTGGGTGCCTTAGCCTGAACAGTCTCCCACCTAAAGAGGAGTTGTGTGCAGCAGAGAGAGAGGGCTGGGTGCAGCGGGACTCTCCCAAGAAGAGGTCATAGCTCTGTGGTCTCTGAAGGGTCTTTGTGCTTTGTTGACAGAATCCATCTACAGCCACAGCCTGGCTGTGGAGGGCAGGGAGATCCTCTTCCACATTTGGGACTTCTCTTATTCACAGGTAAGAGAGCCCTGCTGCTGCCGCTGTCACACATCTCTACTCCAAGAAGAGCTGTTTGTTTCCCCTTGCTAAGAAATTCAAATAGCAAATTGGGGTTTAGAGGCATCAGCCAACTGTAATTGCTCCTGCTGGTCTCCCAGCACGATTGGGCCAGCCATATTGTTTGGAGACGGCTGAGATTCCTCGGGTGTGATTTCACCTGCCTGGATCGGAGAGGACTTGAGACAGTAGAGATCATTCCCAAACTACACCAGTGCAGGAATTGGCTCCCTGTTGTTCTAGCCTCTTTAGTAGGGTCTGCTAGAAGCTGCTTGTTCCCTGTTCTGTTGTGTGCTACTGTTCCCCCCTCACCCCCAGCCCTTGACAACCTACCCATAGACAGGTAGGTGCTGAATCTTTGCCACCGAAAGGAGCCAGAACCACCTAGCTGGTCTTGAGCCTGGAAGGGCTCTGCCCCCCACACCAATGCTTCCAGCCTTAGGGTGATGGTGGAGACTGCCTCTGCTGCAGTATACGCTCACTTTGCACAGAAGGACAGTGAATTGCTGTATGATGCCAGCTCGTTCTTCTAGAATGCCAGTAGAAGAATCCCATGCCCTCCAGGTTGACAGTCAGATCAGAGGCTGGTTTGGATGTGGGACATTAGGTGAAACCTTTCCCTTTGGGTTAGTTCAGTTTAAGGCCATGACTTGGTGTCCATCAGTCAGGAGCCCCCTGTGCTGATGGAGTGCAGGATCAGACTCCCTCTCCTCCTGGAAGCTGGTGTTTCCAGGTCAGATGTGGCCACTACCAACTGTCTGCTGTTCAGTGGGTGTATCCCACAGTGTCCCAGAGCCGGCGGAGCCTCCCCGAGGTGAGGCAAGGCAGGGATGGAGGCTGGGGCGGGGGGCTGGCATGGTCTCCACCGGCTCCGGGCAAGTGCTCTACTCCCCGACCCTGATGTGGGGGAGTGGAACACTTCCTCGGAGCCGGCGGAGCTAGTGCCAGCCCCCGGCCTCTCAGCTCCAGCCCCAGTTCCAACCTCCGGCCCCCAGCCTCTGGCCCCCAGCCTCCAGCTCCAGGCCCCAGCTCCCAGCCTCCAGCCCCCTTCAATAAGTGTCCCATGCCAGACCAAGGCAGCACGCTCACGGACCGAGGCGGTGCGCTCACAGACTGTTACTCCTGAGAGGGAACATTGCCCATGACCCTTTTCAGCACAAACGTGCTCCCCAGATTCACCAAATGTGGCTTATTGATTTATATCCAACTTCCGGCCCCATTTCTCTCTTCCCAGGATGGAGCAGATGAAAGCTCTGCAGAGGAGAAGAGGGTCCAATGGGCAGATGGTTTTATCCTGGTCTACAGCATCTGTGATCGTGCCAGCTTCAACATCCTGCACCCCAAAGTCCAGTTCATTAAGGCAACCAAGGAGGCCACTAGCCAGGAAAAGGTGCCCATTGTCATTGTGGGCAACAAACGGGACCTGCATCACCAGCGGGTGGTCTCCAGCGAGGAGGGGCGGCTCCTAGCCCTGTCTGTGGACTGCGGGTTCTATGAGGTCTCTGCGGCCGAGGCCTATCACGGGTCACTCATGGTCTTCCAGGGGCTGGCTGAGCGCTTCTGTGAGGCCAGACTGGCACCAAAGAGGGGCACTGGGATCCGCAGCATCGTAAAGAGCATGTCAGCTGTGTTTGCCCGGAAGAGAACAGACTCGCTCTGAGTTGGAGCCTGGGCATTGTTTCTCCATGTGCTTTCAGGTGGGAATGCCACTGTGCCTGGTCTCCATTGTTAGATTAATCCCCCGGTGCCCATGGAGGAGGGGAGCATGTGTTTGGATGAGTAAACTGCCCCCCCCACCAATGCTTCCAGCCTCAGGGTGATGGTGGAGACTGCCTCTGCTGCAATATAGGCTCACTGCAACCTTTGCCATAGACCCTTTCCATAATGACTCCTGGGAGACCATCCTGTCCATTCCCAGGGGGCTGGAGCACTTTTGTACAATTACTAGCACAGTGCCCAGATGAGCTATAAATGTCCCAACCTCCCACTTTTCCTTTGTGGAGATAATTCCTCAATTCCTATATTTCCCTGTTCTTATTTATTATATATATTACAGCAACTTCCAGAGACCTCTGTCAGGGTTGGGGACCCATTGTGTTGAGCTGTCTTCACCCTACTACATCTAGGTGCCCCTTGGTTTTACTGTGTTATGTAACTACTTTCTCAGTACTGAAAAACTCCAAGGTATCTTCTTGCTGGTTTTGCACCCTCTGCACTCTTGGGCCCTCAGCTGTCCTGCCTTCTCCTGTGAAGACAGCTGAGGATGGAGGAGTGGCCATCCTTCTTGGACAGTGGCTTTCTTCCTCTTAGCCCTCCATTCCTCAGAGTTATCTCATTGGGAACAAACACTTGGCCTGTGGCTGTTTCTGACACCACTGCTGTAGCATGTGAGCAG
>NW_017728911.1:27819712-27839550 GCF_001723895.1 Crocodylus porosus | reverse complement strand
CAGTGAATTGCTGTATGATGCCAGCTCGTTCTTCTAGAATGCCAGTAGAAGAATCCCATGCCCTCCAGGTTGACAGTCAGATCAGAGGCTGGTTTGGATGTGGGACATTAGGTGAAACCTTTCCCTTTGGGTTAGTTCAGTTTAAGGCCATGACTTGGTGTCCATCAGTCAGGAGCCCCCTGTGCTGATGGAGTGCAGGATCAGACTCCCTCTCCTCCTGGAAGCTGGTGTTTCCAGGTCAGATGTGGCCACTACCAACTGTCTGCTGTTCAGTGGGTGTATCCCACAGTGTCCCAGAGCCGGCGGAGCCTCCCCGAGGTGAGGCAAGGCAGGGATGGAGGCTGGGGCGGGGGGCTGGCATGGTCTCCACCGGCTCCGGGCAAGTGCTCTACTCCCCGACCCTGATGTGGGGGAGTGGAACACTTCCTCGGAGCCGGCGGAGCTAGTGCCAGCCCCCGGCCTCTCAGCTCCAGCCCCAGTTCCAACCTCCGGCCCCCAGCCTCTGGCCCCCAGCCTCCAGCTCCAGGCCCCAGCTCCCAGCCTCCAGCCCCCTTCAATAAGTGTCCCATGCCAGACCAAGGCAGCACGCTCACGGACCGAGGCGGTGCGCTCACAGACTGTTACTCCTGAGAGGGAACATTGCCCATGACCCTTTTCAGCACAAACGTGCTCCCCAGATTCACCAAATGTGGCTTATTGATTTATATCCAACTTCCGGCCCCATTTCTCTCTTCCCAGGATGGAGCAGATGAAAGCTCTGCAGAGGAGAAGAGGGTCCAATGGGCAGATGGTTTTATCCTGGTCTACAGCATCTGTGATCGTGCCAGCTTCAACATCCTGCACCCCAAAGTCCAGTTCATTAAGGCAACCAAGGAGGCCACTAGCCAGGAAAAGGTGCCCATTGTCATTGTGGGCAACAAACGGGACCTGCATCACCAGCGGGTGGTCTCCAGCGAGGAGGGGCGGCTCCTAGCCCTGTCTGTGGACTGCGGGTTCTATGAGGTCTCTGCGGCCGAGGCCTATCACGGGTCACTCATGGTCTTCCAGGGGCTGGCTGAGCGCTTCTGTGAGGCCAGACTGGCACCAAAGAGGGGCACTGGGATCCGCAGCATCGTAAAGAGCATGTCAGCTGTGTTTGCCCGGAAGAGAACAGACTCGCTCTGAGTTGGAGCCTGGGCATTGTTTCTCCATGTGCTTTCAGGTGGGAATGCCACTGTGCCTGGTCTCCATTGTTAGATTAATCCCCCGGTGCCCATGGAGGAGGGGAGCATGTGTTTGGATGAGTAAACTGCCCCCCCCACCAATGCTTCCAGCCTCAGGGTGATGGTGGAGACTGCCTCTGCTGCAATATAGGCTCACTGCAACCTTTGCCATAGACCCTTTCCATAATGACTCCTGGGAGACCATCCTGTCCATTCCCAGGGGGCTGGAGCACTTTTGTACAATTACTAGCACAGTGCCCAGATGAGCTATAAATGTCCCAACCTCCCACTTTTCCTTTGTGGAGATAATTCCTCAATTCCTATATTTCCCTGTTCTTATTTATTATATATATTACAGCAACTTCCAGAGACCTCTGTCAGGGTTGGGGACCCATTGTGTTGAGCTGTCTTCACCCTACTACATCTAGGTGCCCCTTGGTTTTACTGTGTTATGTAACTACTTTCTCAGTACTGAAAAACTCCAAGGTATCTTCTTGCTGGTTTTGCACCCTCTGCACTCTTGGGCCCTCAGCTGTCCTGCCTTCTCCTGTGAAGACAGCTGAGGATGGAGGAGTGGCCATCCTTCTTGGACAGTGGCTTTCTTCCTCTTAGCCCTCCATTCCTCAGAGTTATCTCATTGGGAACAAACACTTGGCCTGTGGCTGTTTCTGACACCACTGCTGTAGCATGTGAGCAGTTCCCAGTCTGCTGTTCATCCTCACAACAGACACGTGTGGCCAGGGAGGGTAAGTGAGGTACACTGAAACTATATGAGACTTAGTCACTCAGGAAATCTATTATAGAGCAGGGAAGGGCACCCTGGCCTCAAGAGTCCCACCTGGATGTGGCACCAGACATTGTACCTTTACTGTTTGGCCCTTTCCAGAGCTAAGGTAGCTCTGGAAAGGACGTGAAGAGCAATTTGCATAGGCTGATTGCAGGTGGCCGTCTCCTCTTCCATGCTCTTTGGCTTCTTAGATGTCTGCATTTTCAACTGGGATATAGAGTTGTGGCCAAGCCCTTCTCCAGCATCCCATCCTATTCCTCTTCTGTGAAATCTTAACTGGTTACCAAGTTGTTATGGTGTAATTAGGTGCCTACCCTTGCCAACTGGCTGCTTCTGGTCTTTTACTTACAATGAGCATCTCTGGTTAAAATGACATATTGGCCAAACACGTAAAACCAGGCAAGATACGGTGACCTGGCTGGTTCCTGGGACACAGCTGTGGGGCAAAATACAGTGCGTCTGTCCTGGGTTCTCAGGAGGCATAGTTTGTCTGCCCAGTGCTCACCCACCCCCTGGGGTTGAAGTTAGCTGTGTGGGAAAGGGCTGAAGTCTGAATGGATCAGGCTATCTGGCTTCTTCCTGAAAGCCCCATTGCACCCTGAATGTGGAGAGAATGCTCCCCTCAACCTGCCGCACGCCCTTCACCAGTGCCTTGGGAGGCTCCTGCCATGTGATGTTGGTGCCTCACAGTCCCTGAGTGTGAATAAGAGGATGTGGCTGTAAACCCAGTAATTTCTGTGCTGATATGGTATGTAAATTAAATAAACCCCCTTATGCCAGAAGCACCTGGTTATTGGTGGCTGTGACTTTGTGCTTCAAGGGAGTCTTGTGTGTTGGAGTGGGTGCCCAAGGGTGATTGTTCTTACTTAGCCTGCCCTGGTGTCTGCCATGACGAGGGCAGAAATACCAGGCACCTTCTGCATTCAGCTTAGACCTTCCTGCCCTGACCCCCTCCCCATTAATCTAGTGCCCTCTCTGCTGCATGCCAGCATGTGGTAGCAGAGTGGCCAGGGCATTTGTTTGGACCTTTGAAAGGAGGAGTTGGAGGCCTTGTTCTGGACACAAGACAGCTGCCCCCATCAACGCAGCTTTAAATGGGCACAGGGTCATTTGGGCTGGGAGTCAAAGGATGGGATGTGAACCATCTTGCTCTCTTGTGTGCTCTGCTGACTGCAGACAGTATTGTGTCTTAAATGTGCTAGCCCTGGCAGCTTTTAGTCTCACACAGACCTGTGTTTTCCTTCTGCTCCACCCGCAGCCCAGACTAACTAAGCCCTTGCAGCTGCTTTCTGAAGCTGGCTTTGCCTGCTGTGTGCTGCTTTAACAGCCTGGAAATGAGCCAGGCAGACTTCTCAATCTGCTCTGTGGTGCCTGTGCAGTGCTCTGCATTCACCCTCGGCATGTCATGACTTCTGCTCCTCTCCGCTCTGCCTTTGTGAGTCCCCATGTAGAGAATTCTGTAACCAGATGCCCATTTACAGCAGGGTGGGCAGAGCACCAGTCACAAGCCCTGGCGGTGGCTGTGCTATGGTTACCAAGTCTTTGTACACACAACACTCAAGGATGCACTGGCCACTGGCCAGGATAGATGGCTGCTATGTTTCATCTGTTTTCCAGTTCTTCAGTTGGGGGTAGATCTAGCCTTGGGTCTGTTTCTAAAGCAGGGGCGCACAGGCAGTTCCCACTGAGCTAGGCAGATGACTGCTAGCAGGGGGACCAAGTCTTCTCCAGCAGGTCAAGTCAGAAAGGTCCACTTCCATTAGTTATTACTGCTTAATGAGAGCCCTGATCCAGGTGAAACCCAATAGAAATGAGCCTGAGCCTGAGCCTGGCTACTCAGCCAGCCAGAGCCCTGATGCAGGTTATGTTGCTTTTTTATTAAGAGACACTGTTGCCTCGTGCACACAGCCCTGCACTGGAAGGGCTGTGGGTGGAGGCAGCTTCCCTTCAGCTGCTGCTATGCCCAAACTGGGCTGTGTCCTTCCCATGGCTTGGGAGGATAGCAAAAATACCCAACTCAAAGCCTCACCCTATTTGACTATGCCACACCCTATTTGCTCCCCCCTATCTTCACCCCCAAGAAAGCACACCCAGCAACCTGCCTGCAAACCTGTGGATAAGAAAGACAAGCACAACTCGGAACAGCTCTTGGAGCTGATTTAATGTAGCCACTTTCAGAATTTGTGGGGGAGAGTGGGGGTCACAGCTATCTTTTCCTGTCTCCAGTGCCAGGATCAGCCAGTCACTCAAGACCCATGTATGCACCAGGCAGCTGTCCCTGAGACTCACATGGAAGAAATGAGCAAGTCATGTAGAAAGCAAGTGGGGAACATTTATTGCTGCAAGAAGTTGAAGAGCCAGTGGCCTTGATTAGGGGGCCTCAAGTTGAACACAGGTCCCTGTCACAGCTGCCACCCACACAGGGTCCATGGCCAATTACGTCTGTTGAAGAAGGATCAACTACAAGCAACCAGCCTCTCAGTGCCTTCCCTTTTCAGCTCTCGCTCTCTGGCCTTCTCCATTCTCTTATGTTTCCTCTTTTCCTCCTCTGGTCTCTACTTGCTCCATTTCTCCCTCTTCTATGGGCTACTCTGCTCTCCTCCAAGATAAGTTGTTTCTTGTTATGCTTTCCTGCTCATTTATGAAACCACCTCTAATTGGATAGCTGTCAAAACCCCATCACAAGCATGAGGGGCCCCCTCCCACAGCCTGTCTGCTTCATTGACAGGGTAGTTTGTGGGATAAATGTCTCAGGGCCTATTTAACTATGATAACCAACACACTCTTGGGAAAATCTATTTTTGTTAAAGACCCACCGTGTAGTTTGTTAAATTGGGCCCAAGAGGTCTCACAACCTATATCTGAAAGCCCAAACTCCTTCATCAAACGCAGTACAGACCAGCCATTGTATTCTTGATTTGGCTACTGTAAAATAACAGAATTTGGAGTTTGGAGACTGTTCTGATTATTTCTTCTTGGAAGAAAGAAGCAGAAAGGGCATGGCCCCACGTGCCTCACCTGGGTGGGATGCATTTAAGAGACAGGTTGTGATACAAACCAAACCCTTGCTCTCATCTTACCTCCATTTTCACTGCCCAGCAGGCCTCCCTACTAGGTCGGCCTTTGTTTCAGTTCAGTTGTCACAACAATGCAGAAACTTGGCCCACAACCACACTGCTCAGGGGAGGGATGGAATAGGCACCTTCAAACTCAATCTCCTTCTGCCTTTGCACTGTACCCGACCCTAGTTCCAGAGGTGACAAGCAAGTCCCCATCCTCCCTAGGCACTGGGAGAGAGCACATCTAGGAAATTAAACTGGTAGGATCTTAATGCTAAATCCAGTGCCACACTGCTTGCAAGGGGAAGAATAACATACAGTGGCTGTAGGCTGGCACATGCTAAGCAGGCAGCAAGCGGGCTCAGGAGCCCTCCCACTCAGTCTTTCTTGATGGCTGTGCTGTAGAGGCTGCTGTAGTGAGCCCTGGTGTAGACGGGCTCTGAACAGAAGCGGTGCAAACCTTCGCTCGCTCTCCGGCTGCTGTAGGGGGAGAAGCTGTGTTTGCGGGAGATTGTGTATTCAGGCTCGACGGCCAGGGCCCGATGCAGCATCTGGCGCTGAAAGGGGAATGGTTGCAGGAAGAGGGGATCCTCAAGATCCAGGAAGGAGAGGGGATGGTGGCCCTGGCTGGCCCGCCACTCAACTCTCAGCAGGACCTTCTCCTGGGCCAGGGGAGTCTCTGGCTTGGACCCCTCCTCTCTTTTATGCAGACCAGAGATGGGCTTGCTCCCACATGGAGTCTCTTTTTCCTTCAGCTGCAGCCTGGGGAGCTGAACAGCAAAAGAGTGCATGTATTAACACCCCCTCAGCCCACAGTGAGGGGCCCCTTCACTGCCAGCTGGCTACAGCCTGCCCTGCCCCAACCACCGCTTTGCCCCAGGCACTGGCTGATGGAGGGGGCCTGGGTACCCAGAAAACAGCCACATGCTCCTGTCAGATCTATGCTGAGGCAGCATCAGGGTTGGGGCTCACCAGTGGTCACAGCCCCAGTGCATTGCTCCCACTGACCCCTCTCCAGAGGTGACTGCATTTCACTGGTGCTGCAGATGGAGGGAAGGTGCTGGAGGAAAACAAGGATGATGAGCAACTCTAGCCTTCCATCTTGCCACTCCTTCCCTGACTGCTTCTCGATGAAAGCCCCGTTTGCTAGCAGAAACGGAGGAGACCCAGCCACCTGCCCCCACTCCCCCTGCCAGGCCCAAGCTCCTCCTCCCCTTGGTGGGTGCCCAGTGTCAAGGGGTCATAGTTGCCATCCCAAAGAGGCCTCCACCTGGAGCATGCTGCCCAGCAGGAATTAATCCTTTTAGCTAAATCCCTGTGCACCAGGCAGGGATGATATGGCTTTTACTGTAGTTAAACCCAACCCATGCAAACAAAAGGGCTGGGAGGAGGCTGGGGAGCTGGTGCAGGGGCCTTGGGGGGGTAAGGAATGCCAAGACTGCGAAGTATGGCTCCTGCAGACGCCCTCCCTGGCCTTGCAGCATCCTCCCTGCTTCCCCCCAGCACAGTGGGAGATGGGGGCAGCCAGACCAGCCCCACCAGCCCATTCTCTCGGCAAGGTACTCTGTGGGATGACCTCCCCTCCTCCCATGCATTCCTACTCACAACTGACTGCCTGACTGGACACTTCAGGTCTCTCAAGCTACTGGGACCAGAAGGAGAGCAGAGCATGGTCAGAGCCACCAAGGATGAGGTGGACCAGGGGCAGGTCCTTTGGTCTGAGCAGAGCTTGGAAGCAGGTTTGGCCTGGCAGCATTATCTCCAGGCCTGCCTCTGGTTCCAGGGGACTTGGATATCTTCTGTTCTCAGGCCCAAGCCTCTAAGTGACTTGGACCTGCTTCTCTGACCCCCAAAGGACTAAATTGGATTGGCTCCCTCCAGCTGCATTCAGTCTCCAGAAAAGTTGCACCAGAGGCAGGGAGAGGCAACACATCAGCAGGAGACCACTGGGAACCTTGACTGCCCATCTAGGAACAGGCCCATTTGACCCTAGCTGCACAGGCCTTGGTTTCTAGGGGTTAGGGCCCATTCACTTGGAGTTTTTCTTCTTGCTGTGATGGAAGATGTAGAACAGGTAGTTTTGGTGTGCATCTGCTCCTGGGGTCTCCTCCCAAAGGCAAAAGCCCTCCTTGCCTAGGGGGCATATGGAGTACCCAACCTGGGGCAGGAGGTCATAGTCACAGGGACAAAGGCTGGGTAGGATCTGCCCTGTATTTAACATGAGCCATCCTGGAGCTCACAGAGAGCTCAGGTGCAGCATCTCTATGGGCGGTCTTTTCTGTGTGGGGTAGGAAAAGCTGCTCATGAGGCCAGTGTTACAAAGAGCAGCCAGACAAGGGCAACCTCCTGCCCTCTCCCAACAAACTGTGCTGGCAGAACCCTGGAGAATTATGGGACCCCAGATGCTTTGGTCTCTCGCCGACATTTTGAAGGACCTCCGCATGCAAGGAACCCCCTTATCCATGGATTCCCATGGGCTCCCTTACAAACCATGACCAGTTAGGCACCTGCCTGATGCTTGCCACATCGCCAGGGTTCAGCTCTGGGAGCTGTAGTCTGAGTGTCTATGTACCAACATGCTGATCTGATCATGCCACTGTCACCCTTGATGGAATCTTTCCACTTCCCTCCCTTGCAATCCCTCTCTCCTCTCCTTCCCTCCCTCCAGTTCAGGGTCCTGGTCTATGCTCCTCAGTCCCCCCTGCCTTTCAGTGGAAACGTCTGCAGCTAGAGGCAGCCTGACTCCAGACAGGTCCTAGCAGGGGGCAGAGAGAGGAACACAGCGGTCATTCATGGGGCAGTCTGTGTCTCCATGGACACATGATTAATGTCCAGGGAGCCCTGGGAGGGAAGCAGGAATCAGCTCTGTGTGTGTGTGTTTGCAGGGTGGGGGTCCTCTCCTTGAACTTTCACCTTCCCAGGAATTTCTCAGAGGTGGAGATCTCAGAAAGTCTGAGAGCAGCACCAGTAAAGGACATCAGCAGAGCCATGTGCATGGAAGCCAGGATCAGAATAGTAGGGGCTGCAGGCCAGGGCTGGGCTGCCTCACAGCACCCTCCTGCACCATGTCCAGTGTAGGCAGACCCTGGGGTCCATCACTCATGATGCTCCCCAAGACCAGGGAAGGCTCCAGCCTCCTTCCTACGGATCATGCATGTTCTGAGCAAAACAGGCTTGGGCTGGCAGTGAGGCCAGCACTGCAGGGTCACATCTCTTAGCGGCTAGAGGGTTCCTCACTCTCCAGAAAGGAGGCCCAACATGGAAGGGCTCCAATCCGGGGTGGGGGAAGGGGCATGTCCCAGGCCATGAGAGGCTCCGGCCAGATGGGTGGGAACATTGGCCCCAGACGCCTCATACAGTTCCCCTCTCTCCTGCAGTGCAGACAAACAGCTCTCTGAGTACAGGATAAACTCACCGGCACGTAGCGGGACAGGATGCCCGAGGCACTGCGCAGGGTTCCCCCCACAGCGCCCACCTTCTCTCTGGCTATGGAAGCTGCTTTGTTGGGGGTGAGCTGGAGCAGTCCCACAGCTGCATCCCACGTAGCAGAGGGGACCTTCTTCATGCTGGAGATGGTGGAGAGATAGGCAGCTTGCAGCGTCTGGGCCATGCTGCCTACCAGGCTTGGAATCCTGCTGCTCTCGGCTTTCTGCAAACAGGAACCAGCCCAGCCGCTCCAGTCAGTGCCAAGCACGGCCCCAGGCATCCCCTCTGCTCTCCAACCCTATCCCATTACCCCTTCTGCCTCTGAGTGTGCCATCCCCAGCAGCCCAAGGCTGTGTGGAAGGTGGGGAGCCAGTGTCACTGACTTTGCTGGAGCCATGGCAGCACTGAGCAGATTGAATTTCACTGGCTCCTCACTCCCAGCCTCCAGAGACCAAGCTACCTGTCTCCAGGCTGAGGCTACCTTTCCATCTGTCTGACTTCCCCCTACTGCACTGGGAGTGGGGGCAGAGGTGCAAGGTGCTGATCCACACCCCCCTGCTGGCAGTTCCCTATCTTCCTTGTCCCTTGTACCTTGTCCCAGCAGACCAGTTTCCACTCCAGCAAGCCCTGAGCCAGCTTTTCAGTCCCACTCTGGCAACACAAGGCATCTGCAAAGCCAGTGGAGCCAGCCTCCAAGTGTCCCTTGGCTCTCAGCACTGCAGTTGTGGCTCCGCACCACTACGCTCCAAGTCCTGAGTGCAAGGGACACCCTCAGGAAAAGGGGTATCCCGACACCCCAATCACCCTGCTCTGATCTGCGCAGTCCCTCAGCATCGCAGGCAGCTACCAGGGATTTCAAAGCACCCCACAGGCCTGTTGGGCACCGAGTACAGTTCAGGCAGACAAAAAGAGGCTGGGTCTCTGTATCTGCCTGGCATGGCGACTGCCACCTCCCTTTTCCAGGGGAAAGCTGTGGGACAGGGTTGCTCAAGCTTCTCTACCAGCCAAGGAGACCACAAGGACTTAGGTTTCTGTCACCTGCTAGCACAAACCCTAGGCCTGCAAAGTCCCTGTGGCAGATGCCAGCAGAGGGGCTGGGCTGCCTCTGAGGAGAGGAGGCAGGGATGGAGGAGCCTACCAGGGTTTCTCAGCCTGGTTCCTGGAAATATATGGCAAAGGGACACAGTCTGGGCAGGGGCACAGAGCAACTTCAAAACAGAACCAGTTTCACTTGAGGTAGTGCTATCTAGCAGTGAGCACAATGCTGGTACCTAAGTCTCCTGCGTTCTCTGCTCAGCTCTGTTAGCAAATCCCTTTGGAGCAGGATCCTGTCCTCCCCCAAAGCCTCAGTTGTTCCCCAATGGCCCACAGCCCTGAGGGGATGTGCTATGAGCCATCACAGTTGCCTTGACCCAAGAACATGGCTGGGGGTGGGGACTGTAGGATCCTTCCCTGGTTGCCCATTGAGCCATGTGGGCTGAGCTCACGGCTCTGCTCATCTTCGTACCTCTCTGGCTTCACTTTCTTCTTTCTTCATCTCCTTCTTTGGCTGCTGTTCCAGCTCCTTGCTCTGCTGCCTGCTCAGCCAGCCTGAAGCTGCATGCTGCACATCACTTGGGACCTGCTGGGCCTTGGCTGTGCTCTGCTCGGCCATACCACCCTGCAGAGGGAGCAAAGAGCCACTGCTCATAGCGGGGTTCCCCTGGCCAGGTTCCCACCCCACATCCCCTCACACTTGCTACTGGTTCCCAAGCCCAAGTGTTTTGCAGCTGGTTGTGGCAATGGCAGATGGGCAGGAGGAAGATGAGAGGTCAGACTGCCCCCACACAGTGCCTGGCTCTGAATTCCTGCAGGAAAGCTAAGAACAGCGAAAAGACCCTGGTCCAGAGTCAAGGATGGGGCAGCTATATTAGGGTACACTATGACCCCAGGTCTTTCCATGTCTCAGCTTCCCTGGTGCTCCTGGCCCAGCACCTCAGGGGCTGCGGGATTGTGGCTTGTGAGGCTCAGGCACCAGCACAGAGGTTGAATTCTGTGGGATAGCAAAGTACCACACTGGCTCTCTCAGCCCTGCTTCCTCTGCCCCCTCGGGGTGGAAAGTACAGCACAGCTGTGCCCCAGAAAGGAACGCCATTGAAGCAGCAGGGGTGTTAGGAGACTGAGACATTATTCCTGGGATGAAATCAGGCCAGGGCCAGGGCCAGAGCAGATGCCTCAACTTTTCTCAGAACATCCACCCGTCCAGGACTTTAGGGGTGTGACATGATGTCAGGAGAGCCAGAGGAGGCATGCACATGCCTAGGATGGTGGCAGAGAGGGCTCTGGGACTCTAGCAAGCCTGGGAAAGGCAGCCCTAGCACCAAGGGAGCTTCAAGGAAAGGCGGGGTGGGGGAGTCTTCCTGCTCCTGACATTATCAGTGTTTCCGCTGGGCTGTTTGCTCTGGGAAGGAGGTCACATCAGAGGCATTAATCAACAATATTCATGTAGAGCCAGCTAAAAATAATCCATCTGGGCCAGGGTTTTGTGTGTGGTAATGCCACAGAGGATATAGGGGCCATGTCTTCAGGACCCTGGCTGCCTGGGAGAATTAAACAGCTGGCAGCAAAATATGGGCCAGAGGGACTCAGGGGCTGGGGCCCACTCACTCTTAATCTGGAGCATGGAAGAAAGCCATTCATAATAGTAAGAACCATTATTCTCTTTAAAATGCTCTAAACCAATGGTTTTCAACCTATTCTGTTTTGCAGACTAAAAAGGTTTCAGTGGAGGTGCAGACCCCTTGAATTGTGTGAGTATTCACAGACTTTTGATTGATCATATAGTCAATTTGATTGATCATCTTTTGCAGACCCCTTAGACAAAGTCTGCAGACTCCTGGGGTCCAAGGGCCACAGGTTGAAAAACACTGATCTAAAAGTCAAACTTTGAACCATGCTGTCCCACCTCCAGGAGAGGGAAGTGCAGGCGAGGCCTCAGCAGTCAGGAGGGCACAGTGAGGCCAGACACTTGGGTTACATTCCTGGCCCCAATATTATTAGATGTCTCACCACATTACCCAGGAGCTTCAGACCTGTGCCCAGAGCAAAACCTCAGGCACTTGATGAATCAGCTCCCAGGCAGCCCACTGTAAAAGAGAAAGAAAAAGCACATCCTACCCCCGAGAGGACCACAAGGCTGAACTGAATAAGAGCACTTGGAGCTCCTCAGGAACAGCAATATGACAGCCAGGCAGATGTATTCCTGCTACTTTAGAGTGCTACTGGTCTCTGGAAGTGTAGCCCTAGGAACTATTTTGGAGATGGGGTTTGTGCTGTGCTTTCTGCCATGTAGCAAGGACACACTGCACCTAGAGCTAGTCTAAGGCCTGCCTTAAACTATAGCTATCGTTTGTGTGGCTTGAGACACAGAGACTTTGTACAGAGCCGGGGGTTGGCCCATATTTTGAGGATGATCAGACCAGGGGCCAACCTGTTGCTTGATATCCCCACAAGACATGGTAGCAGGCTCAAGGCTGCTGGGATGTGTGAAGCAGGGGAACTCACCAGACCTGGAATCCACAGGGCCAGCTCCTGCCCCTTGGCTTTTGTGTGCTGGATGGCTCGGGCAGCCTGCTGGTAGGCACGGTAAGAGACAGTGCTGGCCAGAGCGCCAATCCTGTGGAGGGTGCCAAGCTGCGGCTGTGCCTGGGAGGCAATTGCCTTGGATCCTTGTGCCGCTGCAGGCTTCTGAGCTAATGGCAAAAGGGCAGAGCAACACGGGAACAGGCTGGTCACCAGTACAGAGAAAAGCACACACGGCCTGCTGATGGCTCTGCACCCCCTGCCCATGGGCAGCTCTGCTTGGGACTCCCTCATTATTCCAGTCTTCCCTGGGAAGATCCCCAGGCTCTCAACAGCCACTGCCCTGGGGCTCCAGCATTTGTGGGGCAGGTCTTGGCACTGAAATGGCCCTGACTCTCCCAGCCACAGAGTGAATGCCACACTGCTCAGTAATGCCCTCTCCCTCCTGACATTTCAGAAGCACCTTCACATCCTTCCACCTGCCCCCATCCTCCCTGCCTAGGTCTGTGTGTTGCTATACGGTGCTGGGAGAGCCTGCCTCTGACTGGGATGACAGGGTCACCTTGTGGGAAGATCAGCAGCTGGTTGGAGACTCTGCTGGGTGCCTGCATGTGGCAGACACAACCCAGGTCACTCCCTGACCCTCCTTATCAACCCAACAGGGATACAAGGGGACAATGTTTGTCACCTAGGGGTGAGGGAACCATTGTCCACCCAGAAAGGGGGATGCAACCCACCCCTTCCCAGCCTCTACCCCAGCAGCAGCACTCCACCCAACTCTGCCTGTGCCACCCAGCCCTGTCTTGCAGGACCCTTTTCCCCACCCCTCCCTGCCAATCAGGTCCTGCAGCCCTCACCCAGTGCTGCCCGCACCCCTGGCCTGAGAACCGTCCCCTCCCCACGTTATTCTAATCCTGTGCTGCATCCTCAGTAACAAACCCGCTTGACTCTGCTGATGCATGAACCTGTATTTGTATAAGAAGCAAGGGTAAGATGTCCACTGGATAACACTGCAGTTTTAAGCAAGTGAATGAGACGTCATTTATCATGTGAGTATTATGTATTTTCTTGAAATTGTATTTGTATTCTCTTTGTAAGGCCTCAGTTGGGGTCCTTTTTAATCTGTTTGATATTGTCTGGTTTCTAATAAAATGTTTAAAAAAAATGCTTTGAACAGGGCAGAGCCTCCAGCAAAGCTGTTTTCATGGCACTCAGATCTGACCTTGGGTCTGCCCAAAAAGAAAATCTGCCACATGAGCCCATGGCACCCAGCCCCTCCCCGGAGCATCCCTCTCCCCATATGCCCTAGAGAGGTAGGGCTACCTGGCTGACAGTCCTCTTCTGGTAGGAGAGATGCCACCAGCTTCTCCAGCTTCCCTAGAGCTGTGTCTACCCCTGTGGCTGCCATCTGGCTGACCCGGCTGCTCCAGGCATATTCTGCCGTGCTTGTTGCTGTGCTCCTGGTCAGCTCATAGCCCTCAGCAGCCAGCCCCAGGATCTTGTCCAGGGTCCCCAGTACAGAGCTGCCAATGGTGCTCTTAGCACTTTGGAGAGGGGTGGAGATGGAGTCCTTTAGCTCGGATGCAATCTGCAGCAGGACAGATGGAAGAGACCCTGACGCTGCGCTCCAGTCAGCTAGAGGGGTCTCACTGCAGGGAGGCCACAGTGAGCAGGTGGGACGAAGGCCCAGACTATTGTGGAGATAGCTAGAGCAGCTCTGTGGGGAGGAACACCAGCCCCTGTCTGAAGGGGCACAGAGGTGCCTGGGGGACAACAGGTTGTAGGGAACGCTGGCCTCAGGCGCAGCTGAGCAGGTGCGACATGACCCTGCTGGTCAATGCCTTATGCTGACCCCAGCCCACATCCCCACGTTCACCCCTCACTGGGTGACCCTCAGGGGCTTGTTCCTCAGGGCTGCACTGTGAGCCTCAGGACAGCTCAACAGCGCCCAATTACTGCTCCTTGGCTTCAGGAACCCAGGGTACTGGCCCCTGTCCCAGAGAAATAAAGCCTTCCTCCAGTATGTCACTGGAGTGGGCAGAGGGTGAGTGGGGGTAGGGCCTGAGTGTCTGACTCACCTTCTCCACTGGATACTGGAGGGCAGGGATCTTCTGCTCCAGGTGATCCAAGCCCCGGCAGGCCAGGGTGTTGGCAGCACTGACTGAACCAGACAAGGCATGGACATTAGCTTGGTGGTTGGGAGTGTGCTCAGCTCCATGAGAGGGTGCAGTTGGGGGCAGCCTCGCCAAATGTGTGGCCCCAGAGCTGTGCTAAGTGGTGGCACTGTGATGCTAGAGGTGCCATTTTCAGAATGGCAAATTCATATGGTTTAGAGGACTAGTATGAATGGAGGGTAGCCTTAGCACCCCTTCCCCTTCACCCAATGCCAGGGCCCTAGGGAGGCATGTAGGACATGCTTGGCTCCCTTGGTCAGAGGGGGCCACCTGCTTAATCCTGTCTACATTCAAGCAACACCAAAGGCCCAAGTCTCTCAAGACCTTCAGTCTTTACCTGAGCTAGGGCTGGGCTGTGAGAAGGTGAGGGCATGTGGGCTACTAAGAAAGATGCTTGCCTAGGTAGTGGCTCTCTGAAAGGAGGCTGTAAAAAACCCACCTGGACAGAGCTGAGGGAAAGGTAACCAGGAATAACTAAAAGGAGGCAGTGTTCAGGACTCAGGCTGAGCTTTGCACTCCTTCGCCTCACTTATGGGCTCTTCCCTCTAGTGTGGGGGAACTGGGGTAAAGTAGGAGCTGCAGACGAGACTGTCTCTGCTTTTCCCCCAGTTCATTCTGGATGGGGTTCTCCTTTGGAGGAGAGAGGCTAAGCTAAGGATGTTGATAGACCTTGCTAAAAAAGGCTTGGTAAAGGGAAGCCTGGCTGCCGGCCGAGATTACCTTCTGCTGTTCCAGCTCATCCCTGGAGAGAGGACTGACCCTTGCTTTCCCTCTCCATAATGGGTACAGATCTCTACTGACTTTTATTAGCCCAGCCAAAGCTTGCAGACCAGGTCTCATAAGAATATGTGAGAAACACTTAGGACATTTGTGACTGCATTCATGTTCCAGGTGCTCCCAGGCATGAGCCCAGCCCTTCCCTCTGCACCGCCCCCCTCCTTCCTTTGAGCAAGGCGTCAGGGTTACATGTGCAAACAGGGCCAGAGCCGTTAAGTGACTTGCCCCCAGCCATTGAAGAAGTAAAACAAGGCTATACAACCAGACCTTCCTGGATCCCAGGCCTGTGTGCTGGCTGTAAAGTAGCATCACCCAAAGGCAGCTTTGTTTTATAGGCAGGGGGAATTTCATAGCCTCAGCATCCCAGGCAATGGTAATCCCTCACTCCCTTCTCCATCACCCTGCACCCTCCTGCCCCACAGCTGGGAAGATCCCGACAGACTCACACTGAGGCTCCAGTCTGTGCACCACGGGCTCCATGCTCCAGGCAGCCAGCGAGCTAGCTCCCTGCATGCCCTTCTCACAGGCCTCACACACCGAAGCCACGAGGGGGTGTGCCTCTTTGGTGCTGGCATATGTCCTCTGAAGGCTTTCTCGGGTTGAACTCACCACTGGAAGCTTCAAAACCCTCTGCAGCACGTTCTCCTGTGTGTGGCAAAAAGAGGGCATGGTAACGGGCTGGGTACACTGAACAACCAATAACGTGGAAAAGGGAATGTCAGTGGCCCTGTTCATTTAGCAACAACTGCACAAGTCCCTCCAGTCCTTACCACTGCCGGGGCCACAACTCCCACTGCAGAAGGGCATGAAGCAGACAGAAAGCAGTGCTTGTTTGACCCGTGTCTTCCTGCACTCATTGGGACCTTCCTCTTTACCTCTAGCATTTCCTGTCATCAAAGTGCAAGGGAGAGATAAGAACCAGGATAGAACAGAAGTGAAGGGGACTCAAACCAGCTCCTCACTGAGCAGAACCGTCCCTTGAGCGCCTTAGAGACAGCATGTCTGAGGGGTAGGGCACCATGTATGCAGGTCTTTGAGCATGGTCTGGCTTGGGTGAGCTCTGTGGGAAGCCTAGCTGGGCTAATTATATTCATTCTTAGACATAAGCGCAGCTCAGATTTGAAAGCAGTGTCAGAACATTGTTCCTAGGTGAAGCAAGGATTTCATGGTCACACAAACAAGGAAATCCCTTAAGCTCTGCCTGTCCCTCTGCCCCCCATCTAATTTAGATGACAACACAGTGTATGAAGCTATTCATAGATTCATAGATGTTTGGGTTGGAAGGGATCTCAGAAGATCATCGAGTCCGACCCCCTGCCCTGGGCAGGAAAGAGCGCTGGGATTAGATGATCCCAGCTAGGTACATTGTCTAGCCTCCTCTTAAAGACCCCCAAGGTAGGGGAGAGCACCATCTCCCTTGGAAGCCCATTCCAGATTCTGGCAACCCTTACCGTAATAAAGTTCTTCCTGATGTCTAACCTAAATCGCTCTCGGTCAGTTTGTGGCCATTGTTCCTAGTTACTCCAAGGGGTACCCTGGCAAACAGAGCATCTCCTATTCCTTGCTGTCCCCCCCTCAAATGAATTTTCAGGTGACCACAAGATCACCTCTCAGCCTTCTCTTGCAGGGGTTGAAGAGATCCAGGTTCTTCAATCTCTCCTCACAGGGCTTTGCCTGCAGGCCCCTAACCATATGAGTGCCCCTCCTCTGAACCCTCTCGAGGTTGTCCACATCCCTCTTGAAGTACTGCACCCAAAACTGGATGCGGTACTTCAACTGCGACCTGACCAGTGCCGCATAGATGGGAAGTATTACCTCCTTGGACCTGTTTGTCATGCATGGCAAAGTGTGGTTAGCCTTGTTATGCACTTCATCACACTGACGACTCCTGTTCATCTCGGAGTCAGCTATGACTCCAAGATCCCTTTCCAGTGCTGTGCTGCGGAGAAGGTCACCCCCCAGCCTGTAAGTGTGTTGCTGATTCCTTCTCCCTAGTTGCGGCACATTGTACTGGTCTTTGTTGAACTGTATCCTATTCTGTTCTGCCCACTTTTCCAACCTATCGAGGTCCACTTAGATTCATTCCCTACCCTCTAATGTGTCAGCTTTACCCCATAATTTGGTACCATCTGTGAATTTGGACAGAGTGGTCTCCTTGCCCTCATCCAAGTCACTGATGAAAACATTGAACAGCACAGGTCCAAGGACCAAGCCTTGTGGGACTCCCCTGCCCACATCTTTCCAGTTCAATACGATCCATCCACCACCACTCTCTGGGTGTGACCCCTAAGCCAATTTGCCACCCATCTCACTGTGTAATCATCTACTTCACAGCCGCTCAGTTTATTTATGAGAATAGGATGAGATACTGTATCAAAGGCCTTCTTAAAACCCAAGTAAATGACATCTACCTCGACTCCTGCATCTTAGCGTTTAGATGTTACGAAGAAGGAGTGTCATTACAAAGGAGGAGCATCAGGATGTTATAAAGAAGAGGGCTATTCCCAGTTGCCTGGATCTGAGGGGTTAGCTGGGCTCATCATCTCTCAGAATGGTGGCTCTAAAGTGAGCCCCGTTTCTGGACTGCATATTGCAAATCAATAGAAGAGGATGAGGTGATCACCAGGTGAGAGAAATGGGGACAGTCTATGTCTGAGTTGTTGTCCCACTGGTGACCAAGCATGGTTATGGCTTTGTAAATACAATAAACATAGGAACTGATGGTATTTCCAATCTGAACTGAAACCAGCAATCATGCAAGTTCGTCAGTGGGGCAATTTCAGTGGCTCTGGTTATTCACAACATGACAGCTGAGGGCATGTAGCCCATGCTGCAAATACTGACAAGGTACAAACAACCAGCTAAGTGAGCCTCTGTTGTTGATAGGCAAATCATGGTTGTCAAATGAGGACACACTTGAGATTGGTTCTGGACTCTGCACTATTGAGTTTCCAAGTTTGCTACAGGTCCTTGTTTCCCTCTGACAGATACACCTTATTGCTCCAGTTCCAAGTCAAATGAAAATATGATGCAAACTTTTTTTTTCAATGAAACACAAGGCACTGTGATTTTTGGCTCAAACACTTCTTGGCAGCACCAGAAACCTTCTCCCCACCCCCTCAAGCTGGGGTGGCCCAGCTGAGGTCTATCACACCATCCATCTTTGGCTCTCCACCTCTTTCCTCTCCACTCACCTTGGCACTTCCATTCTGCGTTGTCTGATTCTTCTTTGCTGCCATCCTGACACATCAGCCTGCAAAACAGAGTTCCCAGTGCTCGTTACAACACTCCGTTGCTCTCAGCCACCCTGGCAGCTCCAATGTTGTCTGGTGTCTCCTGACCTGCAACCCAGACTGGTAGGAGCAAAATGCTATGCTGAGGCAGCACGCACAACTGGTGGGTGGGACCTGGCATTACTTAACAGCTATCTATTTACCCAGTTACAGAGCAGAATTAGCAACTCCAAAAATACCCCCCTTCAGCTAAAGAGAGGGTCTGCAACAGAGTCACAGAGGCTTCAGCCCAGGAGAGGAGTGACAGGTGCTGCATGTCAGAGCGGAGAGGTGCTGACTGCACTGTGGGGTGAGTTCCCCCACAGCAGGCATGTCCTGAGGAGCAGGTCACAATTGAGGTGGACCAGCCAAATTGAGGGGGGAGGTCAGGGCTGGATTAGCTGGAGCTGTGGAGGGTCAGGGGGACAGAGAGCTGGCAGAGTTCAGGACTGAAAAAGCACAATCCCCCCCAGTGCCAGCAGTGAGTACCCAGAAGGCAGATCCCTGCTGCCTATCCCATCAGCACCACACAAAGTCAAACCCTATTCCAAGGCACCTCAAAAGTGTCCAGCACTGCTCAACAGCACTTCAATGCACACTCCACCCAGAGCATGCCCAAAGCACCCTGGGATGGAGCTCATTGCCATCCGTCTTGCTTCTAACCAAAGCACCCTCCAGACACCCCCATTGCCACCTGCTTTCCACATTAAATAAGAGTAATTAAGGCAGAATCATTGTTCCAGATAATCCCTGCCCTGGTTTCCATAGCACGGGTAAGTATTCATACAAGGCACATGCGCGTCACTTGAGTACTCACGGAATGGCAGTGAGATGCTATCTTCAGCAGGGTGCCAGGAGCCAAGAGAGTCTGGCAGTGCTCTGCCCTTGAGTGTATCCTCTGACACACATGAGTCTTGCCCCAGGTGGTAACACCACAAAGCCTCACCTCCCAGCTGCATGGGCTTAGGAGCCTGTGAGTTGCTGTAGTAACTGGACAAACTGCTCACTTGAGTCTTATCAAATTCATAAAGCTGATGGCATGACTAGCTTGAAAAATCCCTTCTCCCATTCTCACTGCAGATCCCAGAGAATGAGATGCAGGGACTCCCGGGTCAGCTGGCCAGACCTGCATCAAATCTGATGCCACAAAGAGAAATTTCTGAACTTTAATGCTTTAGAGCAACTGGCAGATAGAGGAGGTGGGAGACCTCAGGAAGAACAAGTCTTGTCTGGGTGGCTCTTGATAATAGTTATAACGGATGGAGTGCCATAGAGGTCAGAAATGTTCTACTCATTGTATTGCTATGGCACCTGAGGACCCCAGTCATGGACCAAGACCACACAGTGTTAGGTACAGCACAAACACAGAACACTCATAGAATCATAGAAGTCGGGTGGGAAGGGACCTTGTAGATCTTCAAGTCCAACCCCCTGCCTGGGCAGGAGAAAAACTGGGCTCAGATGACTCTAGCCAGGTAGGCATCAAGCCTCTTGTTAAAGACCCCCAGGGTAGGAGCCAGCACCACTTCCCTTGGAAGTTGGTTCCAGATCCTAGCCGCCCTGACCGTGAAGTAGTTCTT
>NW_017728911.1:27734379-27819447 GCF_001723895.1 Crocodylus porosus | reverse complement strand
GACCTCGCATTGTCGGCCCATGTTCATCTTGGAGTCAATAATGACTCCAAGATCCCTTTCTGCCTCCGTGCTCTCAAGGAGGGAGTTTCCCAACTTATAAGTGTGCTGCTGGTTACTACTGCCCAAGTGCAGCACCTGCACGTGTCAGTATTGAAGCGCATCCTGCTTTTGTTAGCCCACCCCTGCAACCTATCCAGGTCTTGCTGCAGTCTTCCCTCCCTACTAACGTGATCACCTCACCCCAAATTTTGGTATCATCAGAGAATTTAAACAGGTTGCTTTTCACCCCATCGTCCAAATCACTGATAAAGAGATTGAACAGTGTGGGCCCAAGGACCAAGCCCTGGGGGACTCCGCTGCCCGCTTCTCCCCAGGTCAAATATGACCCATCCACCACCACCCTCTGAGTACGACCCTTGAGCCAATCTGCAATCCATCTGACTGCGTAGGCATCAATGCCACAGTTGCCTAGTTTTTTAATGAGGATGGGGTGGGAGACGGTGTTAAAGGCCTTGCTTAAGTCCAGAAAGACTACGTCCAAGGTGACACCTCCATCCAATGCTTTTGTGACCTGATCATAAAATGCAATCAGGTTGGTCTGACATGACCTGCCCCTAATGAAACTGCTGGTTGCCCTTGAGCATCATCCCTGAACAATAGATGACCCCAGAATTTACAAACTGAGTGCAAGACAATTGGCAAGAAGATGAGGGGTTACAAGGAAATAGTGAGACATATATGTAATCAGGTTTGATCTCCCCGCACCAACAACAACCATTGTCATATTTTTGTAGACATCTTGGCAATGGTGAGTTTTAAGGGTGGCAGCTGTGCCTATGTTCACAAGTGTGAGAGACAGCATGGAAGTAGGATGGTGCTTGTTTGACAAACCTAACAAATGGGCAGTGGAAGCTGGCTATGATGAGGTGGGAGCAGACTTCTGGATACTAACAGAGATAATGAGGAGGGTGGGAAAAGGCTGGGAAGGGCTTTGAAAGTGTAGAGGAGTCAACTATGTTTGATGTAATACAGAACAGAGAGCCAACGTGGGGATGAGAAAGTAAGAAGGGGAGGGCTTGGTAGGGGGGAGATTACAAGCTCTTTTGAACTTGTATTGGGCTTGAGCTGAGAGTTAGGCTTTTATGAAGAGATGGGAGAGAGAGGCTGAGATTTTAGTTAGGACAGAAGGAAATGGATATAGAGTAGAGAATCTCACATAGTGACGGTAGTTGGATTTGTATTTGCAGGTAAGATTAGCCAGAGGTAAATGCAGGGGGAGATTTCTAGGAGAGGAACACAGTTGATTGGACCAGAAGCAGCTGACAGGTCACAGGTGTTGCTGGTTTAGAAATGTGGCTTAGGGGAACTTACTGGAGGTTTTCCTGACAGTAGTTCAGTGGAGTGCCAGGGGTGGTTACAGGTCTAGAGATTTGGGGCACCCCAACTGAAAATCATACCTGAAAAGATAGTTCACTGTTGTGTGTGTGGGTTGTAAACTGGCTAGAAGGGGACAAAGCTAAAGACAATGTTGCTGGATTGGGATGGGTTTAGTGGGAAGTCATAATGAGCAAGGATAAGTTTGGGTTTGTTTAATGCCTCTTGCAGGAAGTAAAGGGTACAATTCACAGACACTGAGGTGGAGGGAGAGAAGAATGGCAGAGAGGATGGAGAAATAATGAGAAGGGGCTTAGAGATGCGAAAGATCCAGGGAGCAGTAATGGCTGATAGAGGCAGAAATGTTGTTCGGAGACAGGATGCTGTTGGGTGCTTTAAACCACCTGGCAGAAGACAGGGCAGGAGGCCATCGGCCACCCTAACAAAAGCTCCTATTACTAAGTGGCTGATTCATGTTTTCAGTCCCCAGCCTAGCAGAGAAGCTGGAAGCACAGTGCAGGCCCCTGAAAACTCACAGTTCTTAGGCTCCCTTGAGCTGGACAATAAAAGAGGCATGTGCATGCATGCGTATGTGTACACACACACACACACCCAGGGAGATGGTGGGGGGAGTGGATAATGAAAGAGGCCAGGGAGGCAGGGGAGTAGATGACTCAACCTCTGCGCCTTAGGGAAAATACCACCCCACCCTAAGGAATCTCAGGAGCACAGGGACTAAATATTAATGCTCCACCTCAGGCCTTGCAAGCTGGCTGGGCTCCCACCCCAAATGGAGGTGAAAAAGGAAAGGCAGTGAAACTCTTTGCAAATTTTCCAGACCAGCCCTAGCATGAGTCACTTGTCTCCAGACAGCAAGGCAAAGGGCAGTGGCTGCTCTTCTGTGCACTTGGCAATGGAGTTTTTCTTGGATCCGGTGAACCATGGTGAAAGCACCACTGACCCCTCAGGAGGGAACATGTGGCTGATCCTCCCGCCCCACTGGCTTTAGTTTGGAGCTGGCAGACAGCAAGACCTCTGCCCTGATAACGCCTTCATACTTCATTGCTTCCACCCAGACATGGGGCAAAGGCCACTTGTGTCCCTTCATCCATCCCCACGCTTCTGCAGCGCAAAGGCCACCTTGCTTCACCTCCAGTCCCAAACACCTGTGTGCTGTAAAGCAGCCACTGTTGCTCACCCTGGATCTCTGAGACTAGGAGATAGATCTTGGTGGCTGATACCAACAGCCTATTTTTAAGGAGGTATATCGGCATACTTCCAATACAGCTGCATGCAGCTAGTAAGTCTGTTTTAGCGGAAGGGGAGCGGGAGGGAAGGTGTGTGGGGTAGGGGTGGGATTAAGGCCCCTGAGATGAGGGAGGAATGAGGCTAGCACTGCCCAACTAGGGCGGGACACAAGATGGAGCCATGGCTCGTCTGGGGGTGTGGGGGGAGGGTGGCTCCTGCCCCTGTGCGCACCCTGGGAGGGCATGGGAGGCGTGTTCCCCTGGATCTGTGCCAGAGGGGCAGGGTGGGTTGCAGATGCAAGCTGAGGCCACATTGGGCTGTTCCCAGCATGTGCACAGGGTGGGGGAAGAGGAGCTACAGGGGGGCTGCAGCCTCCCCAAATTTTGCTGTAGCCCCCTCCCAGTGCCGCCGCCTGCCCCGAGCGCAGCCCAGGCCCAACCTGCCCCTCCCCCCACATCTGCCAGGAAGAACCCAGCACAGCCCTGGCCTCAGCCACACCTGTAGCCCCCCCACAGATCCGATATCGGACCAGTGTATCAATGCACCTAGCCAAGACCCAGCTAGGCAAAAAAAAGTTTAAATACAACACCAGCATCCAGATGCAGCTGCTGATGTAAGTCACAGTGCCTGTGGGCCAGAAGACTCCAGCTCT
The DNA here is from genome assembly GCF_001723895.1 of Crocodylus porosus. Lineage (NCBI taxonomy): Eukaryota > Metazoa > Chordata > Crocodylia > Crocodylidae > Crocodylus > Crocodylus porosus. Next base: position 27,816,173 of record NW_017728911.1, on the reverse strand, counting down.
CGTGACCTACTCTCAGAGCACAGGTCCAGCTCTTTTCCATTTAACAGCATCTGCCTTGGTGCCTTTCATTACAAGGGATGCCAAGTACCTGAGTTATTTTCACCTCCCACCTCCTTCAGATGTGAAGCTGGACTCATTTAAAACCCCAATAAGTCTAATGGAACTTTCCTTGATGCCCTTAAGACAACTCTGTAATCCCACTGCCAGGCAGGGGCAGCACATCTTTGCTGGCATTGTCCCTTTTATAAAACAGGGGTGGAGGGGGAGAACTTCATCCCCAGCACCTCCCAACACATATCCTGATCTACAAACAGACCCAGATTCAATTTCATTTACAATTTATTGCTTGTGTTTTCCAGATACAGTATAACAGCAGCAGCAGCCACCACCCTTATCCAGCTGGTACATGGGAGGTAGATAAGGTAAAGGCACTAAAAGGATTCTTTCCATGTGGTTAATTCTACTTCAGTTTCATTAAGCTACATTAAGGTGCATTAAATCGTAGTCTCCAGCTGGGAAAAGGAATGTTATGTCATAGTTTCTAAAATCCACTTAAAAGGTTTCCTCTTCCATACCAGGAAGCCTCAGGGAAAGCCTGGCAACCCACCAGCCTGGCTCCCGGGTTTCAGGTTTCCCATCAGCCCCAGCCCTAGAAGGAGAAACACTAGAGGTTGGCTCAGCCTTGCACTATGCCCTCTTGGCACAAGAAGGCAGCCACTCAAGCTAGAAGCCACTTCAGTAGTTTACTAAGTTTTCCACTATATTCAGACTGTAGTCAAACCCTAGCAAAACAGAAAGCAGTTCCAAGGCCCCAGAGAGATGAGGTGCATGCCCAGGAACCTCCCAATAAAGAAATCAGGCCACCATTTAATTTCCAGCAAGGAGACAAATATTAGACCTTTGGAGATCCTTACTGCTCAGACCACCATGCTAGGATTGCTGGTGTTTATGGATGCACTTTCACAGTAAAATGGAGGTTGCTACAGGTCGTACTTTAGCCACCCTGCTGCAAAGCATCCAGCAGCCTCCTGCTTCAAACACTCCCAGGAACAGTCACATTTCCAGCACTTGAGCAATGCCAGGTCGGTAGCTGTGCATACTGGAGTTTGTGGCTCATCCCTAGCCTGAGCAGCACTGAGGCTTCCCTCACACAGGCCCCCTTACCAACATGCCCCTTCTCAGACCTAGAAGACCCCTCTGGAGCGGAATTTGGATTGCACGACCTGAGCAAGGTTTGGCCTTGCACTGTCAGTAGTAAGGCCAGATAGGTGGTGGATTCTGGCATGTGGACCCTTATTCACTAGGAGCGGGATCCAGGCCAACCAACTTATTTTCAATGGTGTCCATGTTATATTATTTGATAGTTCAACTTTGCAGTTCCTACCAGACTGAGCTGGACTTGAACTGATGCCTAGAGATGGTAGGCTCACTACATCCTATCCTTTCACAGAACTGACTTTTACCTAAGCTAGTGGAAATATAGCCCCAGAATATTTCTGATGCCAACATGCCTGAACATGCTAGACACAGACATTTGATTATATAAGCCTCTGATCACTGAATTCTACCCATCCAGTGCCAGCACCATTATTTATGGCTTATATATTAGTTGCCCATGTAACAATTTAACACCACTCTATTCAAGTACAGGAACATATCCCTTCTCAAGCAGCAATCTCTCTGAAGAACAGCGTGCGACAGAAATCCAGAGAGATTTTTTCTTAGTCCTTGCTCCATCTCTTCCTTCTCCCGTCTCCTCTCTTGTGCAATCTGTCACAGCATTAAGCAGTTCCCCACCTGCAAGGATGCCCTGGATGAAGAAAAAGTATAACTAACTCTTCCACAGATTAGCCTTTGAGGCTTTCCTGTTTGAGGAATGATTGTCAAACATACTTATTCTTTAAAGTGCTAACCTAGGAATAAAACCAGGCAGAGAGACTGAGCTGTCAGCTCACAGAGCATGACCACACTGCTCTCCAGTCATTACTTCAGCTTCAGATGAGGCCTTGCTATCGTGAGGATCCCTACCAAGGAGGAGAGGAGGCCACAGAGCCCAATAATTCCTGGGTTGGTTTTGTAGATGCCCAGGCGGTCCAAAGGACTAGAAAGATCACAAAGGTTCTTTGCTGTGTCTAGCAACAAAGGAGGATGCTTCTTCAGTGTGCAACACAGCAGGAGAAGAAATGGTTGTGACCGCCGTTCAGTTTCCAGGCAGATCAGGTCCTGGTCTTGTGTGTCCCAAGGAAAAGAGTTCTCTTTTGCCTTCTCCTTTTCAGCAGCTTGTTCCAGAAGCCAGGAGATCTCATATAAATCCCTGGTCAGATTCATTAGCAGTGAATAGTAATAGCACTTAGTGGCCCAACTCCGCCACTTCCATTTGTATATGTGAGGGAGGAGGCCAACGCTCTTCAGCCACAGGACTGTGTCGCAGATGAAATACAGGGCACGGGTCAGGTTGGAGGCCGTCAAGCAGATGCGGGGTATCGGGTCTGGCAGCTGGATGGTTTGCCTGGCTGCTACTATGGCGTGCACCATGTTGCCCAATCTGAACACTGCAAGAGAACTCAGAGGTTAACACAGCGTGCTAGCTAACGTGCATTTCTAACAGATGCAACCTGTAGGGAGGAGACACTACGTACTGCTCTGGAATACAACTACATCTAGCTGTATTCTCCAAAAACTTACCAAATCCTCTGGGGATTTGTACCTTCACCTGAGGTAACTTTTGAGTTCACAGAAGTGAGAGACCAAAAGTAAAATAAAACACCTACAAGAGATATCGTGCAGTTCTCTTGGTGTACAACAATAATGGCCTACTCCATCCCATGTGCTCTAGTCTTGGCATCTCTACACAGCTCTGCTGATGTCCACCCTGCCAAAGTGATTTAGACCAACTGCTGCTACTTCTGAGCCTTTCCAGATTTATTACTACCAATTACTACCAAGTCCTGTGATGCCAGTGAGATAACAAAGTAGACAGAGGCCCACTAAGCTGATTTCAGCTCTAAACCGAGCAGGTTTTAACTCGGATCTCTCACAGGGAGAGGATACTGTACTAATCATATTTCACCTCTATGTTATTCTGGAAGGCTGAGGATTCACCTTCTGATCACTCTGAAAACTCAGCGTTTCCTCAGCCACATCTTTTTGCAGTTTGTTCCCTCCACACAAAAAATATGGCCTTTCATTGCTGCTTCTCATAAACCAGAAGGGGCTTCCATATGAGGAGAAACTAAAGAAGCTCAGCCTATGCAGTTAAAAAAAAAAGACACGCTCAAGGGGAGACATGATAAGGGTTTACAAAATACTAAATGACAAAGAGAAAGTAGATAGGGATTTTATTATTTACACTCTCATACAATACAAGAACCAGGGGCCACAAAATGGAACTGGTTAGTAAATTTAAAACTATCAAAAGGATGTCATTAAGATGTGGGACTCTCCCACACCAGATGTTGCAGAAGCGGAAGAATTATTTTAACATAATTTGGGTTTGTTAAAATTAGTGTGTCAACAGTTTTCAGTGCCTTCATTTTCTCCCCCTTAAATTTAAACAAACAATGTAAGGGAAGTACATGTGAAAATGTACAGCCAGTACACCATTGCAAGTATTCCAATTAAAATAATTTCTTTCCACATAAAGCTTTGACTTTGTTTGAATAGAACAGTTAAACCACATTAAGTGTGCTGCCTTTAATTTTTGTCCTAATCACATATTTCAGTTTAAATGTGTGTGGCTATTGGGACATAAAATGAACACAGGGGTCCTTTTTTCAGTTTTGTGTACTAAATGCAAGTCAAATAAACACGCTAAATCAGATCCTGCTCTTTTTAGGGCATTGGAACATTTTCCCAGAAAGTTTTCCCAATTCAAATTTTTTTGGAAAACCCACATCTCTGGTGCCTGCACCCCAGTCCCCTACGAGTTGCTGTGAACTGAAGCCAATCACAGAAGATGCTTTCAAACACAGCTCCAGCCTGCTCAGTTTTCAAAACCCAGCTGGGCATAGGGCAGCCACCCTAAAGGACATCCAGGTTTTCTGCTACTCTGTCCTCTGTCGATACAAAACCCAACACCTTCATGCCCTCTGTTTTTCTTGTCAAGAAAGAAACGGAGGACAAAGGCATCCGGATTCTTGTCAAGAAAAAAACAGAAGACATAAAGGCATCGGGTTTCGGATGGAGAGAGGACAACCGGACTGTCCCCTCAGCTGGGTGATGTGCCACAGCAGCCCCCTGCCCCACGGGAGGGGGCCGGACCGGAGCTCCCCTCCCTCCCGGCAGACCGGCTCCTCCAGACCCCCGCGGACTGCAAGGGGCAATCCCCGCCGAGGGTCCGACCTCACCTCCTCCCCGCTCTGCACCGAGGTCCCCCCCGGACGAGGGGAGCGGGGGCGCGGCGGTACTCACGCTTGCGGCCGGAGCTCATGCTGGCCTCCAGCTGGCGGAGGGCGGCCCGCGCGGCCCCGGGGCCGGCCCGGCGCTCCAGCACGTGGCCGAGCAGCATGCAGGCGTACTGTGCGGCCCTGCAAGGCAAGCACACGCGGGGTTGGGGTCAGGGGCGGGGGCGGGGTCAAGCCGGCCGGCGGGGTCCACTCGCACTCACCGGAACAGCCGGTCGCGGCCCTGCGTCTGGTTGGTGAAGAGCACGAAGGCCTCCATGCCGCTGCCACCGGGCCGGAGCGAGGGAGGGAGGGAGCTAGCGCTCCGCCCCGGCGAGGGGAGCCCGGAACCTGCCGCCCAGGCCGTTGCTTCCGCCCGGCCCCGGCGCCGGCGCACCGCCGCGTTGCCATAGCGACCGCCCCGGGCCGGGTGAGCGGGTGTGCCCCTATTCCCTTCCCCTCCCCAACGAGGCTCCTCCGGTCCCGAGGCCTGCCTCCCGGGGGCTTTCCAAGGCCGGGGCTGGCCCGCGGGCCCCGAGCCTCCGTAGGGGAGGGCTAACCCCGCTGTGCTCCCGGCTCGTCTCGGGGTCACCTCAGGTGTGGCTGCAGCAGGACATTCCTCCAGCATCCCGGCATGCACCTCTCCAAGCCCCCCAGACCCAGAGCAGGGGTCCTTTCCGGCCCCTCACCGGGCAGGCCATAAGCATCCTGCCCCTCGACGTGCGCCAGCTCGCGGCACGTCTGGACACGGCCTGAGCGCGAGGTGTATCCTCACCCGTGGCGCGACCCTCCGGGTCCGACTGAACTGGGCAGGTGCTCACCGGAGCTGTATGTCTTACTCTAGGGCAGGCCCAAACCCCGTAAATCTCCAGAGCAAAATCAGACCCTTTATACCTGCGTATTTGGCCAGGTGGTTTTCCGACTGGCAGGAGAAAACCACTTTCTTGGCAGGGGGTGGTACCCTGACCGAAGTAATGCATATTTAGCCTCCCACTTCGGGATTTATTTTTTTTGTTTTAAATTTTCTGTATTCCCAGCCAAATCAAGTCCAAATCCGCAAGTCAGTCCAGAACCATAAGTGGCCATACTACGGACAAACATCTTCCACCACCATCTGAGGCTTCAGATGTTGTTAAAACCTTTGGCGGGCATCCTACTTGCAGGCCCAGACCTGGAGGCTTGGAGTTCGGATGCCCCCAAGTTTTGCTTGCCCTCAGCCATAAGGCCCCAGGAGCAAGCTACGGAGAAGTCTCCCATTTCCATAGAGTGAGCGTAAAGCCAAGGTTAACTGCATCACCTATGTGGGTACTATCCAATTTTACAGCAGCGTGGTTTCCCTGGGTACAACTAGGAAGCCATCGTGGTGATCACGGTATTTCCCCTAGGTGAGCACAGGCTACACTTGATCTGAGCCTTCAAGAGGCCAGGAAGCTAATACATAATTACTCTCCCACTTCTGCTTCTAGTGGGAAGATCTTGGCTATAGGCTGACTTTATGGCAATGGGAGACTTCTTCCTAGCTTGTTCCTGTGGCCATATGGCTAAGGGCAAGTGAAACTCAGAGGCATCTGAACCCCAAGTGTCTGGGCTTGGGCCTGCATGTAGGATGCTCGCCAAAGGATTTGAAAGCATCTGAAGCCCCAGGTGGGGGTGAAGGATGCTTGCAGCTAGTAGGGCCACATACAGTTCTTGAGTGACTCACAGATTTGGAATTGATTTGGCTGATATGACTTGGGATACAAATAATTTTCCTTAAAAAAGGAAAAAAAGGGTGGAAGGTACCTCCCTGTCACCACCAGGGATGTGAGCTGTGAAAGCCAGCCTGGCTGGTAACAGGGAAGAGAAGTGAGGCCTACAGATCAGGAATGGACAGGAAGTTGTAAAGAGTTTTTTATCTAGATGCTAAAATCTGTTTCTTCCATTACCTTATGAACATATTCATTGCAGGGTTGTGCAGTCCTCGCCACTTGCTGTGGTTACTGTGTGGATCCTCTGTTCTGTACAGTACATCTAAGAAGGCACAAAGATGCCCGTGTACATCCGGAAGCATCCTCTCGAGATCCCTCTGCCGTCTGAAAAGGACTGGATTAAAGACGATGAGGAGGAAAATTTCTTCTTGCAAGATCCTGATCAAACACTTGACCAGTTGCCTCAGCCCTTCCGGATGATCAATAAAATGGTGAATCTGGTGTTTGACCAGGCCTTGGAAATCATTGAGCAAAGAGAGGCACTCCGAGAAGCACAGAAACTGAAGGTGCAGCCCACGCAGTACATGCCCACAGGTGACTTCAAGGTACAGAAACTCTTCACAGTGCAGGGAGCTCTTGGCTCTGCAGTGGTATTGTCAAGCAGTGTGTTGATTTTCTGCGTCCTTTCCTGTCTGGTTCAAATTTGTGGGAGCCCACCAGCATTTCCCTCTCTCTCAAGCCTTGTTCTGTAAAGCTATAGATCCTAAGATGTTTTGGCAGGTTGTTCTTCAGAGTCTGTCACCACACCGCCCTGAAACAGGGCAGGCAGCTGTTAAACTATATCAAACCCACTCACAACCTCTCTGCCTCAGGGTGACCCCACCCTTGCTTACCATGGAGAGGTTGATGAGTCAGCTGGAATAATGCGGACAAACTCAACTGTGATTTAAAATTATACCTTAGAAATGGTTTAGAACAGAATAGCTGCATGGTGTGTAGGGACTTTGTGGGCTTGCTGACCAGACTGCCAAGTCTACAGTGTTTACATTCTTGCTGTAGGCAAATGTGGGAAGCTCTAGAGGAGAGGGAGGACGTGTGTACAAATATCCTGTAATCCCACATTTTTCGGCAGACTTGCTGAACATTCAGGGCTGACTGAGTTTCTCTTGCTCGGGGCAGACTCTTGCCATAGCTTCACTTGACTCTAGTCATCTCAAGAGCATAGAGATGCTAAGCACCCCCTCACACAGCTGTGTTAGGGAAGGACTGAGTGCTGTTCAAAGGTGCCTCCAGATTGAAGGTTTCTGTTTATTTCCAACCCCCTTAGGGACAGGGAGGCTTCATGTGTTGTCCTTCACCTTTGACATGGGGGGGATCTCTGGTATGTGCAGGCTCACATGCAATTTTTTTGCTCCATGTACTGCAAATCATTCTGACTTGATCTGGGATCTGGAGCCTTCACTGGAGACTGCCACATGTTGCTAATGAATCCCTCTGTCAGGATAGTGGCTGCATATGTCTATTATGGTTCCTTCTCTTTGTTTTTCCTCTCCACAGGTGGCAGGAAGAGCCAACTGCTTGGCAGCATCTGGAAAAAACATCTTTGTTGGGATTTCCACAGGACTCGCAGCCTTCAGCGCAGCTGACTGTAGGCGGGTCTGTGCCTGGGAGGCAGCCAAGCTAGAGATTTGTGCCATCCGTGCCTCAGACCTCGGGAATGAGAACCACGTCCTCATTGCTTTGGATGACATGGGTCCGTGCCACACAGGCTTCTCAGAGTCCTTTCCAGAGGGAGGGATTAGGTACCATAAAGAGATGGGTGTCACAGGGTGGGAAACAAGCATCCATTACATAAAAAGGGCTAAAATAGGAAGGAAATACATGTGACCAATAAATATAATAGAGGGTCCAGCTGCCATGGAGATCAGATGGTTAGAGTGAGGATGGCCTTATAACTTTGTGGCAGAGGCTGGGCGTACAGGGCAGCAGAGCTCTCAGTGCCTCTCATTATTCTCTAGTAGGATCCTGGGCCGTTCAAGGAGCAGTGTTGCTGAGCCTCAAAGGAGACCCTTTTCTATGGAGGTCAACATGAGGCACTATGGGGGTCAAGAAAGATCTGTTCACTTCCTGTGGAATCTGCTGGCCTCACTGTGTAGTGACCACCTGTCCTGTTTTACCATGGATGGTTCCAGATCTCAGGGCTGTGTCCCAGGGTCTATGCATAGTTTTTGAAGTGAGATTTTTGTTCCATATTTGAAAGAAATATCCTTGGGTCAGTTGGTTCCTCACCACTACTTCCTCAGAATGTCTCCTCAGTACCAGGCAGCATCTCCCTCCACAGAGGGAGCAGTGTGGTGTTGCCTGGTATTGTATCAACCTGGTTATACTGGTTCCAGTTCTTGAGGTAGCTGTAACATTCCTCCAGAGTGGCAAGCCATCATCATGTGTCAAGGCTATTTAGCTCTACCTCTCAGAAGGACCAGTTAGCTTGCCTGTGGCACTGTACTGAGGTGAGTACACTAACTAGTGGTACAGTGAGGTCTGTGGAGCATTGTCAGCATAGCCTGGGTTTTCTTCCCCCTAGTTGGCCACTGTACTTCACTGAGCCATCCAGGGATGTAACAACCCTAGGAAGGCTTTTTAACCTCTGATGATTGAGTCCAGTCTAAAAGCAATGTCCTTCAGTTTTCTTTCCTTTAGAAGGGAGCTGGATCTGGGTGGATCCCTTTGGTGCATGCTGCATCCCTGCAGGGCTCTCCAAACTAAACTTGTCCATTCCCAACCAGAGATGGGAGTGGTGTGAAATGCCATCTGCTAGGAGTTACTAGCAAAGCTACTGAGTCCCCAAATTCCCTGGTATTTCAGTCACTTGTGATTATCTGCTTTCAACCCCGTTGAGGAAAAGTGTGTCATAATGATTGGAGATCCTCCTGTTTCTCCTCTCCCACTTGAAGACCCTTCCTTCTGGGAGGAGGGCTGGATACAGGTCTCTTTGAGGGGAAGAAGGTGCAGATGAGTCTCTTGAGAACCACAGATGATGCCTAAGGCTACCAACTCCTTGAATAAGCTGTCACTGCAGTTTTATCAAGACCTGAAATTACCCCCCACCCCATTCCCTCTCCTTCCATCCCCTTCTTACCTTTGTTTATCTTTTCCAGGATTTGCCCATCTCTTTTATTTTTCCAAGGACAGCTTCCTTCTCATTAAAGTCCTAAATGAAGTGGTAAGTCATTGGTTTTGGCTATGACACTTGAGGAAAAGCTACTGTGGAATAAGTGATTATCCTTCAAGAAATACTGACCGTACTTCAGCAGCCAAACCTTCCCTGATGTCTGTGGTCCTTTGTTTGGCAGGAAGATATCAGCAAGCGAAGCACTTGTGAGGAGGTGGAGCTCTCCCGTGGGGGCAGTTATGCAGGTGTCCTGCTGCAAGGCAAGTCTCAGGGATTGCAGTTTGTCAGACACTGGGTGCTAGGCTTCCTCTCCCCTGATTCAGATGGGAGAACAGCTCAGAGATGCTCTTCACAAACTTGCTACAGCAAGCAACCCTCACCAGAGTGCAGGGATTTCCTAATTGCAGTGTTCTCTCTTCAGTGCACCAAAGCCTGAGGGAGCTCATGTGAATAGGCTCCCCCTCCTCAACAGGCTCTCCATACCCTACCACAGGGCTCTACTGGAACCTGGAGGGCCACAGCTTAGAGAAACAAAGCATGTAACATCCTACGGCAGGGGTGTCAAAGATACAGCTTGAGGCTGAATCTGGCCCGTGGTGCTGCCTGTGGGTCTTGCCTGAGGGCCACAGAGTGACCTACAGACAGCATGCAGGGTGTGCCAGATGGCTCCGCACTGCAGTATACTAGAGCAGCAGAGCTCTGTGGCGGCAGCTCTGGGGGTTGTGCAGCACAGCCCTGGAGTGGTCAAAGCAGAACCAGGCCACGTGTGACACCCACTCCAACCACTCCAGGACATGTGCAGGATGCAGAATACAACGTCAATCTATGGCTCTGGTCTGGCCTGTGGACTGACCCTGCACCACTCATCCGGCCTGTGGGGCTGGATGAGTTTGACACCTCTGTCCTGCAGGGAGCCAGCAGGAGCCATATAACAGTTTTCCCCAGGGATCTCAGTTCTTTTATGTTGCTTATTCGCTATATTTTGGGGCTGTGCAGAGATACAAGCCAGACATGGATGCAGGGCATGTGGAGATGGGCTGGTGTTTCTGATACCAATGATGACAACACAGGACCTTGGTGGAAGGTCTGAGGCCATGAGGAGGATGAGTGGGTCATTGAGATATGGAGGCTTCAGGGAGGAAAGATGGAGAATAATTTTTTATGCAAGATGAATCCAAACCCTGCTGTCAAGTGTGTATGACAGCAGAGGCCTCTTGCCTAAGAGACCTTTCCTCCTCCTTTCCAGTTGCTCAATGCAGTTTCCCAATGCAGGCAGCACAGAAGCTTGGCTGGAGATCTACCGATTGCCTAAGGATTCCTGGGAGAGAGAGGCAGAAAATGCCCCAGGGGCTGCAGCTGCAGCAGCTCCAGCTGTCCAGGAAAGGATGTTCAGCCAGGCTTCAGAAATGGTACAAAACATTTTTTGTCTCACTAAAATACCTTTTTGTTTGCCCTTTTGCATCCATCACTCTCCTCAGCCCTCATCTCCGCAGACACAATGACGGCATGTTTCAGGCTGAACGGGTTTGTCAGTAGCAGGAAAGAACATGTGCTTGGCGGTTGCCAGTGCTTCCCATCCCATGTTTCACAATCCCGTTTTGATACTGAGATGTTCCTATTACCCATTAGACAAGTTTTCCGGGGGAGTTCATCAGCATTCCATGCCCTCCCCACCCTGGAATTGCTACCTCCTTTTCTCATGAGGGTGGTGCTAGCTGGGGTCCCCCCCAGTGCAGGAGGTATTCACGAAGGCCTTTTTCCTCTTTAAGGCCCCTTTGAACTACAGGAGCAGCCTAGAAAAGCATTAGCATAGGCCTGATATCTCCAAAGTGTGAGACAGTAACATTGATTGTCCAGTCTGGGGCACTCTCATTCAGGTTTATTTTCCTGTTCTTTGCCAAAGAAAAGGCCAGCCTGTGTCAGCCTCTCAGGCTTAGGCAGCAGGATCACCTTGGCCAGTCCATGTGGAGTAACCACAGTCTCCTTCTGTTTACTTGGCAGAAAAGTCTGGAATTGCAGAGAGAAGGTTCCGCAGAGATGGTAATAATAACGAGTGAGACTGTCCTATGCTGCCCAGAGGGCTTGTAGATAAGGAGTTGGAGGTTGAAACCCTGGACCTCTCTGTCAGGGAAGAGCAGTGGGAACCTGGGCCACCCTTTTTGTCCTGAGTCTCTGGTCGATCCATCCCAGTGTTTGCCTGGGTTAATTCAGATTAGTGCCGGGAGTTTAATGGGAACGGCCGTTCAGCACTATCCCCTTGGCCAGCTCCTTTCTCCTCAACCCAGAGATGGCTCAATCCTAAAGTCAATGAATGCCCAAGTGTTCCCCCTGTGCTGCCCCCTGTGCTCATGTTGAGAACCCAGGCTCCCTCCCCTTCTGTCTTGCATGCAACTGGCTGCTCAGTCTGACCACTCCCTACAGAGCCAAGTCTATGAACAATGCCAGGGCAGAGGGTAGGAAGAGGATGCTGGTCCCCAGTTCAGGGTAAATGTCTGACTCCCCATTCCTCTCAGCCAAGCATAGAGGGGATCTCCCGCTATTACAGGTCCTTTAGAGCCCAACCTAGTCCTTGCCTTCAGCAGCACCCTCTAAAATTCTTATCCTGCCCCTCTATCTCTGGAGCCTTCATCCTTTATGTGGTGCTCCCAGGGTTGTGCTGTACTCAGGGGCATTTGGGGACAGACATCTAGTGGTAGTGACTTCTTTAAAAGGTGGAGCATGGAGAAGAGCAGGTGCTGAAGGAGGAGCTGAGGTCTGAGAGCCAGAGGAAGCAGGTTGCCATGCAGCTATGCATATTTTCCTCCCAGTGTTTCTGTTCAAAACCATGGCCTTTGCGTCCCTCAGGCTGCAGGAGTATGGCCCTTGTAATATCACTATGACACTAGCTGGCTGAATAGAGGATCTCCATGAGCAGTGTACTGGGTGCTAAGCCCTGCAAACCCTTCCTGCAGGGAAGCATCTGGTTCCCAGGAGAACAGTAGGGCAGGGGGTCAGCTGTAACAGTTTGCCTAGTGTTAGTTTGAGGCAGCACAGGCTGCAGACAGGCCCCTGGAAGTACCCATGCTGAGGGCAGTCTTCCTCTCCCATTGCAGGAGACATGCATGTCTACAAGCAAGTTAGGTGCCAGGCTGAGTCACCCCATGCTGCTGCTGAAGATCAGGCCACCCAAACCCCTCTCAGGTCAGCATTGTTCTCTGTGCTTTGCTTTGGGCCACTTCCTTTTGGTGGGGAAGTGGGAATTTCCTTGAGTCGGATGAAGTAACAATGCCTCTGTGTCTGTGTAGCTGTATAACAGTGAAGGAGAGTTACAGTAAAGTCCTTACTGCCTCCTCCCTTGCTCTGGTCTGGAGATCATTACAGACCCTGGAGTGGGAATAGCTGCTTAGTTAGACACAGTAATAATTCATCACCTTTGTGATTTAACAGTGATTATTTATATAGCACTGCTGTCTGAAGGTCCCATCCCTGACCCAGCACTATGGCAATGGGTTCTGCACATAGATGCATGTTGGGCTGTGCATCTTTTCTCATGCTCACTCACTGACCTCTGTGGCCTTTCTTCCCCTCTGCTTTGTTACTGAGTCAGCTTGGTTGTCCATGTGCCTGCCCAATCTCAGCTGCACAGGAGCAGAGAGAGGGGTATGGTAGAAGAGCGCAGAGGATGGCAGACCTAAGGGGGTGAGATAGCAGGTAGCCACCTTTGAACTGGGAAAGGAGCTGGCTCCTGGCAGTGAATGTAGAACTTATGGTGGTTACCGGCTTTATCCTGGCTCTCAAATAATTGAGAACAGCCCCAGGCCTCCTGTGTGCTTTGGTGTGCTCCTCTCCCTTGCCCCAGTAAGAACATGCAGTGACCCAAAGCTGAGTCTTTTGTGGGGAGAAGGTCTAAGGAGGACCTGAAGGGAGTAGTCCCTGTGCCAAGACACTGGTAGGGAAATGCAAGGGGCTAGCAGTGTAGTGCTGCTGTGCTCTGAGTGTTTTCAGGTGAGCCCCTACCTTTAGCCAATCAGAAAAAGGAATGAGAACATGGAAAATAGCATAAAAACATGAAATCTATATTGAAACATCCAGGTGACAGGAGATGTTTCCACCCATAGGCAGAAGAATAGGGTCTAGCCTCCTACATCCATGAGAAAGCAATCACACTTACAAGGGGTGATGATTAGATATACCCCAGAGTTTCCCAGGTCCCTGTCGATTCTGCTCCTTCTAGGCCTGTCACTCTGCTTTATGACCTCAATCCAGGAAGCATATTTAAAAGTCCACTGGATGCCTTAATGAAAATTGATGATGGCAGTGTACTTGGTTTGGGACACAATCACATGATTAAGGACTGCCAATTGGAGCAGCAGGATGCAATCTTTCACAGCACCTTCAAAACATACCTGGAGAGAGACAGTGAATCTGACAGCAAGGAGGAGACTCCCAGGTGAGGAGAGGGGAAGAACCATGAAGGCCCCTGCACCCATTCTTGGCACATCTAACATTTCAGCCATAAGTAATCCTAGGAGTTTCCATTCTATATTGCCACCTCTGGGGCACTTCTTCACTCAAGCTTTTAACTAGGGGTCTGTAGCTGCTGCTCAGATCACATCAGGCTCCTTATGCCTCTTATAGCATCTTTGCTGACCAGAGATGTGAGACATTTTGAAGGTTGAGAATGGAGAATGAGAATCCAAAATATTTGGGCGCCACTGCTCTAAATCGTGGCCTGCAAATTTAGCTCCCTAGTCCCCAGGCATGAGGGCCCAGCCACCACCACTCCTGGTCACAGTAGGTTGCTGCCTGTTTATCAGCATAATTCCATTGCTTACACCAATGATCTCTTTCTTTTCCAGACACACTATGTTTCATTTTATCTTGCCTGGTCGGATATTGCAGATGGGACCTGAAATCAAATTACAGCCAGGTACCTGAAATGGGTGGAACATATTGTTAACCCATGGAGCTTCAAACTGATTCAGGAATTGCTAGGACTAAGAACAGCATCTGCAAGGACAAGAGTTAGGGTGAAAATGCAAGGGCCTATCATTCCTTTTGTCTCAGGCCTAGGCAAATGACCAGCTGGGGTTCATAAGAATTCCCTCCTTTCTCTGTGTTATATTATTACAAAAGGAAGGATTCCTCTTCTCCTCTGAAGTATCTGATATAGACCACCACTGGAGACACAATGCTGAACTAATTGGATACTTGGCTGCTGTTGATATGGCAGCTGCTGAGGGTCTCAGCATAAGTGGCATAAAGTATGACTCTGATCCAGCCACTTACAGGATGTGCCGGGGGGAGATACTAGTACTTACTCCCTTGGGGCTTTTTCTTTGGATTCAGCAGTGAATCTCTCTGTCCGTCCGTTAGTCTGGTGTTCATGGGATTTGCTACATCAGCAGTCTGTATTACTTGAAGAGCTGCGTCTTCCCACTGTCCTGGTTCTTCTTGGTGATGGGGATGAAAAGTGTAACAGGTGCCAGCAAAGCTATCTTTTTCTCAGAACAGGCACAATCCTCAGTGTTCCTAGAGTACTCAGATGTTTCCCAGGGCACTTTGTCAGGGAAGCATCTGTGGACATCAAGGAATACTCTGAGTGTGGGGATGGAAGGGAGACAAACAAGCATGAGGAGAGATGAGAGAGGATGGAGTGGGGCAGTGGTGAATGGGGGGAGAGGCCCCACAATCCAGTGTCTCTGCTGCTATGCGATTCTGCTTTGAACTCCTTGGTCCTGCTGGTTTGTCTGCTGTGGGATTCTGGAATATAGCAAAGCAAATATCCTCCCTCATACTTAACTGCTTGCTGCTGGTCAAGCAAGTCAGCATGTGGCATCAGCATTGTTTCACACTGCATGGCCCAGACTGCCAGGAAGCTTGGCTCAGACTAGGAATTAGCTGCTCTGAACCAGCTGGCACTGGGGTTATATCTGTAGGAGGTGGGTCAAGGGACAGTATTTTTATACCACTCCACTGCAAAGCCTTTTCCATTCTTGGTGGCTGTGGTCCAGCAGGGCTGCCTGGGTCATTTCTTATACTCAGAGTTGCTGTGTGTTTGGGAGCAGGGGGATATAACCTGTCATCACAGGCAGGGCAAGGAAAAAAATCATGGGAAGAAGAGATTTTACTCTAGTTCTGGCCTTGCCTGAACAGACTTCAAGAAACATGGAATCCAGACAAGCCTTCTTCAGTGAAAAGCCCTGGACCAGCTGCTGCTCAGGGCTGGGGCTGATTACACAGATGGCTGCAATGTAGCTTAGATCCCTTCTGCTGCTCCCTTCAGGTTTAAGGAAGACCGACTTTAGCTTTCTTTTCTTCCCCTTTTCCAGAGGTCCCAGCTGGTATCAGTGTGCACTGGAGTGGAAGCCACAATCTCTGTCTGTATTTACTGACCCGGCCCCTAAAGGAGAAAGCAGGTAAGAAGACAAAACCCCACTCCAGCCCTGATGGCCAAACTGCTGCTGTAGATTTCAAAGAAGAATGACCTCCAAGTTTCCCTGGCAGGGAATCTCCCAATCTTTCTCAGCATCATCCTGTGCTTTCACAGAAGATCCCTGCCTGTGATCTGACCTTTCCCAGTGTTGGTTCTGGGATTTCCGTACATCTCTTTGTGGCAGGGGGCTAAGTGCTTGTCTTCATGGTGGTTTGCTCCCTGGCATCTTGGGTTCTGAGTCATTCATTCTCACAGAGACCTATAAGCAGCAGCGGAATCAAGCTAGGTCAGATTTAGATGAGGGGATTTCTACCACACTGCAGGGAGGCTCAAGGGCCATTTTAAGTCTCCTGATGCAGGAGGAGACTCATTCTCCATGACCAGCAGGGAAATGGGGAGGAGAGGAGCAGGCCCTTTATCTGATGTGTGCCCTTCTGGTCCAAGGGGGCAGTTGGATAGTGAGGGCTCCAGGCTGCTCAAGGGGCTCCCAGAGAGGCAGTGTTGCAGTGTGACTTCTTGAATGGCACCCACTGTGCTCAGGGGCTCATGGAGTGGGGGTTCTGCGTCTTCCTGGAAATAAGGCTTTCTCCAGTCACCACCTTCCCTCTAGATACTGAACTGAAACCTGATGCTGTCTGGCCATGTGCAGCTCTGATCACATGCTCAGCCGTCAGCTCCTGTTCTTCTTACTTGGCTTTGGCATGCGAAGATTCAACAATAACTGTCTGGAACAACCGTCTAGGTGAGCTGTCTTGTGGATGGGAGCCAGTGGGACGCTGGCCGGGGCAGGGGCTCCCCAAAGGTGTGCGAGTGGCAGGTCATGGATATGGCTCCAAGAATGCCTTCTGAAGGACTTCCAGGTTCAACAGTTTCCTGGTATGGGTGGTCAAAACCTCCCATGTGGCCTTAGCTGAGTAATGGACTGTATTGTGCTGCACATCTTGAGCTGTTTCATTTGGGACTAAACTATCTTCCAGGGTACCCACAAAGTTCGTGTGCATTTGTTGGGTGTGAACTGCAACATCTGGGTTGATTCCCCGCCTCAGCCTAATGTCCACAGAATGCTCCCTCAGGTTGACATCACACGCCAGAACATCTCTGGGGTTGTTGTAATGTCACCATGTTGTGGGATTAACATGTTGGATGACACTGGGGGCTGAGTCATCTGCCGTGATACAGAGACTGTCCCAGACAAGAATCAGAGGTAGTAATCTCCGTGGTGGCACCTGTGTAGGCCACAGCTGAGAAGGTAGCAGCTGTTTCATACTGAACTGTAGCTAGGAGGAATGGCCTTGGCCCAGCTCATAGGAGTGGGGCTATTTACATTGCCAGCCCCTGTGTTAACAAGCTGCATATTGTTACTAGTCATGTGATGCTTGTTTCTCCCCAGGAAGCCCCCTAGGTGTAACTGCCCTCCCTGAGGGATGCCTGATCCGCAGCATCCACTTCCTGCCGTGTCTTGCTGCCCCCAAGGACCAGGGGCTCTGCCCTAGCGGAGACCCTGCCCACCCCAAAGTGCAGCTCCTAGCATTGTGTGTGGATGGATCTCTCCACCTGGTGGCAGCATCATGGACTGGACAATCCAACACAGTGCTTCTGGCAGGCAGGTGAGGTGGGCCCCCCCTTGTTCCCTTGACAGCTGTGCAAAGGCCAGATATCCTGTGTCATCTGAACAATGTGCAGTTCCCAGTAAGTTCCTCTCACCTGGAGGGGGAGACTCCTTCAACTACCTGCAGGAATGTGCTGTTATCGGTGACAGACAATCAGTTAGAGCAGCCATGGTCCCAGTGCCAGCATGAGGCCAGACTGGGGGCATTTCCTCATCGTCACAGGCAGTGACACAGGCTTATGGAGCCACTAGCATGGCTGTCTTCTGGGCTGGTTTGATCTAGAGCTGATTCCCACCCAGCTGTGCTCTCCCCAGTACTTTCTCTCCCCTCTCTTTCCCAAAAGAACTTGCAACTGGAAGCAGGGGTGGAGTTTCCTGCACTCTCTGCCAGAGTCCTGGGCTGTTGGCCACCTGCCAGTCTGAGGTTGGGGAGCAGTGCCAGTTTCATGGTTCTGTTACTGCTCTCCTTAGTGGGCAGGTATACTCACAAGGGGCTGCACTTCTGCACCCAGCCACGGCAGAGGCATCCAGGCACAGACTGTAGGAGGGTTCAAATGCAGTCTGTGCTTTGTTGGTAACAGTAGCATGGCATGAGCCCCATGTGTGCCCCTATGCCATGTCCTACTGCTGCTGCTGTCACTGTGCCTATTAAAATGCTGAGTCTACATCAGAAGCTCACACTTATTTTACAGGCCAGAGGATCCAGGTCAGACCATCAACACAGTGGCACCCCTTCTCACCTTCAGTGGCACAGTGAGTTTGCAAGCCCCTGCCAAGGTCCTCTGAAGAGTGTGAATGTATAATAGGGCCTGGAGTCAGAGCCATGGTTAGGCTAATATGCAGAGAGGAGTGAGCTGAGCAACTAGACCTGTGGTACCTGGGACTGAGATGAGAGGGATGACCACAACAGAACAGTCTCACTGCTGGAAGATCCCTGGTGCTGAGAGGCTTCAAGGGAAAACACAACCCCAGACAGTTATAAACTAGAGCCAGAGACTGGAGTTGTGTAACCAGCAGAGATGGACAGATGCTTGGAAATAGGCAAAGCAGCCTTGAGAGTTCAGTCCTTAGGAAAATAATGGGTGAAAAACACCTAGCTAGAGTTAGCCATTAGTCAGCAGGCACTGAGCAACCTGGTTCCAGGCTGCTCTGTCACCCACCTCTATTTTGACCAGTAGCACTCCTCTTGTTCCAGACTTGGCCTCCCCCACATCTCACTGCTGATATGCATAGTTTCATCTGTCCTTACTGTGAGTGGTGGGACTCTCACTTCCATGACTGGCCTAATATGAGGAGCCTGCCAGCTCCAGTCAGCCATCTTGTGCACTGTTTTAAGTGTCCCTTTGGTATTTCAGGTGCTGGTGTTCTCCCGGGATGGCACAGTGTCCCTGATAGACACAGCCATGCTGCAGACCATTTGCCACTTGGTTACCCCACCCTCTTACACAGTAGCATCCCCCTGGCAGCCAGTGTTTGCCTTGGATACTGAGAACCAGCACCTACTCCTCCAAGGTAGGGAGTGAGACACACAAGGGCACAGGTGCGGGCAGTTAACTTGGTGGATGTGGGAATGGAAAGGGGACTCTTGGTCTCTATTGCTTGTCAAGCTGGTGGTTCCTCAGGAGGAGAAAGGATCTGCTCAGCTTTCTTGCAGCAAATCCTGAAGTCATGCAGCCATCCTGGAGCCTTGAGGTTGGTCAGTGTTTGTGTGTGATGTCTGTGTGCTATTGTCTCTGCATGCAGAGAGTGGTGTGGGCAGTCCCTGCTTGCTCTACTGGAGTGCACAAAGGACTTAAAGCCTCACTGCTGGGCTCTAATCAAAGTGAGTGGCTCAGAAGTCTGGCTGCTTCCTTCTTTGCCTGCAGTCTGTCCTTGGGCACACAGGAGAGGGGTTAGGTGGAGATGGCAACCCCAGACTGGAGTTTGGAACTGACTGAGTGCTTGTATCCTTCCCAGATGGCTGGTGCGGGGGTTCTCAGCCTTACTCAGAGCGCAGGCCACCGGCTACTTAGGAGGGTGTTTCATATACCCTCCCCTCCATGCCCACCACTTGTTCCTCTTCCCTACCTGTTTGCCACTCCCTGCTGCAGCTCTCTCCCACTTTGGCACCTACAGCAATTGCCTACTGATAGAGCCCTCCTCAGAAAGACCTGCTGTATTAGTAGTTTCTCCAGAGAGATGTAGCAGCAGGGAACAAGGAGTGCTCTGGGCTCAACCAGCCCTGTACTAGCCTCTAACACATGCTCTGGAGCTCCACTGCTATAAGATCTGTGCTGACAGATTTCTCACCAAGCCCTGGCCATGCATGTTTCTCTGACTTAGTGGCCTGCTGGGAACTGAAGCCTGTTTTTCAGTTGTGATGGTGTTGGCACAAAGCAGACTCATCTGAGGCTGTTCTCATCTCTCCTGTTTGAATAACTTTTTCAGAGCAGCTGTCAGGACAGGGTAATTTGCCCAATGCAGTTGTGGCAGCCTTTCTCATTGTCCCATGCATAGTAAGGCTGCAGAATATGCCTCACAGGGAGGTAACCCTCCTTGCCCTCTCATCTCTGCTTTCCAGGGCAAGAGCAGCAGCAGGCAGATGCTGTGTCACAGGCCAAAGACAGTCAAAGCACCATCTTCCTCTTTGACTTCAATTCCCACCCGCTCAGGGATGTTTTCCCAAAGAAACTGGAGTCTCCCCCGGAATCCCTGCAGCACCTGCCATGGGACAAGAGATGTGACATTTTCCTGCGCAACAGGTGAGGTCTTCTGACTGGGAAGTCTGGAAAGTTAGAAGCTGGGGCTTTGCCTGTACTCGCATTAGGGCAGTTCCTTGTGCCACCTCAGGATGGAAGTGCTGCTCCAGCTATGGCTAGGATGAGCTTGGATCTGTAAATGATTCCCTTTCCTCCCACTCATAGTCCCATGGCTATATTTCATTTAACACACGTAGTGGGAGCTATTACCTTCTGGACCACACACAGCATAACCTGTGCCTGGCAAGTGGACTTGCCTTGTGCTGTCACTAGGTGGCATTGTAGTATCTCTTATTGTTGTTCCTTGAGCTGTTACTTTGGGAAACCTATGGTCTGATCCAAGGAAACCTTCCAGTGATGCAGTGGGCCCATAGCTTGGGAGTTTGAAGTACAGCAGGTGGCTGTGGGAAGGGCCTCATAGACTGCTTATTACCTAACAGTGTTCCCCAACTCTCCTCTGCTTCCAGCGCTGAATCAGGGCTCTGGCTGGCTGGCTGTAGACAGAGAGGTGCTCATCTCATATCACTGCCTGTGTTCCTCTCTTGAAAGTTCACAGAACTTCCCCGAGAATGAGATTCTCATATCATCCTTATACTATAAAAATGGGGGAGGCAGGAACACCTCCACCCCCTCAGATTCCTCTCTTATTCAGAGCTTATGCCACCAATCTCAGTTTAGAGGGATGCGATTCTGGATAAACACACACTGGGCCTTTCTCTATGCATCTGAAAAGTCCCTGCTGGGCATGCGCGCAATAATTTGACTGTATGCGCTGTGCACACAGCTGTGTGAGGACAACTGTAGAGGCTGTAGCTCATTTTCTAGCCCATAAGAGCCCAGATGTTTGTGTGCCCTAAATGGTCTGTGAACGTTCTCTGCATGGTGATATACATCTTTGAACATGTGTGTTTTGGAAGCGGGTATTTCATTCACACAGATCTATTCTAAACTGATTCTGTGGAGCCACACAAAGCTAACTATGTCCCGGTCAGCTGGGGAATGGGGTTTGAGGTGGTGACAGGGGCCACGCTAATGGCTGGGTTCTTCTCTGCGTTAGACAAGAGCACTTGCTGGGGCTCAGCCAGCAGATGCCGGGATGCTGGAGCCGGTTGCAGAAGTACGCGGCCACCCTTCAGAAGGAGAGACAGAAGAAGTGATTTGCAAGGGAGTAGCTATGGTCAGCCTTCCAATGTGTAAACAGCAACTTTTCATTGTAACTCATCATAGCCTCCATCTTGAGGCAGCTCAATGCACAGATTGGCTCCTGGCCTCCTGCCACACCTGCTGCTCAGCCTGCACCAGCAGCTCCTCACCCCTTGTCTATAGCCATGGCACAACCAGGCATGAGCAGTGTTGTTGGGCCAGAATCATAGCAGAGGGGTCTCTTCTCAAAGCCAGCCAGCAGGTCAAGCAGTTGAACTGGAGGATTTGATGAGTGACTGAGATTCACAGGGTTCTGGAAGATTGGCTCAGCAGCAGCACGTTGTTACCAGCAGCTCAGTTGTTATTAAACCCTGTCAACAAAGCCGTCTGTGATTGCATCTGCGTCTGGTGTATCACACATTTGGCTCTCAAATGCAGCTCTGCTTTTGTACCACAGCCACTTTGGAACTCCCCAGCAGGTCTCACCACCCTACAAGCCTGCTCACTGGAGCAGGTACAAGATGGGAACCACAGAGAGTCCAGACATTCTTCAAGCTTCTTTGACCCAGGATGGGCAAACCAAGGTTAATGCTAATGCCACTGCTAGCCCTAGCCTCCAGCTGCTTTTCCCAGCCATCCGGCAGCACTGCCTAGCACTAGTCTCACCGGGTTCAAGGTTGAGTTTGATCTTGTATCAGCTTTGAGGTTGGTTAGAGCTCCCATCTTGTTTCCTTACAGCCATTCTGGCCCCACTGGATAAGCAGGAGGCTGCACAAGGCCTTCATGTCTGGATTCCTTCTCCTGTCATGTTGTCATGTCAAGAAAAGAAGTTTTCCTCACCCTACAGGGCTTCTTCTGTGATGCCGTAGGTAGGGAATAAATCGTTGGACTTGAGTCTTTTGGGTGCTTGAGATGGGCAATGACCTCCTGGCTTGTCCAGCAATTCAGACTCCCCTTCCAGGAGCCAGTGGAGATGCTGGTTAGTGACAAGCACCTGAACCTGGGTACTGCCCTTGTTGACTAGCTGACCATATTCCTAGCTCTGCTTTCTGTTCTCAGATCGTCAACTCCATGCTGGCTGTCACTGGCCGTGATTGGGGTTGGCCTGTGCCTCTGATCAGCACTTCTGCCTGGACCCAGCAAGGGCTCACTGGACATCAGTAAAGAGAAGAGGTCACTCAGGATAGGGGAGACTGGCAGGAGATTCCTATCAGGTACATGGAGTGGGCAGTGCTGGAAAGTTTTGCTCAGCCTGCTGGTTGTTTTGCTGTGGGAGAGGCTGAGAAGAGCCCAGTGTTCATCAGCTGACTGTAAGCAGCAGAGAAAGCTTAAGAGGATGTCTTTTGAATTTGACCCCAGTTTGCTTTCCTTGTGCACATAAAACTCCTGTTGCCTTCCATGGACTTTGGATCAGGCCTTAGTTGTAAGGCTGTATTTTCTAGGTGTTAGCCAGCAGGGCTGAACAGGAAGGTCAGGGGGCATGTGTACCAAGCACTGATTGCACCCACACAGTGGAAGCCACCCTTTGTGAAAGGCAGCACTGCATGATTTCTTCACCATTGGACACTGCTGCCCCAGTCACCCTTGGTGCAGGGCTGCTTGTGGGGGCCTGTGCAGACTCCAGCAGGTTTTGACTTTGCACAGGAAATCTGTCCCTTTGCAGGCAGCCGGTGTACCTGGAGTGGGGATGACAGCTTCCTCCAGGCAAGGAGGTGGCAGTGACGCTTCACAGTCCATAGCTTTAGATCCTAAATTCTTCTCTTTCATTTTGCCTAGTAAATTCAAGTGGGGGAGCTATGCTTTGCTTGAGTAAGGACCGCTTCATTTTGCCTGGCACTGACAGAACTTGTGGTCCAGTTTAACCCTTGGCAGACAACAGTGCTGCAAAATGCTAAACATGGACCTCTGCCAATACAGCTCCTCTTGGGCTGGCTCCCTGATTCTGCATGCCAACAGCAGCATCACAGCTGACAAGGTGTCACTTTGCAGAGGCTTAGCAATTCCTGGAGCCACTCCTTGCCCTTCTTGTCAGTTTTCTTTTACACTTAGTTACAGCTCATCATATGCGCATAGTTTCATAGTTGATGGGGTCGGAAGGGACCTGCAGAGATCATCAAGTCCGACCCCTGCCGTGGGAGGAAAGAATGCTGGGGTCAAATGGCCCCGGCAAGGTGTCTATCTAGCCTCCTTTTGAAGACCCCCAGGGTAGGAGCGAGCACCACTTCCCTTGGAAGTTGGTTCTAGATCCTAGATGCCCTGACTGTGAAGTAGTGCCTCTTGATATGTAGCCTGAATCTACTCTTCAGTCAACTTATGGCTGTTATTCCTTGTTACTCCTGGTAGTGCTTGGGGGAACAGGGACTCTCCCGTTGCCTGCTGGTCCCCCTTAGCCACTTTATAGATGGCCACCAGATCCCCTCTCAGCCTTCTCTTGTGGAGGCTGAAACAGGTTCAGGTCTCATAGCCTCTCCTTGTAGGGCCTGCCCTGCTACCCCCGATCATGTGAGTGGCCCTTCTCTGGACCCTCTCCATGTTGTCCACATCCCTCCTGAAGTGCGGCACCCAGAACTGGACACAGTATTCCAACTGCGGCCTGACCAGTGCTGCATAGAGGGGGAGGATCACCTCCTTGGACCTGCTTGTGATGCATCTGTGGATGCATGACAAGGTGCAGTTAGCCTTCCTGACTGCATCCCCACATTGGCAGCCCATGTTCATCTTGGAGTCTATAATGACTCCAAGATCCTTTTCTGCCTCTGTGCTGATGAGAAGGGAGTTCCCCAGCCTGTAGGTATGCTGCTGGTTCTTTCTCCCTAGGTGCAGTACCTTGCACTTGTCGGTATTGAATCCCATCCTATTCTCATCACCCCCACCCCTGTAACCTGTCCAGATTCAATTGCAGCCTGTCCCTCCCTTCTAGCATGCCCACTTCTCCCCACATCTTAGTGTCATCCACAAATTTGAACAGGGTGCTTTTCACCCCCTTGTCCAAGTCGCTGATGAAGATGTTGAACAGTGCGGGTCTGAGGACTGAGCCCTGGGGGACCCCACTGCCCACATTCCTCCAGGTCGAAAATGACCTGTCCACCACCACTCTCTGGGTGCAGCCCTCCAACCAATTGGCAACCCATCCGACTGTGTAGGCATCGACACCACAATCTCCTAATTTTTTAACGAGAATAGGGTGAGAGACAGTGTTGAAGGCCTTCCTAAAGTCCAGAAAGACTACATCTACCTGCGTCCAAGGATTTTGTGACCTGGTCGTAGAAGGCCACCAGGTTGGTCTGACAGGACCTGCTCTAATGAACCCATGTTGGTTACCCCTAAGCGTACACTCTCCTGCTTGCCCCTCGCAGATGTGCACCTGGATAATTTTCTCAAAGAGCTTCCCCAGGACCAAGGTAAGACTAACAAGCCTGTAATTTCCTGGGTCCTCCTTCCTCCCTTTTTTGAAAATGGGGACCACATTGGCCCTTTTCCAGTCCTCTGGCACCTTGCCAGAGCACCACGAGTGCTTGTGAAGCTGTGCCAGGGGTCCCGCAATGACCTCTGCTAATTCCCTCAGCACTCTGGGGTGGAAATCATAAGGACCTGCTGATTTGAACATGTCCAGTCCCTCCAGAAGTTCCCTGACTAGGTCCTCACTGACCCTGGGCCTGGCTGTGCCTCCCCTGGGACCATCGGGGATCCAAGTGGTGGGGATGACCTAGTCTCTGTTCAGAAAAATGGAGGCAAAGAAATTGTTAAATAGGTTAGCTTTGTCATCTGGTGAGACCACCAGATTTCCAAGTATGTCCTGCAGAGGCCCCACATTACCCGGAACTGCCCAAAGATGTGGTCCCTGGCATGAGGAGCTTATACTATAAGCAGTTCTCTGCAGGTGCTCCTATGATCGTTGTCGAAGGGAAATCATTTCTGGCTCAAGCCTGCAAATACTACTAATCACTGTTGGGCAGGCCCATTGGATTAGGTTGGAGAGAACAGCAGCACTGGGCATTCAGGGCAGAGACGGGAAGTCAGGAGCAGGAGACAGACCCAAATCATTCTGTAGAAACTAGGAGGAGGTGCCGGGCTCTACACAGGGGACCAGGATGCCAGGTGGATCTTGCAGAACCAGGACATCCAGGTAACTTTACTTGTGAACATTCCCATCTCATACCAGGATTCAGCTGGACTTGGGCTCCCTGTGGCAGCTGACTCCATACTCACAAAACATTTGCTCTTCAGCACTCAAAGGCTCAGTGTAGCACTATTGTGGAGCTCCTGGGACACCTGAATGGGTTGGGCTTTGAAGGTCCTCTCAAGCCATGGCCACTTCACAGTGTTTTGTCACTCTGACAAATTGCACTTGTTTTAGCTTAAGTTTTCATGCTGAGTTTTAGCTTGGTTTGTTTGAAGTGCTGAGAAAACGTGTGCAGCTGCTCAAGGGCAAGGAAGTATTTGAAAGGAAAATTATGTTGTTCACACATTCGGCAGGTAGTTTCAGATGCTCGTCTGGTCCTTGAAAACTCCCCACATTATTTGGATTTAAGCCCTCACAGCTGCTACCCTCCCCATGGGATCCACGTGTGTCAGGATGTGAGAGTCAGAGTGGGTTAGAACAGCGAAGGCAGGGGGTTGGGGCAGGATTTGGGCTGATTGACCACAGAGCGCATCAGTGAGCCTGCATGAATTCCAAGTGGTGCTTGGTTATGGACCACTCATGTTGGCCATGGGTAAGACCCACTGACCTGCCTGATCAAAAGAATGAGGCAGTGGGAGGCCCCATGGGAGAAGTAGCAGCTGCAGCTGCAGCTGCAGTGAATGAAACATCCTTATTTTGACTCACACCTTCAGCTGCCAAACTGGGACCTGATCCTGCCACCACTGAAAGCTGAGGAGGGGCTTTGAGAGGCGTCCTAAGTATTGTCATGCAGAAGTACAAGTCTGTGAGGGTTTCACCTGTGCTTTCAGGTGGGTCCAGGTCTGTCCACAGAGCAGCAAGCCCAGTGCAGTGAAAGGCACTTTGGTTTCAGTGAAGGAGGAATTTGGCCATTGGTGATGGTTATAGTGAGCAGAGGTGAGATGAGCATCACCCCAGCAAGCTGGCTATAGCACAGGGTCCCTCACGGGGGAGCTCATGCTGCACAGTCTGCGGAGAGCAGAGTGTAGCAGGCCAGTGTATTTCACTGCTGTAGCCTGCCCCCATGTCTTGGCAGGGGGTCCTGTCACTAAATTGCCTACTCCCCAGCTCAGGGAGCCACAGGCACTTTCCTGAGGGCTCAGTGAGGTTTTTGTGGGGATGTGGGAGATTCAGAGTCAGGATCGTATCAGGAAAGCAGAAGTGACGAGTCTGTTCTCAGATCATGGGGGACCAGCGGAAGCTGGGACATTTACAGTATCCCTGAGCCTCCTTGGCAGCTCTGACCCTAAGCCTGACAATTCCTCCCTTGGAGACATACTGCTGGAAGTCCTCTGGTCTATAACTGTCAGGAGACTTCCCTTCAAAGGGGTTTCTCTTTGGAGGAAGAGGCACCCCAAAGGCTATTAGAGCCCCATGAATGGTCTGAGGAGACGTATGCTTTTACTTCCTGCTGGCAGTAGGGGAATGAGATTCAATGTGTTAAATTACGGGTGTGAAACTTGTCTGGCCCTGTGGAGACCAGTGCACAGGCTGTAGAACAGTGCAGGGCTGGCCCCATGGGCTGAAATGGGCTCATGGACCTCCCACCCCTGCATGCCAGATCCAATACCTGCAGCACTTGCTCCAGCTGGTTTGGGACTGCACTACAGATAGGTTAGGATGTGAGCCTCATGTGGCACCCGCTTCAGCTGGTTTGGGGTGGATGCTGCATGCAGCACAGGTCCCAGACTGCATCCCCTCCATACTGAATCCACCATCTACTGTGGCCAGTCCGAGACTGTGCCACATACATGTGGCTCACATCTTGAACTGGCCAGAGCAGATGGGGTGGATGCTGGATCTGGTATGAGGAGAGGGGGGAGGGTTCTGGACTGGCCCCTCATGGGACTAGGACGGGGGGCTGGATGATGTGCCTTTACAGGCTGGATCTAGCCCACGGGCTGTATCTTTGATCCCTGTGCTAAATGGCACTTACTATAGTAACCTCTCTGGGGCAGGGGTATTTGTCTGGTCTGGTATTTCACCTGTTCAGCCCTCACCATAAACATGTCCTGCTCCATCATGGGAATGCCCTTCCTGCAGAAATAGAAATCCTTAGGCTGAATAATGCCAAGGCAAAGCCTATCCCAGGGGAAACAGCTCTGCTGAAGATAACAGAGGAAAAGCAGGCTGTGCTTTAACAAGCCACTGCACCATCAAAGGTGCCCAGCACAGCTTTTGGCTATGTGCAGACAGCATCTATCCCAGCAGGGAGTAGGAGGGTCTATAGGCTCAAGTCTACTTCCCTCACTCTCGCTGAAGAGCAGCCTGCTCGGGCAGAAGCAGGGGAGTTGGAAATGGGAAGGGTCTATGAGTTTTTCTAGTCCATCCTTGCCCCACAGGATACACACAAATGTTTTCTATGGTCCAGTTTTGTTACTCCTAATCAGAGCCTGTTGCTCCCAGCACTTGGATCCTCTCTTGACTTGTGCTCGGGCTCCAGCCTTGGGCAGCTTTGCCAAGCCCTGTGTTTTTAGTTCTGTTCTCCCCTCCTGTTCTGTGCCGGTCATCTCAGGTGCTTCTCTTTGGACTCGTTCCAGTTCGTCTCTCTGGTTCATCTGTCCAGTTCACCCAGAAGACAGCACCATGTTCCAGGCAGTCTCAGTAGGGCCTAATTCAGCTGTTTTGTTTTACTGATGAGTATCCTGATTCTGGTCTAGTTTGCCTTGCTGTGTGGGATCAGTAAGGTCAAGGGATAGGTATGGCCGTTCAGTTCTAGTGCGGAGTCAGCCATCTGTTAGCAGGCCAGAGCAGTAGGCAGCCAACCAGAGCAGAAGGATTTAATGCAGCTGACCAGAGTGAGATGTGCATTGTCACTTTGGTGCCGTTGAGGAAGCACTGAGCTTGCTTTATTGTCATGGCATTTTCCCTAATTAAGAGCACATTGGGGCACACACCCCACAGAAATGACAGCCCCAAAAGGGGAAGTCCCAGGGCAGATAAAGGCACAAAGAGAGAGGACAAATTATTTAGAGGACCAAGTGATGCAAACACACACATGCAGTTACATGCACTGACTGCTACCCTAGTCACCCCCTCTCACCAGTAATGCTAGTGCCAAGATGCAGTACCCTTGCGTGTGACTAGTAACATGCCTCCTTTGTGGATGACACAAGGGAAAAAGACATGCATTATGAATGGGACTAGAACAGAAACAGGTTTGCAGGGGGAAACGTGGCACTGAGAGCTGAGGAAAATTAGCAATCAGGCAGGGAGGAGATTTTAGCCAGACTTCTAGGTTGGTAGGTCAGAAGAGATCATCTTGTCTGATACCCTGTATTCCACAGGCCATGGGACTTTCCTCAATTAAGTCCTGTTTCAACTGGCAAATAGTCTTTTGAGAAAAATCCAATCTAGATTTAAAACCTATCAGGGGTGGAGCCCAGACTAAAGTCATCCCCTGCAGCCCCAAGTAAAGTCTTCCTCTAATTACCCTCACAGGTAATAATTTGTGTGAATTTGCCTAAGTGTGGCTTTCAGTTATTGGATCTAATTATGTCTGTGTCTGAGAGACTGAAGAGCTCATTATCTAAGTGTTGTTCTCCAGACTATGATCAAGACACCGTTACCCCCCACTTTGATGAGCTGAATAACACAAGCACCTGAAGTCTGTGACTTCAAGGCACATTTCCAATCTAATGGGTGTTCAGTGAAAACCATGAAATGCTGGTACCCTCTGGTGTGGCCAAAACAAGTGATAAAAAGACTTGACATAAACATTGGGGGCGGTACAGAGAAGCAATAGGACTGTGAGACCAGGCTTGATAGGGAGTTTTGTAAAGATACCCACATACTGTTGACAGTAGGCACCTATGTACCTTCACCCCTTACAAACTTCTCCCATTAAAATAAGCCAGACGGAAATTGTAGCTACAATGAGAATGAGCAAATGGATTTGCTGATGTGGTCTGATTCTGCTGCCCTCTCTCACCTATGCAATAGCATCTCCCTTCCACACCACTGCTGTCATCTCCATTCTTCCAACTTGACCCACCTTTCTGGAGGTTGATAGTTTCTCATTATTTTTAGTACAAATGAAGAAGAAATCTGAAATGCTAGAAAGCGCATCGGCACGGCTGATAAACCTGAAAATGCCAAACCAAGTCAATGGAGCCATATATAAGAGCTAACCTGAATATGGGAGAAACAGGCCTAGGATTGTTTGTCTTTGCTAGAATATCCCTAATCTGTTTTTCAGGAACAGACTTTATTGAAACCCTTTTCTACGGGCCTGTAGTCTTTGCAATTCATTGTTCCCCCATCAGGAGAGGTGCTCAGATTCTGAGCTGATGTGTATTAATATGAGAGCCAGGATGAAAAGCTCAAAGAGGGACTTAAGCATTCTCTGATCCAACTGAATCCAGAGCCTTGGTCAGATTTTGAGAAAATCCCGAATTGCTTCCAGGCATTGTAGCTTGCATTTCTCTTTCTAAATGGGCTGATTCCAAAACCCACATTTGGGGGGAAAATTTGGTTCCTCACTTTGCAGCTCAAGTTATTTAGGCTTTTGTTAGAATTAGTTTCCCTTCAGAATGCATGAGAGCAGTCTCATTGCAGCACAATTATTTTGTTGAAAGATGCACACTTTTTATTCCCTCATTTCCGATCCATTTGGAAAAAGCTAGTACAGTTTGTAGTTTGATTGGTCAGTGCTGATACAATTGTTCCCTGGCCTCATTTTGAAATATACCTTCGTCTTTTGTACACAGAGTGGCTGTCAAAGCCCCGCTTCAGAGATAATCACCCAGCAGTCATAAAGTGCTAGCAAAAACAACTGAATACAATTGAACAGATATGCAAAAAAGCACCTACTAGAAAAGATAATTGTGAGTAAAAATGATCAGCAGATTCAAATTATGCTTATTGTGACTCAAAAACCTTACCCCCTGCCTGAAGATAGATCCAGCACTCCTCTAAAATTCATAAAGCCATGCCTAAAGCCATCTTTATTTTAATGCACCATCCAGCTTTGAGCTGTGGATTCACACAGTCTTTCAGCAACAATATTTTTGTAAAGATGAGCAGAGTCTGAACAACATGTCCTCAGCATGAGTTTTCTTAACATCGGGTAAACACATCATAGATTCATAGATTGTCGGGGGCTGGAAGGGAGCTCGCAGCTCCCACTCTAGGCAGGAAGACAACTGAGGTCAAGTGACCCCAGCGAGGTGACTGTCCAGTCTCCTCTTAAAAACTGCTAGGGTAGGTGACTGCTCCACCTCTGGCGGGAGTTTATTCCAGTCTGGACATCCTGACTGTGAAGGAGTTTTTCCTGGTATTAAGCCTGAAGCTGCCTTCCAGGAGTTTATATCCATTGGTCCTGATCTTCCCCAGGGGTACCCTAGTGAACAGTTGTTCACCAAGCTCCTGATACACTCCTGATATAGCAGTAAGCTGCTATCAAGTCCCCTGTTAGCCTTCTCTTCTTTAGGCTAAAGAGGCCCAGGTCTCTCAGCCTTTCCTCGTATGGCTTGCCTTGCAAGTCCCTGATCATATGGGTGGCTCTTCTCTGGACCCTCTCAAGCTTTTCCACATCCTTGTTGAAGTGCAGCACCCAGAACTGGACGCAGCTGTGGTCTCACCAGTGCAGAGTACAGCGGGAATATCACTTCCTTAGTTTTACACGAGATGTATCAGTTGACGCATGCCAGCCTGTTGTTTGCCCTGCTGACTGCCGCATCGCACTGATGGCTCATATTCATGTGTTGTTCGATCTTTACCCCTAGGTTTCTTTCGGCTGTGGTGCAAGTCAAGCTGTCACCACTCAGCCTGTATGTATGTTGAGGGTTGTTTGCCCCCAGATGGAGCACCTTACACTTGGAAGTGTTAAACTTCATCTGGTTCTGGTCTGCCCAACTCTCGAGCCTGTCCAGGTCTGTCGGTATCTGCAACCTATCTTCAGGCACGACCACACTGCCCAATAACTTGGCGTCATCCGCGAACTTGGCCAGTGAGCTTTTCGCTCCCCCATCCAAATCATTGATAAAGATGTTGAAAAGCACCGGTCCAAGCACAGACCCCTGAGGGATACCACTGGCTACTTCTTGCCAGGACGGCACAGATCCGTCCATGAGAACTCTTTCAGTCCTACCCCACAGCGAGTTTCCCAGCCACTGAACCACTGAGGTAAACATCAGGTAAATACATCTTCCACAAATTCACAGAAGTTTAGTGCTGGAAGGCACCTCATGAGATCATCGGGTCCAGCCCCCCTGCTCTGGGCAGGAAAGACTGCTGGGGTCAAATAACCCCAGCAAGGTGTGTGTTCAGTCTCCTTTTGAAGATCTCCAGGGTAGGTGCCTATACCACCCCCCTGGGAGTCTATTCCAGAGTCTGGTCACACAAACCGTGAAGTTTTTCCTTATATCCAGTCTGAAACCTTCTAGGAGTTTATGACTCTTGCTCCTGGTTTTCCCCTGGGGCGCTTTGGTGAATAATTGTTTGCCTAGCCCCTGATGCTCTCCCCTGATATATTTGTAAGGGCCACCAAATCCCCCTGAAGTCTTCTCTTTTCTAGGCTGAACAATCCCATATCTGTCAGGCTAGCCTCATATGGCTTGCTCTTCAGACCTCTTCTCTGGACACTCTTAAGCTTTTCCACATCCTTCTCGAAGTGTGGCACCCAAAACTGGATGCAGAACTCCAGCTGCAGCCTCACCAATGCTGAGTAGAGCAGGAGAATAGCTTCCTTAGTTTTGCTTGTGATGCATTGGTTGATGCATGCCAGCATATTGTTTGCTCTGCTAACTGTAGAATCACACTGGTAGTGCATATTCATTTTATGGTCAGTTATGACCCCTAGGTCATTTTCAGATGTGGTGCTAGCTAGTGTAGTGCCACCAAGCCTGTAAGTTTGTTAAGGATTTTTCCTCTCCAAAGGGAGCACTACACTTCTCAGTGTTGAACCAGCCAGGTCCTATTTCAGCACTTCTTTTGAAAGTGTAGTCAAACCCTTCATCTGGAGGGAAGGGGCATAGGGCTTATGTATTCTGGACCAGAGCCACAGGTGGTCCAAGCTGGGAGAGCTCCACTGAAGTCATATGTCTGGTTTTATATATTTTTATTAAAAAGAAGGCCTTTTCCAATGCTACTACCCTTTTCAAATCAAATGCTTGACTGATCAGTCCAAAAATAGTCATTTCAAAAACTTCCTCTTCAAGGCAGTAACAGGAAAATCAAGATTTGGCAAGTAAAATGCATTGAGAACATGGATATTGTGGGCACAAATAGAAGTTGCTTTATTAACAATGGTGCAACACAGCTTTTATTTATGGTCCCTGCAAGGCAAATCTGCTCTGCTCTTGCAATCTCATACTAATGCCAGCTTTGAAAATACTAGGTTTTAGATCTGTCTTTGCTAGTTAAGATATCAAAGCAACTCTAAAGGTAACTTCACTGACTGTGGTCAGTCACACCAAGGATAAATATATCCCACTCAGCTCACTGAGTTGTGTAGGTTATCTCCACCTGTCCTGTAGATTTTTGAGCAAACAGAAGGAAAGATCAGTCCTACCCAGCTATCCTGGCTCATTGCATCAGTGGTACCTCTTCTGAAAGGTTCTTCCACCGGTGTAGCTCATCAAGCCCATACTCATCTGCTTACCAATTCATTGATATGAGAACCTGACTGGATTCTTGATCAAACTACACCCAGTCCCAAGAAACATCAGAGCAAGCAAGCAAGCACCATGTCAACACCTCCACAAAATACCCCTCTCCCAAGGAATTGTAAAGATAAAAATGGAGCAGAGCCCCTAATCTGCTACATCCCCTTGGGCTTGAGATGCAAAAATCTTGTCATAAATTGGGCTGAGATTGATCTCACAGGTGGAACCTTTTCTTGGGCTACTTGTCAGCTCTCTGGTAATGGTGTGTGTGTGTGACGTGTCCATATCACAAGCAATTTATTGGTTTACAAAATGATGTATTACATGCGCCGTGGCTCCAGGTTTGCAGTAATTTAGGCTGGTATTGATTGAGGAGAGACTGGGACATATTCCACTGGCTTCTTAATTTCAGTCTGATTTGGCTGCAATTTGCAGTTGAGAACCAAGTTTAATGAGATGAACACAAACCAAGCAGTGATGCCTCCTGCCCAGTGGGAGCCAAGCGTACCCACTTTGAAAGCCGCGTGCAAATGACTTAGAAAGTAAAGCAGAGAAAACAAGATGGGTTGGTAACCAATAAAGTGGGTCTGTGACATATTTGTGATGGGCATCACCTGAATGCACATTTGCTGTCTGCCCTACCCCCGCAACATAGTAATGATTAACTAGATCATCTCAATACCTGGGAAGTTATGGGAGCACATCCTAAGCTCATTTGCAAGCACCTGGAGGAGGGAAGGCTGATCTCAAGCAGCCAGCATGGATGCATGAAAAACAAATCGTCAAAGAAACCTGATCTTCTTGGACAAAGTGACTACTCGGGTGGATGAAGGAGATGCTGTGGATATAGTGTATCTGGACTTCAGCAAGGCTTTTGACAAGGTCCCAGACAGCCTTCTCATAACAAATTGGAGGAATTTGGGTCAGATGAAACTACCACAGGGTGGATAGATAACTGGCTCAATATCTACAAGCAAAGGGTCATTATTAACAGTTCCACATCAGGATGGCAGGAGATTTTGAGTGCAGTCCCAGCATAGGTGGCGGAAGAGAGGGCTGAATGGGGATTAGACCCCCAAATGCAGGACAGCGGCTGCAGTAGGAGTGGGGAAGGGCGTGCAGGCAGCGATGAGGAAGGTACTGGGGCTGGGGCTGGGGCTGAGGCAGGCCCTGCACCCAGGCACAGACCTGAGCCGTGAGCAGCTTGTCTGGGGGGGCATGGCTTCTGCTGCTACGCGCACCCTGGGAGGCACTGGGGACTTGTGCCCCGGATCTGCATGGGGTATGCTGCCACTGCAGGCTGAGGCTGGGGCTGTGTCAGGCTCTTCCCAGTGGGAGGTGGCAGGGCTGGGCTGTGCTGTGCTTGGGGTGGGAAGAGGCAGCACTGGGTGGAGGGCTACAGGGGGGGCTGCAGCCACCCCAAAATTTGCTGTAGCCCCCCCAACTCCCACTCCCAGTACTGCTGCCACCCACCCCAAACACAGCGTGGCCCAACCTCCTGCCAAGAAGAGCTCAGCGCAGCCCCAAGCCCAGCCTTCAGCGGTTGCCTTCCTCACCTCGCGCAGATCCTGGGCACACGCCCCACCTGCTTCCTGGGATGTGTGCAGCTGTGGGAGCCGCCACCCTCTCCCCATGCCGGGCACCCCCGGATGAACCACTTGTGGCTCCCTCCTGCGCCCCACCCTGGCTGTGCAGGGCCTACCCCAGTCCCAGCCCCACTCCCTTTCTCCCCTCCCTCCACCCCACAACACTTCCACTTCCCCTGCCCCTTCCCCCACAGATTTGTCTGCTGGGGGCAGGGCACATGCACACCAAAATGATTTTTTCTCCCTCTGCCTGTGAGTCCCACAGGGTCTGTCCTGTGGGCTGGGTACTGTTCAATGTGTTTCTTAACGCTTTGGATGCTGGCATAGAAAGCGTCTTGAGCAAGTTTGCAGGTGACACAAAACTAAGAAGGCTTGCAATCACATTGGAGGATGTGAGCACAATTCAGAAAGATCTCAACAAATTGGAAAGTTGGGCTGGAGCTAACAGGGTGAAGTTCAATGTGGACAAATGCAAAATGCCACAAGTTGGGAGGAATAATAAAAAACACAAACATAAAATGAGGGATCCCTGGTTGGATGGCAGCACTATGAGAAAGAATTTGGGAGTCTTGGTAGACCACAGACACAATATGAGTCTGCAAGATGATGCAGTCGCACAAATGGTGGATGCAGTTTTGGGATGCATCAATAGAAGCGTTAGGTGCAAGAGACACAGGAGGTGATAATGCTTCACTATTCAGTACTGGTTAGGCCTCATTTGAAATACTGTGTGAAGTTCTGGGATTCACATTTAAAATGGATGTGGAGAAGTTAGAGAGGGTCCTGAAGCAGGCAGCAAAGATGATAAAAGGCTTGGAAGGCAAGTCATACAAGGCAGGCACGTTCAGCTTGCAGAAAAGGTGCTTAAGAGGGGACATGATAGCAGCCTTCAAATACTTGAAGGACTGCCATAAAGAAAAGGGAAAGCACCTTTTCTTTCTTGCTCCAGAGATGAGGACATGGACCAATGTCTTGAAGTTGCAGCAAAGTAAATTTGGATTGGATATCCAGAAAAAAACTTCTTCACTGTTAGAAGCGAGGCAGTGGAACAGACTGCCTAGAGAAGGTGTAGACTCTATTACTAGAGGTGTTCAAGAAGAGGTTAGACAGCCATTGGTTGGGGATGATCTTGGCATAGCTAGGCCTATGTTCTGCTATGGGTATTTCCCAGGTTTCTGAGCCTTGCTGGTTGCCCCCACCTCACCTTTCTGCTACATGTATCAGGGTGTTTTTAAGCCTCCCTCAGAGGCATTGGGTGTTGGCTACAGCCAAGGCTGAAGATTTGACTGGGGTGTGCCAATGCTCCTGCTGGGAGCAAAGCCAGAGAGGGTTTTGCCCCTCCACTCAGGATCAGATGGATCACCATGCTTGGGGTTAGGAAGGAATTTTTTTCCCATGGCCAGATTGCTATGAACTGTGGGGGTTTTGCATTTCTCTGTAGCAGGGGGCATGGCCCTTTACTCGGGACCTCTTGAGCATATATTGACAACATTTCATAGAAGCAGGATGTCAACTGCCATGTTTCCTCTGCTTTACCTGTGGCAGGTTAGGGTGTTAGGTCTGTGTTGTGTCAGGGTTGGGGGTAGACTTATGTAGAGTTAGATTAGGTATTGTACAGGATGGTTTGGATAGGAATGGTCCTGCCTTGAACAGGAGGTTGGATGAGATGACCTCGGGAGGTCTCTTCCAGCCCTACTTCTCTGTGTTTCTCTGATCCCCCCAGACAGTTCTTCCAGGGGGTTCTTGAGGCAGGGGCAGACTAGCTGGAGAGCACACTATTTCAACACATCTCCCAAAGAGGCTATACTTAGAAGTGAAGGGGCTGCTTTGGGGTATTTGGCTATAGAAGAGAGCTGCCTGCCCTTCTGTACCAGGAGCTCTGCTCCCTGCCCTCTCTTCAAGAGCAGATGCCTTTGCCCAGAACCATTTTCCTATGGCTTTGGAGCAATCCCTGCAATCCTCCTCTTGGCTGAACAGGCTCCCCATCCGAGCAATGCCAGTTATTTGTGCTAATGTCCTCGTCTCTGGTGAACAATATTGCTGCTCTGTTTAATGAGCGACGGTTATTGCAGTCTTGTCTGGAACAGGCACTGCACTATTCTGGTGTGCTCTGGCTTTAATTAAAACTGCCAATAACTTCCGAGGTCCTTGCTTCCTGGGTTGAAGCGAAGCAAGGCGATGTGCAGGCAGCTGGATTTCATTTCAGAACCCGTTAGTGACGGAGAGGAGTCCCTGCAGCTGGGGGCTGGGCTTCCTGCATGGATTTCTCTGCACTTCTGTGTGCTCAGGGTGGGAGTGATTCTCTGCAGGAGCCTCATGCCATCTGCTTTGCCCTAGAGCCACCAGTTTGCTTTGGTTCTTCTTTGAGACTGAATTTTGCCTGTCATGAAGTAATCAAAGACAGAGGCTTTCCAAAGTGGAGCAGCCCTGGGGCCAGCATGACTGAGGCACACCAGTTTCTGTAGTCAGGAAAGCACAAAGGAGTGGTGTGGTCAGCACCATGTCTGACTGCCTTTTATGCCTCACCACACCTGTCCAGGTTCCCATTTATGGTCTGGTCTTCAGCATGAGTCCATGGCAGGGCTTAAGAAAATGCCTCCAGAGCCCCAGTGCGACACTAACCGCTCTGCTACCACGCTCCCCTGTCTCTGAGAACTGAGGGGCAAGAAGCTCATTTGACTATCAATGAACAAATGGCCCTTTAGCATGAAGTACTGCACTTTGAGCTTCTCAATGATTTCCCACCTAAGGAGGAAGCATGAGTCACCAGGAGAAAGGAAACCCTGGCATGAGCTCTTGTGTGGTCTCAGGAGCTCTAGCCAACTTGATCGGCAGGCCTGAAGGTCAGCCAGTGCACCTTGCTGGAGCAAAAAGCCGCCTCTCCCTTTATCTGTGAAAGCCTGCTCATTTCTGTGAAGAGCCTCACAAGTGCAATATTACAGAACTGAAATGAACAAGCGTTTGGAGATCAGAAAAGCTTTCGTACCGGCAAATGCTTTGAGACACTAATTGGCTCAGCCACCTCCGTTCCTCCTTTCTCTCTGCCAGCATCTGGCTAAGAAGTGCTATAAAGCGCATGCTTTCAAGATTCACACAAGATCAGGCTCATCTATTTTTATCCAACACCTGACTGTTGGCATAAGCCAGGTAATAGATCTTTTTTACTTGCACCTTTCCCTGCGACCTCCACAATCAATACAAGAGCTCAGTGGAGGGGATCTCTGAGCTGTTGCTGACAT
The DNA here is from genome assembly GCF_001723895.1 of Crocodylus porosus. NCBI lineage: Eukaryota > Metazoa > Chordata > Crocodylia > Crocodylidae > Crocodylus > Crocodylus porosus. Next base: position 27,778,432 of record NW_017728911.1, on the reverse strand, counting down.
TTAGTGCAGCTGTCAGTAAGATATTCATGAAATTTGTGCCTCTAAGTGACCCCCAGTGGCTGTGCCCTCTCTCTTAAGCCTCCTGCTTTGTGAGAGAGCCTGTAGCTTAGAAAGCAGTAGGTAGGCAGTGATGCATGATCCAAGAGAGATCCAGCAGGAGGGTCACAGATAATAGGGCCTGGAGGGATATGGTTGCCTGTGATGGTATCTCCATGGGTGGTCCAGGCGATCAGCTACCCTAAGGCACAGAAAGAGACAAAAAACTTCTTCCAGGTGTTGCAGTGTGGCCACGCTGTGCTGCCACGTGGAAGGAAATCTGTGATTCAAATTCTACCCTTCATTTTTTGGAACAAGGCCCAGGGACTGCGTGGGAACAAGCCTTCTGTGAATCAAGCCAACCATCTTAGCTGACTCACTGGCAGTACTGACCTGTGCCAGCGAGCATGTTCCAAGCCTTTCTTATCTGGAGAAACGTCCCGTTCCATTTCTGCTCTGGGAGCTGCGATTTGTAGCTCTCCTGCCTTGTAGAAATGTTGAGGGGCAGTGGATGAGCCATGTTGCTGCGCATACCCTTCCCCAGGAATCTGTGCCTGTAAAGGCGCCATTGCAGGATCCTCCATCCTCCTGCCCAGAGTGACTGGCTTTCTGCGGCAATATCAGTTGAGCACTTGTGCACCACGAAGGTGTGAGGCAACCATCCTTTCCTTGGCATGGGAGGTCTGCAGGATGGGCAGTACCTGGGGCTCAAGTTAGTCCCAGCTGGCAAAGGACTCATGTCTGGGCCCTTCCCTGGCAAACTGCACCGGTTTCCCCAAAAAATTTGTTCATCCTCTCCCACACATTCCAGGACAGGTGAGTCTGCCCGTCTGTGAATGCAACACAGCATTGTTCTTTAAACGGATGAAGTCTTGGAATCCATGTGGAACATGTATCATTTTGCTCGCAAACTCAGGAAAAAATCAGCTTAAAGTAGTTGCATGGCCCGCTCAGCCTCTCTTCTCACTGCAGGCAGGTGGAACTTGAGTGATCACTTTATGCTAATGCATTAATAACAAAGAACACCAAGCATATGTGCTGGTGGAGTCAGACCAGGAGGAAGGATTTGTCTTCCTCCTGCAGCCCCCTTCAACTGCTGTGGCATGCAGGGTCTGTAAGAGCCTTCCAAGCTCAGCAAGCACTACTGAATACAGCTGTGAGCTGCCTTTCTCAAACCCTCATTGTAGGGGGCATGCCGAGGGCACAGAACCTAGGACACCTCTGGCAGGCTCCAATAACTGAGAGCAGACCCCTCTGTCACTCAAGCTAAGCTTGGGAGCCATTTTGCCTCTTGACAGTCCAGGCTAAGGAGGATGCAAGGTGGAAAAAAGCTACCTTTGCCTTTCCAACTCCCTGGTGCTCACTTTGTCTCCCACAATCCCACCCAGTGACATGATCTGCGGTGCTGTCCCTTCCTCCCAACCCAAATAACGATGTCATGGCAGAAACCCTGCTCCCCAAAGTCAGCAGCTTTTTCCTTCTTCTGTGATGAGTGCTATGACCACTATCCCACAGACCAGGTATGCATTTGCACGTTCAGTAGGCTGGCACTTAACTTACAGCCTGTCCCTTTCCTGAGGGCAGATATGCCATTCGCCCGGACAGTAATGTATGACTTTGATAATTTGGAGCTCTACCAACTCATCCCATGGCTGTAATGATGTGATTAGAGGCCTTTGTAAGTGTCCATGTGTACTTGGGCTTTATTATGCTATCTAATCAGTGCCAATTGAATCAAAATAAGCACAATAATATAAGGAAACAGACAGCACGTATATGCTGGGGGTGGGGCAGACAGCAAATGTGTATTCAGGTGATGCCCATCACAAATGCATCACAGACCCACTTTATTGGTTACCAACCCATCCTGTTTTCTCTGCTTTACCTTCTAAGTCATTTGCACGCGGCTTTCAAAGTGGGGACTGTTGGCTCCTGCTGGACAGGGGGCATCACTGCTTGGTTTGTGTTCATCTCATTAAACTTGGTTCTCAACTGCAAATTGCAGCCAAATCAGACTGAAATTAAGAAGCCAGTGGAATATGTCCCAGTCTCTCCTCAGTCAATACCAGCCTAAATTACTGCAAACCTGGAGCCACGGCGCATGTAATACATCATTTTGTAAACCAATAAATTGCTTTCAGCCGGTCTCTTCTGATTTCTTTTTAATGGCCTTTCTGCTAGGATCAAGTAGAGCATTGGTTTCATGTCAGATGCCCTATCCAGGGCCTGCCTCACCCCATGTTTGGGATGATATCAAATGAATCTTTTCTTTAACTCCTGGAACACAGAAGTGTGGAAGCTGTTTTGACATGCCTCCTGTTTGTCGATCACAGCGACATCAAAATGCTTTGCACTCTAGCTAAATGCTGGGCCTGAAAGTGCTGCACAGGGTTAATCCCCACCAACCTTGCTTCACAGAGCATCACAAGCATTATGAAAGATGAGGTCAGCCTGGCAAAGTGACTTGCCAAACATCGAGCTCCTAAGTGACATCCCCTCTGACAACATTGCAGATTTCCCCCCATCAGTAACTCCCAGGAATATGAAAAGGAGACTGGAGCGGCTGCAGAGGCCTCACTGTGCATGTATCCAGCAACCCAGATCAGAGCTCTTGGTAGCAAAGGGGTGTTTGTGTGATAGCACCATCTCACCCCCTCTGGATCTGCCCCTGTTCACCAAGTCACAGGATACTGGAACTAGAGGGTACCTGCTGAAACCTCACTGTGAAAGGTCTAAAACTAATAAGAGAAAATATTTTTATACAACATGCAGATAACTTATGGACTTCATTGCTACAGGAGGTGGTAGAGGCAGATAGCATTGCCAGGTTCAAAATGGGACTGGATGGGTTAATGGACAATAGATCTATTCATGGCTGGAATAAAAAACCATGGAAAACCATTTCAGCAGAATGGTTGGAGATGTTTCCTCTGGCATATCTAAGCCAATAATGGTGGGTGCCAGGGAGAATACTGAAGAGGGGATAAATCACTCTAGAAATAATTCTGTTTGGTTCTCGCTCTCTATGGCATCCATTTCTGTCACTGTTGGAGACAGACTACTGGGCTAGATGGACCATTGCTCTGACCGAGGATGGTACTTCTTCTGTTCCTACGTTCTTACTGTGGTGCAGCCTCTCACCCTGCTGCTAAGCCAGCCTCCTGATTTCAGTGCACACATTTTCACATTTTCACACAGTTTCTCCCTCCTGCCCTGCTGCATTCAAACCTAGTCTCTTTCCCCAGGCCTTTGCCATAGGTCGCTGGCCTGAACACAGACGAGGAAAAGCACTGATGTCGACAGCAGACACGCTTGCCGGCCTCTCTCAGACATGAACAAAAGTTAACAGGCAGCCTGTGCTGCTTCCCTTTCTCATAAGAGAGAAATATCGCCTGCACCTGTTCAGGTCAGCAGTTCATAGAGGTTGGGGTAGAAGGGTTTTCTCTAGGGCCATATGGTCCCTTCCCTCCCTGCCAGCGCATATTGTTCCCTGTGCTTGATTTACCAGTGCTTTGTCAGGAGCGGCTGGAGAAGAGCCAGGAGCAAGTCGTAGAAGTCTGAATGCTTCTCCTGTCTGAGGGAAATGCTGTGCTGTAGGCTAACTGAGATGCTGTGCAGTTCAGCTTCTCCAAGAGTTGGGGGCATCTCTTAGGAACGGGTTTGTACCTTAAATTCAGCTGTACAAGAGGCAGCACACTTGTACTTGCAAAGGACTGGAGGCTGTTACTGTGAGACTGTATCAGGGAAGGTGCAACAGGGAGGTTGTCACAGGGATTTACTGGAAGCATTCCAGGGATTGGTTCATTTGGGGGCTGGCTGCGATGGGTATTACGGTGTTACGCGATTCCAGGCGGGTTCGATTACGTGTTTGGAGAGACCAGGCTTTTTTCAAGAATGAATACTCTAAAACAGTCATGTCTATGGGGCTGCTCGTAGAGAGGAACAAACAGGCAAAGCTTGTAGAATTAGGCATTTATTAGCAGCATGCTCAGTTTTCTCTTTAACACAGACCCTACAGGTCGCAATACCTAGGGACTGGAGAGTACCATTCTTATCAGCTCTCATTTCTGACATGTGCTCCTTAGCCTGACCCTTCATTTCACTGCAGAAAGATGATTAATTTAACCAGCGAAGTGTGGCTGTGACTACCCTCGCCCTGAAAAGAACACAATAAAAAGAAATTAAAGACTTTTTTTTGCAAAAATCTAGTTCAAATAAAGGATATCACCTCTAACATGAGTTCCGACACTAAAAAGAAAGCACTGCAGCAACATTTCCTTAGGGCCTCATATCTAGAAGGGATACACATAGATGACTGCCTCTGCATCATACTTCCTGTTGCTCTTCAAAAGAAGAGATAAGCAAGGTGTGAGGAGATAAGCAGATAAAGGCAGGCTCAGGTTTCAGGTGTGAAGAAATAATCAGGTAAGGGCAAGCTCCAACCCTCCCTGCTTAGCTGCTCCTCCACTTTCACTGCCAGCCGCCTGTGCAGTGAGGTAGGCACTATAATGAATACATTAGTTTTTGAATTTGGGTCCCATGCAATTCTCAAAAGTTTTGGAGGGGTACCTTGAGTCTAAAAAAGATTGAGACGCATGCTCTAGCAGGTCCAATCCTGCCATCATATGAACTGGAAAAGGCCTGCTAAAGGCCACTGATCTATACCAGCTCAGTGCCCCCAGAAGGGCCAGACCATTTAGCTGTATTTATTTAAGCAGTTTTGCTTTCTTATTCAGTGTTTCCAAGCACACTCCCCTCTGGCTCCTTAGTGCCTGCTCCCTGCAATTAGCCATTCAGCCTCCAAGTGAGGCAGCTGTTTTGAATACAAACAAAGCCAGATCCGTTACCCCAGTGACCTACATCTTAGTTCCCGAAACAGCTGTTCTCTTTGCAGCCAATGCCAGCCACCAAAGGCAGAGGCATCTGACTGGAGCCAGACACTCGAGTTTCGACTCACCCGCCCTACAAAAGTCTATCCCACTATAGCCATCAACTCCAAACTTCCCACTCTCCCAGGAAGCAGAGCAGAAACTCTCTTCTCTCTGGAGTGAAGTGAATGAGCTGCACCTGGTCCCATTTCAGCCTGGGTCAGCGGGATAGTCCTACCTCTCCCTGCCCTGCCTTAAATTCGGCCACAGCTGGTTGGTTTGCAGAGAGGAGAAATGGCTCTAAAGGAACGAGTCTGAGCAGAGGACAGGTACACGAGCACAGCCGTTAATAGTGAATCAAAAAAAAAAAAAAAGCCGTTAATAGTGAACATGTTTGTACCAACTGTCTTCCTAAGGCTTGAATGTGACAGGGGCACAGCTCACCAAGGGGACTCAGCACTTCACACCAGCTGGCGAGGTCCCACCCAGGGCCATGCTCAGAGATATCCCTGCTTATTCCAAGTCTGACATTAATCGCAGACACCAGAGTGTAGCAGCGGTTGACATATAAATATGTGAGGAGACAGCTGCCTCCAGTCCAGGATTCTGTCTCCCGCTGGTCAATGCCAAAGACTTCAAGTGGAGACGCTGGTCTTCTGCAGTGGCTAAGCATCCGCAAAGGCAGTTCTGTCTTCTCTCTGTGAGTGAGAACGGTTTATTTAGGAAAACTTTCGAATGAAACTATTTTTAATGCAAAACTAAGTTTCTAACAAACCAACATAGGTGATTTTTTGCAACAAACACCCACTTTCCACAGAAATTTTTGAACTTTTTTAGCAAAAACCTGAAAGCTCCAAAACTCTGGCGTTTTGAACTGGCGATGCTGCTGCAGTGCTCCCTGCGAAATATACTTCGGATTTTTCTATGAATTCATTCCCCTCTACCGGATGGCTTCTCCAGTAGCACTACAGTATGACCCCTGAATTCCCGTGACCTCCCGTCTACTCCTCATCAGAGGGTAAAATCCTAGTTTACTGTAGGAGATGCCATTTGATCAGGGGGGCTCAGTCTAGAGTGGAGACTGGGAGTTTGAAGTGCTCAGACAGCACCTTCCAGGAAGGATTTCTACATTGAAATGGGAGTGTCCATGTTTCTGTTGAAGATTCACAGTTTTCTGTGGGAAAAGATCAGTCTAGAGCTGGTTAGAAAATGTCTTATTTCTTATGTACTGTAAAAAAGCCAGAATCCTTCTGCTCAACATTAGAGCCATTGGTCAGCATTCGGTAATGAACACGGCACAGAGGCTGTTTAAAGGTAGGGCAAATTGAAGCATCAGTTTCTGGGGGAATCTTTTGTAACCTGGGTGGTGCTCCAGGAGGCACCCCCTCTCCAACTGAAGGGATCAAAGCAGGTGCACAAGTGCTGTGGGAGGTGTAGGGACTCTCCTCCCCCTATAGAGCAGAGCCAGACCACCCATGGGGACTTAACCATATACCTTTTAATACTGGGAACATAACAGGCATAAATCAGAGAGTACAGTGGACACTACAGTGCCCCAAGGGGGCAGGATTCAACAAAGGTTAGACATTTACAATCGCTGACAAAAAACAGGGTTAACAAAATATAAAACACAAACAGCAGAACAAACAATATGGGTTGGTGAACTATAAAAAAGGCACAAAATGCAAAATGTCAAATGACAAGGAAATATAGGCCCTTGGTACCTGGAGGGGGACAAAGGGGGATAACACAATGGCCCCTTTCCACTACAAGAAGACTTGCTTCTTGTCGTCTCACTCCCCCCACGTCACCTTAGCTAGAACTTAAACCCAGATCTCCCACATGGTAGGCAGGACCACTGCCACACAGCCACTACTGGGGGCGCTGCTCCAGCCTGCTGGGCCCCGGTCTCACATCAACCCGCCCGGCCTCTGATTGGAGGAGCTGGAAGCAGAGCTGGGAACCCCTCAGATCACTGCTCAGATCCTTCCTGGAGCGGGGGAGCCTCCTGCTGGCTGCAGCCTCTCTAGGGGATCCTGGAGCCCGGGGGGGCCTCTCCTGCTGGCCGCACGCCGCGCTGCTGAGGCGCCCAGTGCTGCCTGCAGGTCCTGCTCTTTCAGGCTCTTCCAGGGCACTGCTTCTGCCCCGCTGGCTCAGCTCTTGCCAGCTCTGTGAAGCTCCTTCCGTGCTGTCCCTCGCTGGTCTCTCCCCTGAGTCAGCCCACGCTGCCCCTTTTATCCCCCTCCAGGTGACCCAAGGGGGCAATTGGGACAGGGGGGGGGGGGTGTCTCTGGGGCCTGATTGGTGCGGAAAGGGAATCCCAAGTCCTCCAGTCATCTTTTACCCCTTCAAAACCCCTGGGCCAAATCATTACCAGATTGGTGAGGAAAGGGAATCCCAAGTCCTCCAGTCATCTTTTACCCCTTCAAAACCCCTGGGCCAAATCATTACCAGATTGGTGAGGAAAGGGAATCCCAAGTCCTCCAATCATCTTTTACCCCTTCAAAACCCCTGGGCTAGGTCACTGCCAGCTAGCCTGTCACACTTTCTTCTGCGTCATACCCACACCATCCCCTTGAATACGGCTGTACATGAGTACAGGGCAGGGCTTATCCCTCTTTTTGTAAGCAGCAAAGCTCTTATCTTCATCCCCCCAAAATTGCAGATGCCTGTAAGTGCAGTGAGGAGCAGCATCTCAGACTGCATTTGAGATCTGCATGTGCCACTGAGTCATATTTGTTCATTTTACCAATGAAAAAGTTTGTTCATCTGTGAGATCTTCAAGGCCAGCTCAGCTATGGAAGACCAGGATGGAGGTGGTCTGCTTGCTACATCATTGACAAAATTGTCAGCAGCGCAGAATCCACAGCAATGGGGATGTTGTTGAGGCAGCGGGGCACAGCTTGACCTTTCAGTCCCAGACCAAGCCAGTAAGTGCTGGCAGTTAGGAAAAAGAAGCTGTCAGAAAATAACATGGATCCTCAACAGGCCGTCTTTCAAAGTCCTTTCTCTCACTGTAGAGTAACTGTATTCATAGCATCTGATGCAGTAGGTTGTTGCCTATGAAAGCTTATAACTTTCTGACCCATCTAGTCTCTAAGGTGCCTCCCTGCCCTAACTTTGCCTATATAGTAACTGTGTTTCTAATGCCTGGTGTTAAATTTGTTTGTGTAAATTAGAAAAGAGAGAACATGTCCTTAATAGTCTCTGGTGCTATAAACTGGCCATTGTCCATGTTAAGAGGCATGCCCAAAGACTGCGCTAACATATGACAATGGGAGGTAAGTGTGTTTATCTGCCTGCCTTACACCAGGGGTAATGCAAAGAGAGCATAGAGCTACTATCTTCATTGCCCCAAACACAAAAGCAAAGGATTTGAGAATTGCACCCTGCTTCTTTATAAGAATCATTCACTCTATAATGCTCCACTGGGTATGCTCCAGGAGATAAAAAGACGGTTTGCCAAATGTTGCACATACTTGCTGCTTTAGTGTGAGCCCAGCCTTACAGCTGAATTCTCATCTCTGTAAACATGAACTCTATGACCTGAATCTTAAAGTCTTTTAAAAAAATCTCATACACCTCAATTATTTTAACCACTTAGCCATCACGTTCCCATATTGATTTGGACACATACCAATTATTTAAGTCAATTGCCTATTAAAATTCATTTTCAGTGAAAGGTCAAAACTGCAAATTGAAACCAGATGCAGTACATAATTCTTATCAGTATTGTGATTTGCACACAAGTTCATTATTATGTTTCTGTAGAAGTAATTCCTCTTGTCAATTCTAGCTCTGGATGCCAGCGTAGCTTTTACAAGCTCCGTTAATTAAGAGGACTTCATATTATTATTAACTGAAGGTTTAAAATATTGCTGTCTTGAATAAATATATGTAAAAAGGCATTGTAATGTAAATAACTACAGTTTACAAGTCTTGCCCCTCAAAGGCAAAAAAGAAAGGAATGGAATTTACAGCTCTGTGCATTTCATTTAGCCTCAAGAGGATCTGAAACGCTTTGAGGTTTCTGGTGAGAAGAACATTGAAGAGTCTGTGTCATTCTCCGAAGCTTTTATGAACTTCTTTATGCTATGCAAAGGGCTGCATTGCTTCTGAGGTGAAACCGCTTTCTTTGCAATTTCTGATGTCCCCTGAAAGTGGGTGAAGTGGGAATGCTGCAGCCGCAGCATCTCATGTGATATCTTGGAACTTCTGTTGTCAGCAGCTACAAGGGAGCATGAGTGCATGAACGCTGACACCAATGCTGGAGTTAAACAAACATCGCTGAGTCTCATGGGGTGTTTGATTTTGTTCAAATTATTCCTTCACTTGTACTGGGGGGAAGGAAGGACAACAACCCCCCAGCTGGCTCAACCAATTAGAAAGGCCATGTTTGAGGGGGCTGAAGCAGCTGTCTGGTTGTCTGTGATATTTCTAGTGAGAAGATTTTTAGAAACATTAAACAAACAAGCCTGTTAAGGAATAGAGCACTGGCACATGCTCTTGGTAGCAAGCTAAAAGTAGGGCACTAACTGGGAAGTGGTTTGTTATGGTGCAAAAGGTTGGAGAAGAAGGTGACTGGTTCCCTTGATTTACCTGTGGCAGGTTAGGGTGTTAGGTCTATGTTGTGTCAGGGCTGATATAGAGTTTAGATTATGGTTGGATGGGGTGGTTTGGATAGGAATGATCCTGCCTTAGCACGGTGTTGGACTAAATGACTTCTGGAGGTGTCTTCCATCCCTACTTCTCTATGACTCTATGCTGTAATCTGCTGTGAGCACACTAGACTGGGTATACCTGATCTTGGAAGCTAAACTGTCGTGGGCCTGAATGGGAGACGACTGTGAAAAAAAGCTAGTGCTGCAGATGCAAGCCAAGGAGGGATAGCTGAACTATTAGAAAATATTAAGCTATGGAAACAGAATGAGCAGCAAGAATTAATTTGGCTTCAGGTGAGAATGGAAGGAGGTGGACTATGTATTTTATGAGATCCCTCTACCTTTAAGTGTAGCCCTAATAGTGGGTAATGAGTAGGTTCATGATTCTAAGGGAGTGCCAAATATACGTCTCCGAGGTGTGATGCCCACCAGTGCTCTTGGGGTGAGCAGCCTTGTGATGTACCTTGAGCATTGTTGACCCTCGGATGGGTTGTGAGAATCAAGAAAAGTTCAAAGAGCCAATCCCACCAGAACTACTCGCAGCATAAGACTGTCTCTATTTTTTAATATCAAATTCAATAACAAAGTACAGAAAAGAGATAAATGACTAAAACAGTACAGATAAGGCATATCAGGCCAATGATTAAAATTTACAAAAGGCACATTAATCTCAAGGCATAACAACCATCAATATTTGAAAGCAATTTCATCTTAGCATTTCTAAGCCATAAAGTCTTTTAACGAGGGCTCTAACAGGTGGTCAGCCCATTAGGAAAAGGACCTTCTTATCTAAATTTCAAATTAAGTTTTAACAGAGCACTTATCTTAGTTCATTTGCAGATAGGCTAATCAGCAAGAACTAGTTCAAAGCGGAAGAGCAAAGATTCTGAGATGAATCCAGATGTTTATACTCTATGGCTAAAATATCAAAAAGCTTACTAAAGGTAAAAATAATTAACAAGTGTTCTTAATAGGAATATTAATTAGAGTAGCAGCTATGCCTATTCTTATTACTATATAAGCTATATCTTGCCTAGAATTAGCTTCATCTAATCACTAAATGGACTTTAAGCAACTTTAATGAGACCTCAGACTGAGTTTTTTTTCCATCCCATCTTGAATTTTCTGGAATGGCTCACACCTTGCGCCATTCTCTGGCATCATTTTCTTTGCCTCTTCTTCTCTTACCCAAACTTTGGTCAAGTGAATGCAACAAAATGCTATACCATGTCACTATTAATAAACACCTTAATGCCTACTTAGTCTACAGCATCCCCTCAGCTTTGCTGGCCAGCACACTGAGTGGTAGAGTCATGGCTCTTTCTACTTTCTTCTTCTTCCCAGGATAGGGGTCAGTACTGCAAACTCTACATTTCTTTGTACATTGGAGCCCAAGTGAAGGTCACCGGAACATGGCCACAAAGGAGTAATTATTGAGTTTTATGTCCTGGGGAAAAAGCCTGCTGGAGCATGTGTATGTGGTTCCCCTCTAAATCAGGGCCTGGAGCTAGTGCCCTACTCACTCAACCCTAATTACACTACTGCTTGGTCATGCCACAAAAAGTACCCATGCTGTCTACTGCTGCCTTGAGCGGCTGCGTTAGGGCCAGGGCCAGTCCTGTCTAGAGCAGACACGTCCCTGTGAGTTGTTGGTAGAATAACAGACACATCATTTACTGGGGACACCTGCCTGGATCAATGAGGCAGGGAGTCTTCTCAATCACCTATTCTCCCATACTTTACTGTGGGTAGGGCCTTGCTCTGGGCTGTATCAGTGTACTGTACACCCTGTGCAAGGAGCACCATTCTGACAGCAGGCCAAAGAATGAATTGCCCTCACCTCCTTACAGTGAAACTATAAAGAGAAGAGCCTCTCTGACATCCAGATCAGAAATGTAACAAGTAAAGTTTGCACCCTGGGCCAACATCCTCCTTCTCCACCCTGCTCCATGCATTCCTCATCTCCTGAACTATTTCTCTGTAGTGTCTGAAGTGCCCGTTTCTGCCCCAGCCCTCCCTGGTCTGTGCCAAGGACTTTTCTCTTGCTTGCTCTCATGCCTTCCTACAGCAGCTGTGGCCTCCTCTTAATCTTGCTGCCAGTTTCCTTTAGCATTAACTGCTGTGGGGAGGAGAGGTGAATTCAGTGGTGGGGGCTGTAGTAAGTGTGTTAGAAAGAGAGCAGGGAGGGCCAGAGTGCTAGTAGTTCAGGGGCAAGGAAACACACTGAATACAAGAAAGGAAACATGCCACCAATTCCAACCACTGCTACAGGGAGTGAATTTGGTGGTGAGAGGCGTGGCAGGCAAGCAGGGCTGGGGCAGCAGAGAGAGAAGGGACATGTGCCGAGGCACAAACCTGACTAGTTATGCTTCTGCACTCAAGAGAATGGTAGGCAGAGGGGACCTGGGAGCATCCCCTCTATGGTGCTGTCCAGGGCCGGTGCCGTGATTACCCACCACTTGTTACACTACTAATCAAGCTGGCAGCATTGAGGCCATGAGCAATACAGTATGCCAGTTTGTCTTTCAAAGCTGAGTAGTACAAGGGCCAAACTGTGCTCCCTCTTCCTGGCCCAGATAGCTTCTTGCTTTCCATATAGTCCTCTTGACTGGGTGGACTTATTCACAGAGCAAGATGCTGTTCAGCACGAGCCAGGGAACATGCTGAGTGGATTGTGAGTACTACTCACCAGTAGTGAAGTGCTGATTACTAGGTGACAAGGAGGGCTGACTGCTTTCACTACCCTCATTCTTGTGCTTCTGCTTCCTAATTTAGCCCTGTGCAGCTGAGGCATGAAGCGCAAAGCACTTTAAAACAATGAAACACCCCTTAAGAAATGCATGTGTTGGTTAATGTCCTTTCTTTGAACATCTGGGAATTCTGCAGATGCAGCTGGTGCTTATTGTTTGCGAAGAGAGTGGGGAGTTACTGACTAATTGGCTGCTTTACCACTGCTCACAAGTATGTCCCCCACACGCTCCTTTGCATCTTTATTACATATGAAGGGTCCACAGGGATCTGCGCTGGATGAATGATTTACAGAAGAAAAGTGCCCTGAAATGTGTGAACAAATGTGTCTCATGGTCCTGCCTACAGTCTGCAACATTCTTTGCTCTTTGAAAATGCAGTAGAGTCTCAGAGATGTTAATCAGCCCAACAGGAAAAAGATCATTTTTGTCCTAATGCCAAAATAAGAAAAACGTCAATCCCAATGGAAAAATTATGCTTTCTTGTTTTTGATTGGAATAGATCAAGCCAACTCAAAATAGAAATTTTCATCTCAAATTGGCATTTCGAAACAAGACGGACATCCTGGGATTGAGTCTGAATGAACATTTTCACTTCAAAATGTCATTTTGAAAGAAAACAGCCTTGGTGTGAGTTGGTTAGAAGTGTCCTTCAGGAAAATGGATATTTTTCCAAGAGAAACATTTTATAACCAGGATTTTCTTCCCAGGAAAAGTTGGCTTTATGACCTTCTCTAAACAACAGTATTTGAGACGGTTTGAACTGCTCATGAGGCACTGTAGATTCCTACCTCAGCTACAAGATGACCTTAACGAACAAATCATCTATCCTCAGGAGTTCCAGGGTGTCCCCACTGGCATTTAAGGGGAGCTTAATTTATTGAAGACCACTTGCTTGTGCTGATTTGATGGCAGTGGCTGCACTATCACACTCATGCACATGCTTAAATGGACCACTTATATATTACTCATATGCACCTGCCAGCTGTGGTTTGACATTTATTGGTTTATATGTTACACATCTGTTTAAACCCAACTTAATTTTAATCACAGCTTCTTCTTCTTCCCAGCTGATAGTTCCCTCAAAGTTTTTTAACAGTTATTTTCAATATCAGCTGAAGGCAAAAGGTTTAGAAAATACAGGGAAAAAAAACAAACATCAACCCATGTCACTGCAGTCCAAGAAATACAGTACCTAGACACTAATTTTCAGTTCTGGCACACTCAGAAGAGCATAATCACAGCCCTCACAGTTTCTTGAGTTAAAATCATTTTTTCTTAAAAGCCCTTATTACTTTTGTCATAAAAAAGTATTTCTTCTCTTTGGGGGTCTAGAAAGTATTTTAGAGCTTGTCAAATTTTATTCACCATAAGAAAGCATCCGTTAAATTCATGACAATTGTGCATTTAGAAATTAAACAGCTCAAAACACAAAGTAACCCTGCCCGCATGTGTGTGTAGGCTACAGAACTCTCTTGCTCTCTTAGCTAGGATCGGTCTCAATCAATCAGCCCTTCCTCAGCTGAACAGCACATTTTATTCTGTAGTGGCATTTATAAGAGTAGTGACGTGGTAAAATTTACTGTACAGGCAGCGTTTACTGGACAGGTCATACACATGCCTAGCTCCTGAAGATGCAGTGTACTTCATCTTCAGGTGAAGTTACCAGTGCAAGGTTGGGGGTGGGGAATATTGTTTCTTTTTCTTTTGCTGTATTCATTTTTCAGAACTAGAATTTGTTGGCATAAAATATTTCCTCCTTGTATGCTATGGGCCAGATCTTGGGCTGTGAGCCCTTAGAGAAGGCTGAGGTGGTGAACCACAAAGGCTAGTTGTCTGCCTCAGACAGAACAGCCACATTGAGATGCAAAGATATTCCAGTGCTGTGCGCACAAATCCAGACCTCTAGGGTTTTCTGCATCTTCAGTGCCAGAGCTGTGGCTGGGATGGATACTGAGACGTGGACGCTGGCAAGAGCTGCTAAGGGTTTTCTGCTCGTGGAGGGAAGGGGCAGACAGAATGGAGAAGACGTTCTTCTGTCCCACTGGTGTAAATTCACTTCAGTAGAAATATTTTGGATTTCTACCACTATAGTAGAGATGGGAATCTGAGCCAGCATCTTGAGAGGTTTATGTACAAACTATAGGCTTTCAGATGAGTAGTTAACACTGGGGGCAGAATGCTGGACCAGTGGATATAGAGGCATGAGGTTCTTTTGTCTGATGTGATATGCCTACCTCTGTTCGCTGAAAGCCGGTAGTAAAGTCTAACAGCTGTGAGGTCCAGCAGTTAGACAAGATGATGTAAACACAGGGTGCACGTAGTTTGGTTCAGAACTCTGAGATTTTGTTTCTAAAAAATATGGTTTTCTCATTTTTTGGTATTATTGCATGATGTCACCTGTAGCAGAACATATTATAGTACAATAAAGTAGTTGAATATTCTGTCCTATTCTATAAGAATCATGAAGAGCAGCTACTATTTCAGATGTAGAAGCAGGGACATTGGCTCCCATGATACCTCTGCTTTACCTAAGGCAGTTAGTATGTTATGTTTTGTATTGTGTCAGGGTAGATGGTAGTTTTAGGAAGAGATTAGACTATGGGTTGGTGTAGAATGATTTGGGTACAGGGTGATCCTGTCTCAGGCAGGGGCTTGGACTAGATGATCTTTGGAGGTCCCTCCCAGTGCTACTTTTCTACGATTCTATGGTTCAATCCTTTCTCAGTGGCAGCTGCCTCATGATTATAGCTGAGGGTCCCAAACGCGGGAGTTGTAACTCTAAATGGGGTTGTGGCACTTACTGAGCAGTCACAATCCCCTTTAAATTTAGTGATAGCATTTGGACTTGGACTGGATGTGGGATCATGAGCCTGGATTAAGGGGCTGGTGTGGAGAAAGTTTGGGATTTTAGAGTCTTCAACTCTGGCCATGATCATATTACATGGCAGTGAGAGCACAGCATGATACACACATGAAGTGCTGTAAAAATGTAAAAACCCGCATAAAATTGGTTTCAAAGTGAAATTTCAGAATTGCAAACCAAGATTCCCGAACGGAAGAACCTGTTATTTCAAAACTTTTCTTCACTTCTGGGAACTTGTGGAGTAGATGTTTTCCCAAATGTTTTGATTTCAACAAGACCAGTATCTCTCATTTAGAAATGCTTTGTTGAAAATCCTCTGGCAAGCTCTGGTTGCATGGACTTCAGAGGAGACTGTGCATCTCCTTGGGACACCCCACAGGTGTCTCTTTGTGCCACTGGAGTGATGCTAAATGAACAGCTGGAGTAGTTTCATCCCACCAGCTGCTTCTTGAAGTGATCCTGCAAACCTGAAATGATCCCTGGAGAAAACCATTGTTGAAGTCAAGCAGCTCTGAAGCTGTATTGCCACCGGGGGTGCTTGCTCTCCATATCCTGTACTGCCAACTGCAGGAGCTGGAGATGAAAGATGGGTTAGTGCCATCATTGTCTCACCTCACCCAACTGTGCCAAGCTGCAGGGTCAACTCCCAATTTCTGTTCTTACTAATACAGGCTTTGCTGCAGTGGGGTAGCTGTGAGTCAGGATCTAGGCCAGCATGATTGGTCAGAGGAGCATGACCTGGGTCCTGACTCCATCCACACAACTACGTTTCCTGTGATACATGTAGTGCACTACCTCCTGCCCCATCCCCCACTTTGCTCAGAGCATCCTCTTTTCTTTCGCCCTGTGGTCACTTTACCAGGCCAGATTGCTGCCAAGGGACAAGCTCTCTAATAATGGTTGGCACCTGCATCCCTGCAGCCCCATTTCACCTCTTGGGCTCTAAGCCTGCCAGAGGTCAGGCTGAGGTGAGCCCTGGTCTCATTGTTTTCCAGGCAAATAGTTAACGATGATTAAAAAAAGTGGGGGGTCAGACTTGAATTTCAGTTATGCAGGTGTAAATCCAGAGGAAGGGCACTGATTTACAGAGGGCTAACTCAGAGCACAACTTGACTCAGACTAAATGCAAACAACTCCCATGTCCCCTCCTGCTTTTGTCATCTCTCAGTCTCAAAGAGTCAGGGCGTCCATGGATGGACAAGAGGATGGCTTCAAGATGAGCCTCCCTCCATTTCGACAGATACTTTAGATACCTGGGACTGACCTGATTTCCCTCTCATTTAACAAGACAGGAGCTGAAGGGATGCATGTGTGTGTGATAGTGGTAGTGAAGACTATATAGGGCAGTTCATTTAAAAAGTAATATATTCTTTTGGCCAAAAAAATGTCTTTGTCTATATTTGCTGTCAAAATGGAATGGCTGCCAAGTCAAATATTGTGTGGTGCCTCTGTAAATAAGGTTCACAGGTATGACTGATGCAGCAATCTATCATGATGGCAAGTGGCTGTTCCACGCTATATGACTGCAATTTGATCCAGATGTGAAGTAGCTTCTCTGATAGATATATGGAATAATGCAGCTTGTTTGCCCAGGATATCCCTCTTTTAGAACCAAAAAAGGCACCTGAGTCCTGCAAACGGACGCTCTGCTCTGGGTTAATTAGTCACCACTGCAATCACTTATTTTGGGGTCACAGCCACTGAGTCTGACAAAGATTAAAGCTGCTGGCTGACAGTGGAGTGGATCCGACAGCTATGGAAGGGCATGAGAGAAACAAATTTAGCTTTTCCTATTCCAGTAATCGGACAGTCCTGTGCAGCATATCCGTCATAAAGCAGCCTGGATAGTCTGCCTTCCACAGCCAGAAATCTGATAGGATTTAAGACTGACAGTGTGGAAAATGGAAAATGTCTCGGCAGTGTTGAGCAGGCTAACAATGAAATTTCTTCCCAGGGGTTCAAGTGACAGTGCAGTGAAAACTAATTATGACATACCCTTGGCCTCATCCTGCAACCTGTACTCATGCCAGCAGTTTTTACTTATGCAAAACAATTACTGATTTAATGAGCCTCCTTTTATCTATGTGGGCAATGCTTATACGTACAGGGTACCTGTTTTGGACTCCCACTTTTACCTTTGTGTTTGAAATATTTAAACTGCAGTGTGTCAACAATATTTTTATGAACCTTTTCTACAAATATACACCACAGCTGTTTCTCAGTTACAACTTCAAAGCAATTCCTAAAGGAAGCTTTCATAGTGCTTCCTAGAGAGATCATTTAATTCTGATATCTTTCTGAAAGTTCACTGCTGCATTGACGAAATTCAGTTTTTATTAAAAATGATTAATGTCTGCGAATTTAATCAAAGCATATTCACGCGGCGACAGCTTTACCATAATGGTTTGAATTTAAACAGCTTGTGTCCTGATGCATGAGGTGCGTTATGTCTTTTGACAGCAGTGACATTTATATTTGTAATTACTAAATGGTAACAATACATTGAAAAGTCCGCCCCACTTTGGGGAAACAAAATAGATGTAAATGTACCATCCCAAACTGTGCTAAGTGTCACAGTAAATCAACAGATTATAAGATTAAAGAGCAACTACAATGTGATGTTCTCCAAGCAAAAGCATGTGCACATTTAAAAAAAGGAGTAATTTATTTAGGGATCTGTATGATTTTTTTTCTTCCCCTTCCTGATAGCATAACATAGCTATTTTTTATTTTACTGTGCAGCAACATCTTCAGAGCAGCAGAAGTATTACAAATAAAAATCACCATTCTCTGGGGAGTTGATTATAGAATACTGAAATATCAGTCATTCAAACTAGGATATGGAACCCAAATTTGATATAAATCTTGATAAATTGTTCAGAAAAAATATACACAGAGACTTTTTTTTTAGTGTTCAGTATGCCAATGTGGAGAAGATGCTTGCTAAATTTATCCACCTCCACATACTGTTTTGAAAGCAGTTTTAACCTATTAATATTTTGTGGATGAAAACCCTTCCCCTGCCAGAAACACAGCCTAGAAGCAACGAGGCTAGTGAGGAAAGCTGGCATGCCCTCAGGCCTCAGGGTAATTAATGGCATGTTCCTGCCACTTAAGAAGGAGCTGTCAACTGAAATGTGATGCCCAGATTGTCCAGCTGTAGTAAACGCATGCAACTTCAAACAAATTTCATAATTTGGTATCTTATTTTATTGGCTTGCATTACATCCTGGGATGTTGTGTGACACTGAGCCACATTCATCCCTGGTGTAGTGCCATCAGAGCTGAAGAAGGGTGTTTGTACTCAAAAGCTTGCAAAGAGAACAATTTTTCCAGCTGTTTAGCTGGTCTGATAAAAGATACCATATTTACCCAAAGAACCATGTCTATGAGAGCTGGTGGCACTACTCCAACAACAGCATTTTGCTCCCCTTTGTACACTCTACCAGAGTCAATATGTCAAGATATGAGGAGCATTCAACCTTGAGAAAAAAGCTGGTGCAAAGTTTTGGGCACCACCACACCACAGCACAATTAATGAGAGAAAAATGCAATTTGAAGGAAATCGGGGAAAATGTGGGAAATGAGGAAATTTTTACTGGTTTTGTTGTGGAGATAAGTTTTGCTCTAAATAAGAACCTCTGATTTCAGACAGTCTTGCTGCCGGTCAGGCTGGTTTAATCCTTTAGCCCTGTCTTGGCGGCCAGACGTAGACATTGCACTTTTACTGGTATAAGCGATTAGAAACTGGTCGATACTCACAATAGAACAGACGCCTGGCACATAAAACCAGTCTATACCCATAACAGAACAGAAGCTGGGTACGCATAAACTGGTTTAAAAATGCCACAACCCATTCACCGAAGGGCGAATGTGTGTTATGCTCAAGGGTGACTGGGTCATTAAAAGAAGGTGAGGCTCCCCATCCAGGTGAAGGTGATGAGCCAGAATCCCTTTGCAGGTGAGCTGTGTGACTGCAGCAGGCTTGCTGCAAGGAATAGGAGTGGAGCCTGCTAGGGAGAGCAGCTTCAGGAGCTGGCCCTTCCTTGCAATAGTAGGAGATGTAGGATGGGAGAAAAAGAAAGGAAGAGAGTGCTGTTGGGACTGCAGTTGTGTTTTGAGCCCTTGCCTGGGGGTCCCATAGAAGAAAGCGGATGTGGGTTCCCCTGCCCCATACTGCTGTCTTATGAAAGAGAAGCAGTAAGTCCAGAACAGCTGTTCACGTGTCCATCACTCAAAGGTAAACGGCTCTCAAAGATTACATTTTACAGAGAGTTAGGACGGGTGCTGTTCTAAACCAGAGACAGGGGCCTGCTGAGCCCTCCTGCACCCACACTTGCCTGTGTTTAAAAGGGGCAGTGGCATGCTTCTGACTGGGCTTAAGTGGATGCCCTGCTGGTGCCCGAGAGAATAATGCAGGTAAGTGTTTTCTGGGGATTTTTGTTTACCAAACAGGGAGTTTTAGCAGCAACTTTCTGAAGAGTGGTGGAACTGAGGGCACCTCGGGGTTGGCTCATGGGACTGACTCCTAGCATGACTCCTTCT
The DNA here is from genome assembly GCF_001723895.1 of Crocodylus porosus. Lineage (NCBI taxonomy): Eukaryota > Metazoa > Chordata > Crocodylia > Crocodylidae > Crocodylus > Crocodylus porosus. The sequence goes on along the minus strand of NW_017728911.1, from coordinate 27,758,709 downwards.
ACAGTCATAGAGGCCAAGCTGCATTTCCAGGAGCTGGGATGCAGCTGTAGTCACTACCAGGGCTGGATTAACACATAGGCAAACTAGCTAGGCACATGCATAGGGCCCTAAGTGAAGAAGAGGCCAAGTTGTGTTTATTTGACATATTATAATTAAGTGAAAAAGTAATAGAAATATACAGCATGAAGTAGGGGCCCACGAGTTTGTTTGCGTAGGGCCCACTAAAGGGTTAATCTGGCCTTTGTCACTGCAGGGCTGCTTTGACCCCAGGACTGGTGTGAGACATCTGTTTTCTCCTGTGTTTTATGTGTGTAACATCTAATTACTTGCATGTGTGTAGTCCATGAGGGTGCAGGTATTTTACAGAGAATGTCTTGCTTCCCTTTCATTACATATATGCCTAACAGGAAGCTCAAAGTCTGAAAGGATTTGTGCTAAAGCTCTTCACTTTCAAACCAATCAGCTCATTGTGGCATGCAGTAATGTTGGAAAGATAACATTGCCATTTAGTCTGTTATGAAAATTGCTGCCATTTGATACCGGGAATCTTATTCCAGCTGTAAATTGAAGCCAGCTTTCTACTTGATATTTAGTAAATTTGATTCTATTTAGCAATAGTCCTGTACGCACACTTATATTTGAGAACATTTCATGCAAATGGCAACTAGACCTCAACTTTTCTACCAATAACTTTTCTGTAAATATCTCCCCTTCCATTAAGTAGGTCTCTGAAAATTCATCAGCGTGAACGGAAAAAAAATAGAATCTGTAATCACCACAAGACTGTTCTGCTTCTGGATTTTTAGATGGGTATAATGGATATCACTTCTTTCCCTGCATGTTGGATTTTTCCTTTACAAACACTATAATTTATACTGATTGCAGCTCAGCAGTCATGCATCTTGTCTGCCATTGGTTTCTCATGCTTTCTGGTGTTGTGAAGCAAACTTTTATCGCCAACTATCTCGATAAATTACAAAATGCACGTATATGTGTCGCACTAGCTGCTGTGCAAAATTTTAATCTTATAGCCACTGACTGTAACTGACAGTTCTATTCCCAAGCAAGCGTTTTATTACATTAATCCAACAAATGCAGAAGTAGCACAGGACCGGTATGATAACATTTAGTCAAAAATAAATATCCTATCAGACTTAAATGGTCCATCTGACATTGGTATGGATTCATCACTAGATAAGTTCCTCCCCTTCCCTCATGCTTCTAGTTTTCTAGCAAAATTCTGGTATGCAGGAATGATTTACAAACTCAGCTACTATATGTATAAAAATAAGTCCATAATTCAAAAGAAAGAAATGAAACATTTAGGGAAGATTAATCTTGAATATGCCACTGATTTTGCCATCTAATCATTCTTTATGACACAATCCTATTTGTTCGGCTACTAACTCTTCCTTTGAAAAATTTAGTGGTTTGTATGCTTCTTGTAATATTAAATGTTGGGTGGAGGAGGGGACTATTAGAAGGAGTTATAAAAGTAGCATAGATGTTCAAGATGAAGGCTTCTAAAAATCCACCTGCCTCAGTACACCCTTGTAGGTGTAAATAACTCACAATATTTATCTGACAATTTGTAGACGTCCCAGAGTACTTGGATCCTACATAGTGGGGTACTTGGATGAAATTCTGTAGCTTAGGTTAGTCACATCAAATGAGACGATCCCTTTGGGCCTAAAAATATACAAAGACAGTTTCTTCCTGAAAGATTTAGCTATCGAAAGCCATAATCGTACAGATATAAATGCATGAAGCTGATGTTTGTACCTTTGGGAAAAAACTTCCCCTAGAACTGCGGAGCATTTGAAAAAACTATTCTAGATCAAATCAAAGATCTTAAGGAAAATTATCTGTCTAGCAGCTTATTTTATGCAACGTTGGTGTCTGGGGGTGTTGTTTGTCACCCTGTGTTGCTCTAAAGACATATGCAGACAAGATTCTTTCGGTAAATGTGGTATCTTTTATTAGACCAACTAAATAGTTGGAAAGTTGTTCTTTGCAAGCTTTCAGACACAAATACCCTTCTTCAGGTATAGGGGGAGTCTGATGGTGTTTTGTGTTCTCCTGGATGGAATCGAAGCCAATATGCAACATGCAGGTCTGTGAAAATGTAAATGTAAATGTGTGGCAGTGACCTGGTGAAAGAATGTAGCTGGTAAAATGTAGAGAGGTACCTGGGGTTATCAGGTGGCAGGCAGGTTAGAATGTGCAACAGATCCAATGTCTATATTTAGTCCATTTTTTGTATGTTTGGGGGTTTTTTTGTATACAGTCAACTTATAAAGTAATTTTCATAGGTTTGCCTGTGAAAGGTGTTTTGTAAATTCCCTTTGAGGATTAGAACTGAGAGATTGAAGAGAGAGTGACTGCCTTATGAGAAGTGTGCACTCACAGGTAATTAGGTATTTTTGTCTTTGATTGATAAATTCAATAATCATCACTCCTCCATCAAATTATCTCTTGAATACTCCAGCACCAACATTTCCTTTTTAGACACTGTGATCAAGATCCAGAATGGTAAAATACAAACCACCATTCATGGACCAAGCTTCCTATTGCTCAAACCACACCGAATGGATCAAGACCATTTTGGGACAAGAAATGTAAAACCTGCCAACACATCTCCACTATTCCCACAATAACGACACCCCACAACAGAACCATCACCATTCCTGGATCTTACACCTGTACCTCCAGAAATGTAATGCATCTCATCCAGTGCACTAAATGCCCTGATGGAAAATATGTAGGAAAAAACAAACAACAACTGCATACCAGAATGAATGCACACTGGAAATCTATCAAAGACAAAAACACCCAATTACGTGTGTTGTTGGCTTAGAAACAGTATTTAAAGGCCTGTTTTTTGGGAATTGGCTTATAGATATGTATGTATATGTTTGTGTGTATATGTATGTATATGTATTACAAGTGGTTAAGATAGGCAGCAGGAGTTAAATGGCTTTCTAAAGAGCTTGGGAGACTTGCGCACAGCTTTTCATGACCCTGGAAGTAGAAGGGCTGTCTTGTACAGCAAGGCCAATGGATGGACACAGCCTGAGAATGAAGGGGGGCATGCCATAACGCGAGATCACAGCCTTCCAGGCAGACGGGTTGTCTAACTCAACAAGGACACATCATCTAGGAAACAGCCTGGGAACCAAAGAAAGTATGTACCATACTGTCCCACAACACAAGATAAGTGACACCAGCAGCAAGGCCTCAGAGAGCAGGGGGGGCTAAGTCCCAGTTTTGGGGGAACAGACCAAAGTAGGATAAGGCCCAGAAGGCTACATGGACTTGCGACCACAGAGAAACAACCAGCCAGAGAGAGCCATGGGTGAAGAGTCGCCAGGAGTCATCACGGGGGAAGGAGAATACAACAGCAGAGACTTGAAATTAACAAGGAGTCTTCTCGTCTCTTCCGTCCCTCCCTGACCCTCTTTGCTATCCCTCCCCCTTCTTCTCCATGAGGGGGGTCCTAATCCCTGCCCCCCAGGAAGGATCCCCGAGGCCACCAGGCACCGAGGGCATACCAGTAGCCCATCTCCTGCACCCTACTAGAGGGGGCTGTGGGCCTCGGCTTTCCACCTCCAGATTGCTGACACCTAAGAGACCCTCAGAGTGGAGCCTGCATCCTGACCAGATGAACCTTGACTCTGATGACAGCCCGAGGATTGGTAGATATAGAATTGTTTATATTGTTGCTTTTTTGTTATTACTCTGTATCAGTAAATTCTCCTATTACCAACTGGCAGGTGGTGTGGTCAGTCTGAGGGTTGTGCCCACCCAGAACAAAGGTATAGGTGCTGGGTCCAAATCCAGTCTAACAGTGGGTGCACACTTCTCATAAACCAGCCACTCCCTCTCTAATCTCGCAGTTCTAATCCTCAACGAGAGTTTACAAAACATCTTTTGTAGACAAGTCTATGAATTTCACTTCATAAATGGACTGGATACAAAAAATCATGGACTAAATATAGACATTGGATTTATGGCATGTCCTAACCTGCCTGCCACCGGATAACCACCGATACAGCTCTACATTTTACCAGCTACTTCCTATCACCAGGTCAACATCCTCCTTTCCCCCCACACCCACCTGTCTTGCAACTAATGTCTCCCATTGCCTCTGATCCTGACTGCCACACATCTGCTTTTTCACAGACCTGCATTTTTCATATTGGCTTCTAATCCATCCAGGAGAACACAAAACACCATCAGACTCTCCCTATACCTGAAGAAGGGTGTTTGTGGCCCCAAACTTGCAAAGAACAATTTTTCCAACTATTTAGTTGATCTAAATAAAGATACTGCATTTACCCAAAGAACCTTGTCTGTATATGACCTTAGACCAATACGGCTACAACCAACACATCGGTTTCTGAGCATTTCACTGTGCTGAAAACACACATGCTCCTCTCTATTGCATGAGACTGAAGAGTTGACCTTTTTGTTTTTAAATTACTTTGGGAAGGAAGAAATGTTATGGGAAAGCCCCACAAGAGGATTCTCCTACAGGGAGTCTTTGCTTCAGTGGGAACTAGATCAGCCTCTAGGGTTGTGACTTGTATCTTTTATGTTCCAAATCTGGCGTAGCTCCTCTGAAAGTGCTAACCTGCAGACTAGCATCTCTTCCTTACAGATCAATGGTTTCATAATTTTGGTGGCAATTTGAACCAGAGACCCCAGGTCTGATTCTCAGGTATGCGCAGCAGTGACATCTCACACATGCATACACTACAATACTGGCTTTAAATGAGATTTGGTATCTCCAGGGCAGCATGAAGCTCAGGTTAAATTGTGAAACTGCCCAAGAATCAGGTTTAATTAATCTGTGCTGAGATCTGTGCCCCTGTGGCTAGATTGCTACTAATACCTAAACTAGCTAGGTTTAAAACTAGCTTGGGTATCTCTATGCCACACAGCTGACACTGACTTGAGAACTAATTCCTATAAGACGTATTTTCATGAACTTTACAGCTTTCCAAATTTAAGCTTGTCATTCACTGAATGTGTCTGGGAGGCAGCATTTAGAGATTTACTCTCCAGTAGGAATTCAAAGCTTTCTCTTCAGGCTGTTGGAGGGGCTAACTTGTATGATGACAAACTTAGAGCATTCTTAATCTATTTACCGTATAGGATGAGATTGCTCATTAGCTTGACTCTCATGCCAATTCCTCTATTAAAGAAAGCCTCCTTTAAAATCTCCTTAGAGAAGATGATATTTGGCCTACTCAGCTGCAGTACTTCCAGATTTCAACAGCTTAGTTTCTTTGTTGTAACCTTGAACTCCTGTTGTTTCTAACATTGCCAATGGCTCCAGCCAAAATTACCATATTCAGTTTCACAGGAGTCTAGCAAGGCACTAAGCTGCTTCTGAGGGCATAGCTTGTGTCGATAAATCACATCAAACTGAAAAATATCTCAAAACCTTGGAAAGTGTCAGTTTTTCTCTGATATGTAGAGTCAGCCAGTCCTTTTCCTGTTAGCTTGTTGTAGATATATCTTCTTAAAATACATGGCAGAAATGACATTGTCTTATGCTCCTAAGGTTCCTGATACTGATTAAATTCAAGCTTTATCAATGAAAAGACTTTGCTGTGTTTCAAGATTTCTACTACTCAATGAGAATCTACCAGTTATCCTTTGAAATAAATAGATATAGTGATTGTTTACACTGAGATTTAGTTTTTATGCAAATTGGCTTGTCCATATGGATCGCGCCTGGCTGGAATGATGTGGTCATCGTGAAAGTCCTAAATGTTTAGAATGGACTGACAGAGGGGATTTTTCACTTAACCAGAATAAAGCTTGAAAGGGTAGGAGAAATTCCTATATTAGACATAGAGGTGATTCCTTTGGCTTCCTGGAATCACATAACTTTCCTAGGAAGCGTGCAGAGACTTCCATTCTCGAGATCATGCAACTATCACAGTGCTAAAGTAACATTAGGTTCCTGATTCGACCTACAATGCGAGGCCACTTCGTATCTACAGCTAAACTGAACAGATTGCTATAGTTTTGTACCACTGCCAAAAAAAAAATGTGCTGCCTTCATCTTTCATTAAGCTGGTAGACTTTTAATAAACCCCAGAGGAATTTGGTGGCTTGCTGGGTTAACACTGGAGCTGTTATCTTGATGGTAGGTCTAGCATGCCTGAGGCTTGGCTTCTCTCTGTAGGAGTAACTTGGAACTGTAAGAACTGGATCCAGTGTCTTTGGGCCTGCCAGGGTGAAATGCCAGTGCAAATCCAGATGCTTGTGCTCCTGCTTACTTGTCTCTTACTCATCAGATGCTCAGGGATGGATATTTGAATGTGCTTGCACAACAAAGCTTCAAGAGAAAACAGCAGGCTTGTGTTTGTGAACCACGGTCCTGAAAACACTACCCTTGCTGTCTGTGTTCTGCCTGGAGCCAATTGGAGCGCCAAGCTGTGGCAGCACTGCAAGGGCTTGGTCCCTCCCCTAGTCCCTTCCTGCATCTCTCTGGACTGGAAATATATAAATCTTGGTTATTCCAGCTTGCTTCTGCACGAGTATTGGTTTTGACAAATGTCCACTTGTGATTTCGGCACAGTGTACCTTGTCTGTGGGAGACTAAACACCATCCTTTAACTTCTGCCTTTCAATGCCATATTTAATGGGCTAGAGTAATTAGTTTGACCAGTTCCCTCAGAGTAATGCTTCATGCCAGACCTACAACTTTTCCAGGAAACTTGCAGCTATAATACAACTTTGAATCTGAATTCACTGCACTGTGCTATTGAATCAGAAATTCATCCCTGCAGCTTGGCCAGGTTCATTGAGTGATGGGCTCGCATTCCACATTGAATACTATCGAGCCTTCTGTTCAGGTCCATGAGCAACGGCACCACTGCAAAGCGACTGTCAGGTCTGGCATGTGAAATGACAGGCATCTGTTTCTTCAGTGATTTTTTCAATATGCTACCCCTTAGGGACATTACTTTCAGTGTTGCGGTTTTCATTTGAGGCATCCTGATATGAATTTTCTTCCTTTCTGGTCTCGCTATGTAGCTTGTGTTCGTTGATACCTCCTTTCTTGAGTCAGACTCCAACTATGCCATGATTCTGTATTTTCCAGGAAATAGGAAGTGAAAAAACAGAACTTGGCTGCGTACAGACATTACACTTAGTGCGGTCTAAGTAATCAGAAATCGATCTCAATCTGAAACCATACAGAAATTGCGTGCACATTGACTGATCTAAAAATGGCACAAGCAGTCTAAGATAGACCTTTTTTGAGGTCCATTCAAATCAGATTAATCTAGGTTCGACTGGTGCATCAAATTTCTGTACCAATTCCCTGTTGATTCAAGTTAGAAAGCTGTCCTCCAGCATCCCAGCCTCCTTTGCAGCCCCTGCTGTCCCTCCCATGCAGGGAAGTGTGCTAGCACACTGCCCACTCTCAGCTGCTCCAGCTAAGTGCCTAACAGGCCCTGCTCCTGAGCTCTCCCAGGGCCAAGCCAGCACAGCCCCTTCTCCCAGTCCCACCTCCTGCCTCTGGACATCTGTTAGGTGCAGATAGGCAGCAGGGGGTAGGAGAGGGGAAGGTGACTTCCCCCACACCCTGTCATGAAGCACCCACAATCTACACATGGACCTGACACTGAGCCCAGGAGAACTCCTGTGCTCAGACACAGCCCCACAGACCCCAGCTCCAGCACCCACACACCCAGCCAGGGATCTCTGTGCCCCCACGCTTGGGCACAGCCACACAGACTCCAACTCTGGCTCCCACATACCACATCGCAGAGGCCAGAGCCAGGCACTCTGCCACCCGGACCCCTGTACGAACCCCCCACAAGCAGGAGCCAATGTAGGTGGCTCACCTCTGGTGGGTCAGGGTGGTGGGGGGCAGAACACAGGGACTGGGTCTGCATGTGGGGTAACCCTCTGCAGCTCAGCTCCTGCTGGCAGGTATCCAAGCCATGTGCACGTGGGGTACTGCAAAGCTTTTCTGGCCTTCAGCTACAGGGTCCTAGAGTGCTAGAGCAGAGGGGTAGGGAGGTGGCTTTGAGCATCCAAGCTGGGGCAAGCAGGTGGATGTCCATGGAAGTTTCAGAAACAGGTGGGGTGCAGCCAGATTGCTTCTGTGTTGTAAGTAATGGACACTGGAGTCTTCCAGCTTGGGGCATAGGGCAATACCAGAATCATGGGGTGTCTGTTGGAAGCCCCTGGAAAGTTCAAGGTTGTGGGCGTAACCTGACCAGTGGAGCTGTGATCACTGGAGCAGGGGTCACACCAAACTGTAGTGAGAGGGAGAGCCATGTGCCAGGACCCACATCTATGTGCATCCACCTCTCCTTCCATCAATCTACACTTTTATCTACCTCCTCATGCAGCCTGACCCTTATCCACCTATGGATGCTGAGACCCCACAGGCACTGCTGCAGACCATGTATGAACCTGCCGTATCCTGCAATACTCAGCCCTGGCCACACAACCGGGACTATGGGCAAATCATTATCTGGGGTGAGGAGGAGATCCAGTACCAGCTCCACAAAGGGCACTGGACTAGGGGTGTCTTCACTTACATTACCCAGCAGGTGCAGGCACAGGGCCACAACAGGGACTAGGTGCAGTTCTGTGCCAAGACTAAATGGATGAAGATCCAGTATAAGCACATGGGTCATGCCAATAAAAAGTCTGGGGCCAGGAGGCAGACCATGATCTTCTGTGGGGAGCTGTCCCACTTCCTCACTGCAGGGCTGTCAAGGCACAGCACACCTATGGCATCACCTGTGAAGAGTCATCAGCAGGAACCCCATCAAAGGAGGAGGCACAGGGAGGCCCTGGGACAATGGGACAACCAGGTACCCAGGAAGCAGGTCCCTGGGTGCCATAGGGCAAGAGGCCAGCTGATGGCAATGGCCCTTGAGGAGTCCACCGTATTGGTGCAGGTCCCTAGACCATCACAGGAAGAGGGAGCCAAGTTACACCTGTAGCTGGACCTGAGCTACCTTGACATATTCTCAGGCATGGTCAAAAGCGGGGAGCACAGGGTGCAGGAACAGCGGAAGCATGGATGCCACAGAAATTGAGATGTAGGATCTGTACTTTGAGCCCCTCGTACAGCTGCCGGGGTGTCCCACTCACACTCCTCCAACACCCAACGCCCCAACTCCAAAAAAGCAAGCCCCCCAAGCCCCAACAACAAGGCCGCAACAAGAACCAAAAAAACCAAGGCCAACCCTCCCCCCAACTCCTCCGAAGAAGCAAAAAATGAAAAAGCCAATCAACCCGGGAAGGGAACAATTGCCCCCAAAGCACCCGGCCGGGAACAAGAACCAAGCAAGGGGGGCCGGGGTGCAAAGCCGCAAGGGGGAAGAGGGGAAGGAAGGGTGAGCGGAAGGACTTGCAGCTACTACCAGTCCTCTCTCTGACCATTGTGGTCAAAAAGCCCACAAGGGGTTGTGGGGTGCAGGGATGGAGGGGCTTGGTGGGATGGTGAATTGCCCTGCCCTGTCCTGACTGGAGGGCCCCAGGTTGCTAAATGCTTGGGAGGTTTCTGGGATATAGGTTGTAATTTTGGTCTAAAAAGCAGAGGCAGACAAAACTCTTGGGCTAGAAGTAATTTTTTTTTTATTGGACCAACTAAACAGTAGCAACCCATCTCCCATTCTATGGGAATGTACATCTGCATTATTCACACCTCCCTGTCCTATCTCTCAGGGCCATGCTCAGCTACTGGGAAAACTGGAGCCTCCTCCCAGCTGGCCAGAGTATTAGTGCTAAAACAGCCCTTCTCCCCTCCCAATCCTACCCTGTGGATGGCCCTTTCTTTTGGATCTCTCAAGCATGAATGGCATGTGCCCCCAGCGGCTGGGGTGGCACAGCTGTGCCAGCGGTGGCAGGAGCCCAGCGGGGGGGGGTGCGGGGTGAGACGAGCATGGGGCGGCAACTGCCCACAGGTGCCACTGGCAGCATCAGCAGTGACCAGGGGCGATCAGGGACTGCCTGCTGGGGTGGTGAGTGGCAACCTCTTGCGGGTGCCGCCAGCAGTGTTGGCAGCAGCTTTTTGCAGCGGGTGCACCGCCACATGCACTCCTTACTCATCACCCTTGCTGTCAAGTGCATTTTAACAACCTTACAAAGGGTGAGATGCTGACATCCTTCGTTCCCCTCGTTCACCTGTGGCAGGTTACGGTGCTTTTGCTTGCTGTGTGCAAGACACCTGGTAGTTGTGTGACAGAGTTGAGTACATAGCTTTAGGAGAAAGTTAGACAAGGATATGTATGGGATGGTTTGGCCAAGAATAATCCTGCCTTGAGCAGTGGGTTGGACTAGATCAGGGGTGGACAACCTGCGGCATGCGTGCTGTAAGAGTCCTAGGCAACTTCTGTGTGTAGCACACAGCAGATGAGGGAGGAGACAGGCAGTACAGTAGTAGATCGGGTAGGAAGCAGAGCATTAGATTGAGAAGGGGATCACAGCAGTGCTTGAAGAGGGTTCATGGCTAATTTGTGGCATGCCTGCCTAAAAAGATTGGCCCCACTGGACTAGATGACCTCCAGGGTTCTCTTCCAGACCTACTTGTATGGTTGTATTGGCTCAGAGCGGAGGGTGCTTAATGGGCACCTAAGACTCTGACCTTTCCATTTTAATTGAAGACCATTTTGCACCCAATTTGTGTAGGGGCAAGGCAGGAGAACTTGGTGAATTCTCAGGCGCTATGATTTATCTTATCATTGGGATGTAAATGCCTCTTAGGAGTTTGGCTGCAGGCTTCCATAATTACAGCCCATGGTACTCTGCGGCAAACTTGACCTCTAGTCTGTGGCAAAACCCCTTGATGCAAGATACCAGTGCAGCAGGGGGAAGATAAATCTAAAATCTGAGAGTTTTATTGTACTAAACATGAATAATACAATCATAGCAGCATTCCTTGTGTTATATAATTTAACATTAAATTCAATTTTATTCTGCCCCTAAATTTTTAATTTTCAATATGTTGGAGGTTTTTTTCCCTATGAGAAAAATGCATTACTGCCTTGTGGAAATATTCCTCTGGAAAGAAAGTGGAATCTCTTAGCAGGTAGACAGACAGCAGATGGGGCTTCTGGCATCCAAGGGCAAGTGGATTGCAATTTGGGCTTGTGGCACAGAACTGAATGCTCTTTCCCGAAAAGAGCCACTTCATTGAAACCTCAGCTCATGCTGAAGTCATTCCTGTCTGGAAGAACATGCTTCACTGCTTCAGTAACTTCCTAGATAAATGGTGCTGTCCTGAATTGGAACTATAATGGACTGCCGTGAAGAGTTCAACAAATGACTCCTAAACTCGTATCATAGGAACATAGGACTGGAAGAGACTTCTTCAGTCCAGTCCCTTACTGTGTAGGTGATGACCTCATATACTTCATAAACGTATCAAGCTCCTTAATGGTAGATTGTATTTTCTCCCAACAGCATTGGAAGGCTCTTCCAGAGAAACACTCCTGTGCTGGGTTTGAAGCCCTCTATATTTATTTGAGGCCACTCTATACATATTTGTTCTTGTGCCAATTTTCTTTGAGGGTTGTTTTTGCTTTTTTTAGTTCCTTGGTAGTTACTTCCCTGATCTATTTGTAGACAGCAATTATTTCCTTTCAGCTTGTGCTTTGCTCAACTAAACAGCTATACTCATTTTAAACCTTCTCATACAAGGTACACTTTCTAGTCTCCTGATCTGCATAGCAGCCCCTTTTGTTACCTGTTCCACTATCAATTCACCCTTGAACACGGGTCACTAGAAATGCACCTTCTCTTCTGGATGAAGTCCATGGTACCAGAGCCTTTTACTTCCTGCAAAGACAGGAATGCATTACTAGTACATCACCAGATATAGCCTGAAATTGTGTTTGTGGCTCAGTCCTCTTGTGAGTGACAAATGCATCTGTCTTCTTCCTCCCCTGTTTTCAGCTGATGAGCCCCCAGCTGATGTTAGAAGTTCCTTGCAGGTCCTCCTGCTTTCCTTGCTGTCTTAGGCTTTGAAGCCCATTTCCACTGAGGTGGGCAGCTGTTGCTCCAGGGTGTTGGTAGACTCCTGGGTACATAGCTGCCTTGTCCTTGTTACTCTAGGAGATGTTCTTTATAACCAGAGGGCATGAGGCTGGGCTTGGCAGTATTGCCTTGCTGTGTTGCGCCTCTCCAGCTAGCCATGTGGGGATGGGCATATAACTGTGTTGTGTAGTCAGTGTTCAAAGCATCTGGCAAATGCAGGTGAATGTTGCCCTTGAGTTTTGCTAAATTAAAGCTATGTATTAGGAACATGACTCCAGGGCAATTTACAGTAATTCCAGCACTGTGCAACTGATCAACATGATAGTTCAGATTATAGCCTTTTCCCCATCCCATTTAGAACCTAGTTCTAGAAAGCGTCTGACGTGGGTAGATTTTGGGGTCTACCGCAACAAATCATTCAATATTGACTGCACACAGACTGGAACACTAATGTCTTTCATTTACATAACAAATGTTAGAACAGGTTTGTGTCCCCCTTATAAAAAGACATGGTCCAATATCTGCTTAAGTCGTTGCGCACTTCCCACTGATTTCAGCAGACTTCAGATCAGTCATGAATTGAGTAGATCCACAATTTTTCCTCCACAACTTAAATTGCTGGACCCTGACTATTTTGTCATTATTGCAATATCAAGTTAAAAGTGGCTTTTAAGCCACCACATGTGTGGCTTAGTCTGACTTAGTCTGGCTTAGTCTCTCTATGGTCTACTCTCAACATTCAGTTCAGGTGAAAATTAACTCATACTTAATACTATTGTTGTGACAGCAACTTGACTGTCAATTTGTGTGTGCGTGTTTCACCTTGGACACCGTCATGAACAAGACATTTTGTCATTAATCATCAGGTCTACTTTAGTGAAAGAGAACCTGACCCAAACCCCTAATCTATCTTCCACTTATTCAATAGCAACTGCATATTGAAAAGATATTTATAAAGACCCTTTCAACCTTAATAAATCCCAAAGCAAGAAGATGGGTCTTAATTTTCCAGTTGGTTGCGGAGTCTTAGTTAAAGCCAAATTCTGTGAAAATTGGCTTGCTCTAGAGACCTCCCAGTCAATCAAGTGCTGATGAGTATGTTAAAGTGCTATAATAGATGAGGATTGTGAAGATGTAGATATCAGCCACATGTGGTGGGTAGCTTAAAAGTTGTTCATTAAAAGAACTGTCAGTGCTTGTATGAAACAGTGATACAGATTTGTTAAAAGAATTCAGTACAATTAATGGTGTTAGGAAATGCTAATTGATTTAGCCATGACAGACAGGCTCTGAATTCACAAAATGCTAGTTTTCTTCTATGAGGCTTATTCTGGGACTTTCGGAAATCCTTCAACTTATCATCCTCAGCTGAAACTTATGAGCATGTGTATTTTGCACTTTCTAATAACAAAATTGGTATTTTCATCTGTCACTTGAAATAAACTAGTTTGGATATGAAATATACCAAGGTTTAAATAATGAAAAGAAAATGGCATGCCTAGCTTCACCTGCTGTAAGCAGTCTCCAGGACTTGGTTTGGGTCACTTGCATTGTGTACAGTTGAGAATGAGACTATCTTTGCAAGATCAAAAGATAATGGCCAAATTCTAAGTGGCACTTCAGTAACCATGTAAATGCCTGAAATCTCAGCTGCGTGTTTTTTATGGTCTTTCCACCTGTGGTGGAATAGGATCACCCAGGTACATGTGTATGTGCGGGAAGTGAAACAGGAGGGACTGTTTCACTGCCTGGTGGGTAGGCCACTAAGGAATGGGAATGAGAGATGCAGATTCTAGGTCCCTCCCCCACATCCAGAGTTTGAACCTACATTTCCCACTTTGCAGAAAAATGGTTTAACTACCAGGTTGTGAGCTAGTTACTGCCTTGAACACGCTTGAGTCTTCCTCTTGACACTGGCCCAGTGGGCATCTACTGGGCAGAGGAAAATATGTGGGACCAGGAGGTGAGCAAACTAGAGGGAAGGTGTCTCAGCAGGGTAGCTGCTGCCCTAGGAGGAAGCAGTCATAGGCCCCAGTGGCTTTTCTGCATCTGACATCAAATGGTATTTGGATAAAAGTGATGGAGCAGTTTCTGTCCTACAGGGGGGCAGGAGCCAGCACCCAGAGCCCCAAACCTTTTGCCATATGAGCAAAGATAGCATGTGGTCTTTTATTCTTTTGATCTGATTAGTTATGGGTTTGGGGAGAGACCGCTGGACTTTGCTATGGGGAGGGAAAGGAACAAGAAGGCTGTGTAGAGCTGTGTTAATATACATAGCAAAATATATTCTTAAAGTATTTCTTTCTTTGGCTTTGTCCAAACATGAAGTCAGTGGTCCATTGATTTCAATGACCTTTGAATCAGACTTTTAGTCTTTTAACTGGAAATAATGCCTATTAATGGAATATAATTCATTTAAAACCTAAACTGGGGTTTTTCTGAGCAAGGATCACTTGAAATCCACCACCACTCTCCCTACTAGTGGGTACGGTGGGATGGATAAATACTGAAGCCCCTCTTCTGACTACAGATCAGCTTTGATTACTCTTGGTCAAGATTTTTTAATATATAGCTGAAACAGTCAAAATTCAGCATTCACTTGTTTGAGGAAAACAGTTCAATTTTTCTCTTTTCCTCTTGCTCACGTTGTTACTGGTACTGTTAGTGAAAGCAGTTTTACCAGAGAATAAAAACTGCTTTCCATTAGAAGAAATGGAACTTGTCCATCACAGGGAATGGGGAAACTGAAATTGCTGGCATGCAGCCATGTTGTCTGAGTTGCAGGAAGGGAATGAGACATAGGCCTACGGGAAAAGTTCAGGCACAAGCTGCGTTTCTTTTTAATAGGTTAGGGTTGTTTTTCTTTTTTTTTTTTTCTTTTTCTTTTAAAAAGATGAGTGTAGATTAGAACTCCAAATTGGAGGAACTCCAAACCCTGGGGAAAATACTGTTTCTGTAGTGCCCTCTGAGAGAACCCTTTACTACACTGAATAGTTTGGGAAAGGTGACCTGTGCAGACTGTGGCTTCAAGCCAGTCTGTCCTAACAATACAGTGCTAGATTCTTATAACTTGATTCATTGGTCAAGTAGCACCAGTGCCATTCCTAGGCCTACTATAATGTTACCAGCCTTTGTGATGTATTGGAAGTCTCATGATATATGAAGTCGCAGTCGCTAGTCCAGACTATCGGAGAATTGTAGTTTTTAAGTTACCACCCCCCCCCAAAAACACTTCTAGCTTTTATATTGCAAAATAAAATGTGAACCAAGCATGCCCTGTAGGATCAGGAATCAAAAAGCAGCCGAAAATAACCCAGAATATGCTAAGGTTTTCTAAATGTCACGTTTGGCTAACAGCAGGAGTATCGAAATGCATCTTACTTATGCGGCACACCAACTGGGTGCATTCTGGGCTGACTGCAGGTGAGCCAAAGCTTCCAAGGCAGCTCTCTGTTGGCTGGCCTGCTTAGAAGACTGAAAATGTCAGACACAGGACT
Source organism: Crocodylus porosus (assembly GCF_001723895.1). Classification (NCBI taxonomy): domain Eukaryota; kingdom Metazoa; phylum Chordata; order Crocodylia; family Crocodylidae; genus Crocodylus; species Crocodylus porosus. Next base: position 27,743,191 of record NW_017728911.1, on the reverse strand, counting down.
GAGATGCTCAGGAGCATATGCAGGGTACTGAGACCAGCTGCAACTGGAGCCAAGTTGTAAATGCTAAGAGACTTTGATATTGCAGATGACTGATTATTTAGAGGAAAGTGGGAGATAATGTCCACCCCTTCCAAGTTACACCTGACCAGAGACCAGGTTTCTATATTTTAATGGAGATGTATGGTCTGTGTTAATACACTTGGGGGCTAGTATCATAAACCAAATGAGGGCGCCATAACCTACACTGCATTTTAAAAAGGGCTATATTAGCAATTCATAAACATCAACTTTCTGGACTTGGATGATTAATGATGGGGAGTGCAGCTGCAAATTCATTAATTTGGCTCCAGAAAAAACTTAAGGCAATATATTGTAGCTGCCAGAGAGTGGTAATTAAGGTGGTGGGTGCTATCAGTGGGGTAGAAAGTGATTCCTTTTCTAGCCAACAGCTGTATGAGATTATTTTTACTCTCTCCTTTTTCAAGAACATTCAAATAAAAGCTGTTTAGCAGGCAAGTCAGCTTTCCCTGTAGTCTGATAAATACTGTCTCCAAGCATGAGAGCCTCTCTTCCTCTGCTGGAATACTACTAGCCATTTGTTAGCTGTTTTTTCTGACCTAGAGTCAGGAGTCTCTATCAGCATGCTAGCTTTAAGAGTGACAACTTTGGCTTTAGCAACAGTCAAGCTTCCTAAATCATCACTCGGAGCTGTCAGGTAAACCACAACATTGGCTAGAGCTGAAAACTGTCTTGGGCTTATGAGCTGAACAGCAGATTTTTTTTTTTTTTTTAAAGAAAAGTCTTAATTACAGGAGAAATGGAAATCCCAAGCCACAGTGCATCTATGTAGCATGGAAGGAAGGGCCTACTGTCCTGGCGGTTTGGAATTAAATAAGCGAGTAGCAATGAAAATGGAACTGTTAGTGAATGTTATGCCTGTTTTTAATAGGAATGGCTGGAGTGGTAGGAAGCTCTGATACCACCAATCCTAGCTCCGGTTCCAAATGTGGATCATGTTTTTTGCTTGACTCATTCTATTGCTGGGATGGGAAACCTCAGATCCACCACACACTAAAACACAACAGCTTTAATTCAGACAAGAGATGGGACCAGCAAACAGGTTCTAGTTATTGTTGGACTCTGCCATTTCAGTGAGGCTAGGGACAGAAAATACACATAAAGTGGTATAAGTGGTCAGAAATTGATTCCAATCTGTAACACTACAAGTGAACAGACATTCACTTTTGATTCTGGAAATGCAGCCACATGCCTGCAGTAGCTCAGGCCAGAAGCCAGGAGGTGCTAGAGCATGCCTCCCTGCTAAGCTGGAGCAGACGGCTTGGGTCAAGACTAGCTTGCCTACCCTGGGGGAGGAGGGGTTTGAGGAGGAGATGAAAAGCATCCTGGGATGGTGGGGGACTGTGAGTTAACTTGAATCTGGTGGGGATCTGGAACATAAGTTCAATAAACTGTTGGCCTAAATCAGTTAAGTCTGATACTACATCCATCCAGGTTTATCTTAAATTAGTTTCAGCCATTTTGAAAGCAGTCCATGTGTGCCAAACGTCTGTTGTGTTACAGATTTGAACCAATTTCCAATCACTTATACTAGTTTTTGTGTAATTCCTCCCTAGCCCTGAAGTTCAGGACATATAAACTGCTTTCAAAATAGCTAGAGCCAGTTTAAGATAAATCTGGATAGATGTAGTATCAGACCTAACTGATTTAGGTTAAATCAGTTTATTGAACTTCTGTCCCAGATCCCCTCCGGATTCAAGTTAACTCACAGTCCCCCAGCATCCCAGCATGCTTTTCACCTCCCCCTCAAATCCTCCCCTGGTAGAGTGGGCAGGTTAGTCTTACTTAGCCCAAGCTGTCTGTTCCAGCCCAGCAGGGCGGCATGCCCTAGTGCTGTCCAGCATCTGTCCTGAGCCACTGCAGGCATAGAGCTGCATTTCTGGAACTAGAAGTGAACATCTGTTCACATGCTGATCAGTTCAATCTATGCAGTTTAAACTAACCTGCACAGATTGAATCAATTCAGCCCCGGGGCTTTTGACTGTCTGTACTTAGCCTATGTAGTTACACAACCATTCGTGAAGTATCTTCTCACCTACTAAGTCCAACCATCCCTACTGCCTCTCCTCTCCCTGTGGAAAGGTGTTCCTTAAGGCTGTGTGAAATGAAAAAATTGTAGGATTGCTTTTCCCACCAGAGTGCCCAGTCTCCACAAGATGCTTCCTGTTGGCTCTGTTAATCAGCGGAGAGTACCAGAATAGAAACCGCCCATCACAGCCACAAAAGTTACTTATGTAGCTTAACTTTAGGCTATAATTGAGACCCCAACAATTTTGCTATTGGTGAAACACTTACACTGGCTGTAATAGTTTTGTAGACCAGCTGCTTCCCAAACAAACAGCTGTCTTTTATTATTGCATCTAATAGAAGCTTAGAAACACAGTCATGTTCCCAGAATGAAAAACAACTTCAGATCAATGCTTGCAAAAAGGAAAGATTTGCTGGGCAGCAGTTCAAGTTCTCTTTTCCACAATAGCTGCTCACTCTTCTTGAGGAGCTAAATGCACCTGTGTCATCACTTTTTTTTCTCTAGGCCACCTTAATACAACTGACACTGTATGTCTTCAATAAAAGCTACTAGCAAGGGGGAAGTTACCTGTTAGGAGACACTGAACTACTTGATGGGCAGATACTGCAAAGCACAATGTGACCTCAGTGCAATGGATGCTGTTCTTTACCTTGGGTAGGGAGAGGGGCTTGGTTTTACAGATCCCTTCCCAGAGATCTTCCATGTAGCCCCGGGTAAACCACTTTCCTGTGTCTCAGTTTATGCTTCTCCTTCTTTCTCATGTCTTGTCCAGTTAGGTTTGGAGTGGGGACTCTCTTGCTGCGAATGTCCCCAGTGCTCAGTAGCTGCATTATTTGACATGGCCTCTGTGCATGACCGTAAGACTAGAATGCAACTGTAAAGTGAGCGCACAACAGTTAGACTGGGAGTGTTTTATACTTGCTTTATAATGGTGTAAGTGCTCCTACCTGGTGTAGAGCAACAGTGAATCAAGCCCAGCTCTTTCCAGAGTGCTTGGTACTCCACCTTTTACCCTCCATAATGACCAGTCTGCACACATTTCAAACCATAACCTTTGCAGTTGATATTAGCAGTGTGGGGTTGTGTAATAACAACGATAGCACTTTTTTGGGCAGCCAGGGCCCCAAGCTTGAGAATTACTTGGCTCCAGTTGCTTAGCATATCCTGATTTGGGACCAAATTTATTTGTGTGATTGATTGATTGATTGATATGCAGTCCTTTCAACAAACTCTTCCTCCCCAGATACAACAGCAATCCATCTCTCCCTGTTCCCTTAAGGACCCTCCGAAGCTGAGTATCTCTGCTGTGGGTCAAGCATCCTGGGTTGTCATGGGAATCAAGGACACGTGTCACCCTAGAAGAAATTTGATGTGGTCAGAAAAAGATTTCCAGTCATTCTCAATTTTGTCTTTTTTCCAATGGTATGGCAGGATGGGAAACCGAGGGAAAGCCTTTGCCTCAAGATAATAATAATAAGGGATGAGACACGCAGAGTGTTCTTCCCTAAATGATCTGATTCAAGGACAGCTGTAGTGGGGGCAGCACTTCTAACCATTTCAAAGCTCTGATAAAAATGCAGGCCAGCCTCTGGAATTAACAGCATGCACAAATTGAATTAGCAGTCAGGAAAGAGGGAAGAAAAATTAAAAACATAATTGCTTGGGAAGGAACCTAAATTACATGCAGTCTCCTGCAACTGCTGCAGAAGAAGCCCAATCTGGATAAAATAAGTCTTGTTGAAATATCATCCTAAGAGAGGAGGAGAGCCATGGGGAACTTGACGGGGGTCTCACTGAACAGGGAGAATTGCCAGAAAGGCTGACCTTGTCCAGAGTGAATGCTAGGAAATATGTCAGGGCGGGAGGCGGAGCCTTTCATTTTTATCTCTTCCTATTTCTCTCAGATTTTTAATTGAATTTGCTTCAGCTTTTCATGGGGCCCTTCTGCTTACCAGGAATGTTTGGGGAAAACTTTTCTACCTCCTGGCATGAATATTGACAGAATACAAACAGTATGCGGCAGAAGTATGTGCATGCTGCCTCTTGGGGGATGGAAAAAATACTGTGATTTGTTTTAACTGATTGCTGCCAGCTAAGAAACACTTTGATTTCTTGGGGTGGCTAAAAATGTGCTCATTCATGTTCTAATTGGAACGCCCCAGGGTTGCTTCGCCGTCGCATGTATTTAAGCCCCTGCACATTTCAAAATGGCTGTGGGGGCACTGTATCTAAACCTTATTGAATGAGCTTTAGATAAAGCATCCTGGCCATGTTCAAATGTGTAGGAGCTTAATACATGTGATGGTCAGCTGTTTTAATTAGAGCAGCTGTCCAGGAGCCACTCAAATTAAAATACCCTCCACCCCCGGCACATGTATAGGCAGGTGTAAAGACCTGAGGACTGGGCACTCACTGAAAACTTTGCCACGCATGCAGGTGAGGACTTTGCAGTTTCTTCGTTCCACAAGCTGAAGAAGCTGCTTGCAACTGTTATTGTTCACATAAAGAAACTGAAATTACCCCCTCCACCCTCACCCCCAAAGGCTGGAGGGGGCCTGTTGTTAGAGTGAGCTGATAAGGATGAGTAATATGTGAGCCATACCCTACTTCCACAAAAGCAGGGTGCACTGTATGCATTGTAGTAGTAATAATGGGAAGTCTAGTAACAAGGGACATCTGTCCAGTGTCCCAGCATGGGCAGGGCAACCATGCTAAGTAAACCCCACTCATCCACTCCCACTCTCTCTCATGTGCCAAACCTGGAAACGCAGCGAAGCCCCTCTAGGGGTATCCCTTATGGCTGCTTTAAAGAGCTTGAGCCATGTGCGATGCCTCTGGAGCAGCATTTCCAGGCTTGGCCAGGAATATGGTGTAAACATGTCCTCAGTGTCCCACTTGTGCAAGAAATCTAATGTACGCCTGGTGAGAAACAGCCTCAGTGCCAAAGAGTGCAAGGTATTTAGGCAACTTGTTCTGACTGATGTCTGTTTGTGGAGCTCAGCCTGTGGCCATGTCTACCTGGGAAATTTTCCGTGCATGGCAGTGGCATTCTCAAGTGCATAGCCCTGCTCATTGTCGACTGTCTTCTAAGCTGAAGCAGTTTTGCCCTGCTACTTTGAGCTGGCTGGCTGGCCCTGCTGAGCAATAGAGCCAATTAGCCTGTCTGGATGAGAATGGTGTGCATGAGACTTCGTAGCACGATAAATTTGCCCTGCAGACGTGGCCTTGGAGTCCAAAGTAGTCATGCTAAGTGAAGCAAGTGTTTCTAATTGCCACTTAAAAAAAAAGCATGGAAAGTGGAGGCACAGAAAAACAGAGTAACTGGCCCCAGTGGCAGGGAGCAGAATCCAGTCCTAGTAGCTGCAAGACCAGTTTTACTCTCTGCAGTGTGTACTATCCCACTCTCACCATCTGCATGCTTTACAACAGAATTTCTCCAGTGGGAGAGAAGAGCAGCACAGGTTGCCAAGAAATGTTTATGGTCCTCAAAGGCAACTTGATTAATCAAGTTGTGCAGGTACTTCAGTGGCTAGTATTCACTCAATTCTGCTTCAAACGGAACTAGCCATTGCATTATGTTACATGGTCATAGCAACAGAAATACCCGCAATACCCTAGGTAACTAAAAAAAATTTGCATGAAAAAGGTCATCTACATATGCTCTCCAGGAGTGTGAAGAATGCTAATAGGTATTTGAACAGTAACAGCAAACAGTATTATAACATTGTTTGAAATTACCAATGATAACTGTAAGTGTGTACTTTTCCTACCAGTAATTTCAATACAATCCATTTTGTATTGGATAAATACAGTAATCCAAGCTGCCGCTCATATGGTGTAGGATTCTTGAATCGATATTATGTGATCACTTAGAGATTTGGGTCCTGATTTTTCTACTCTATCACACCTGTGAGACAATGGCATTACTTACAATCCATGTAACAAAAGGGAGAATAAAACTATTTCATGATGGGCATTAGGGAAGCAGAGTTAAGATTCTCCATTCAGGTTCAGTTTGGGCACTTCCTGGCTTAATTGTGTCTTCTGGCTCTAGAAAAGAAATAAGGATTGAATTTTACTGTTTAAACCTTTTTAAGTATCATTTCTCATTAAAAAAAATGAAGTGGAAAATGCTAAGGGACGTGTACACCAAAATACCTTCCCTAAAATGGAATGTTTCACAGGAAACGGTAACTTTCAACAAACCTTTTTTTTTCAAGTTTTCAGTTAAATACTAAAAAGACCATCAGTGGCTGTGGTGGTGTTGTCAAACTTAATTCAGAACCCAATTAAAAAAAAATTGAATTACCAAAAACATTTGAAGAAGAGGAAAGTTTTGCATTCAATTTTTTTTTTTTTTTTTGGCGGACGAGGTTTTATGAAAATTGCCCTCTGAAATCTCGGTAAATAGGAACTTTCTCTCACCACCTACTAGCTAAAGAGGATCAAACCTAAAAACCAGGTTTGACCTGAAAGGGTTAAGATGAGAGAAACAGTGAGATGAATATCAATGGGATTAATCATAGCCAGGGTTCAATGACAGAAGCAAATTTGCTTGAAGAGTTAATAGTCTGCTGTCTTCAGTTTGCCATTCTTAGCAAAGGTTTAGTAGCAAATTCCTATAGTGGCATCCCATGTTAGTTTGGGAATATATCCCTTGATCTTGGGGAATACTTAGCATATGACTATTATAAACAGCAGCTAAAACCAGATTCCTTAGATTGACCAAGCTTGTGTGATCCCACATTATCATCTGTCTGAATAGACTATTGAGTGAGATTACCAGCAGGTAAGTTGTGTTTGCATTCAGGCAACATAGAGGCGATCTGTAAGCAGGATTCAGTTTTTCTTAATTGCACTCTACAAAGATGGCTTCATAACCCTGAGATTGTGTAGATAGTCTGATCTCTCTCTCTGGTGGAAAAACTTTGGTTTATTACTGCCTATACTGTTGTTATGCACTCCTTTCTGACATCTGACATCTGATAACTTCCTGATATCCCTTTTCCCACTCCCAGTACATGTGCTGTCCTTTACAGTGAAAACTAACTGCCTTCTGCTTCTTGGTTTCCCAGTTGTGCATGCCCTTTGATGGAAAAGTGATTATTCCCCCAGTGCAGGACAACTAGGTCTGTAAATTAAAAACCTGCACTGAACCTAAAGAACTAATTTACTACTGTCCATTTAGACCTGACATTTTATAAGGCCATTTGGCTGTATTGTGACAGATCCAATAATGACCTCAAGTTCAATTACCTCCTCCTTTTTTATCTGACCCAGTTCTTTATTCCTTTAATTACAGTTTGCATATCTAGCACACCTCCTTCCTTCTTCTTTTATCTCTACCTACTTGTTTTATCAAGCAATGCTAGCATCATAGCACTGGATGTTATGCTACCCTGGATTTTTTTCAGCTGTCTAGGTTTAAGGGTCAAATCCACAAAAGGTATAAATCGGTATACTTCGTTAGACTTCTGTGGAGCTGAGCATCTGGCTTCTGTTGTTCCTAGGATAGGTTTGCATCTTCTACTATTTTCACCAATAACTCTGTGGATCTTGGAGGACATGCCTCTTTGCCCCACATGGGGTAAACCAGAAGAGATCTGTTAATGTGAGTTAAATGTTTTCCGTTCAGCAGTACCTGGTTGAAATGGAAGAGATCCAGTATAAAGCCCCATAGTGCGTATCCCCAAAAGTTCTCAGGCTCAATTCTTATCACCAATTTGCCACAGTATGAAAAGAGAGTACTGTAAGAAAACTAAAGTCCAGTAGCTCTACTGTAGACTTTTTTTTATAGCCTCAGCCTTCCTCCAAGGTGGCAAAGTTTGATGAAGAGCCAGAGGCACTATGGTTTCACTAAATACACAATAAGTAACATTATGAGCATTGCTCAGAAAAATCTGGAGATTTATGGAGTTGCCTTATTTTTTGTAGGGAGAAAATATCTGTATTTATTCCCAGCTCTTCCTCCCTCTGCTCGTTCTCTGTGGTAGGAATGGCTACGGGTGGATTTCTGGAATCAAAGGACTTGTTCACAGGCTGTGACATGAAAACCTGCATGGTGGCACCAACAGCCAATTGGTAACCTTCCATGTGCTTTGATTCAGGGTAAGAGAGACTCATTCAGAGTTGTATTTCTGAGTTTATTTGAGCCAAATTCTTGCACTGTGTTTCTAGTGGAGTAAGCAACTGAGCTCTACTGATGCCAAAGAAACTACTTTATTTATTTAGGGTAGGTGGGCACAAATCTTGGACCCTAGGGAAAGATTCATAAAGCGTCTTGGGTACTGCGATATGGAGTATAGCAGTGCTTAATGTTTTGGCACCTCACTCTGATAGCATAATACTTGGCCCCCAGAGGCCTAGGCTTTTGCCACACAAAGGGTGCATCTACATGTGCATTAATGTGCTTTACCTAATGCTCATTAAATTTGGTACCTCTGGGCACCTATACATGTGTGCAGAAGCTGCTCCAACACTGGAATTGCTGGAGCGTGGCAATGACTATGCTCCAGCAGCCTCCTGCATCTCATGTCTCAGCATCCCCACACTTAAAAGTAGTGGCAGGGGTGCTTGAACTAAAGCTTATTGAATGAGCTTTAGTTCAAGCACCCCTGCTGCCATTTTTAAGCACAGGGATGCTGATACACAAGACATGGTGGTGCTTTACTTAGAACAGCTCTCAGAGCCTCTCTAATTAAAGCA
>NW_017728911.1:27720612-27734279 GCF_001723895.1 Crocodylus porosus | reverse complement strand
CCCGCACCAAACGCATGTAAAAGTGCCTTCCAAGGTGAGGTACTAAATTAATGCATGAACATAACCCCTAAGCCCAATACCAAGTATTAAGTGTTCCCAGGCCCCTTTTTATATGTCAGTGAAAACAACATTTTTACAACAGGCACATCTTAGTTCTTTCCAGTTACTAAAACACCTTTAGGTGGCATCATCCACATCCTACTTCTCACCAATTCCCTTGCCACCAGATAGGGACACCAGCTTGCCAGGTCACCCTGATCTTTGTTCTGGTGTTCTCTGTATGGATCTCATCAATTCATTTTCTATCTGTTGGCCTTGGAGGCACCTCTAAAACTAACAAACTACTTTTCCAACAATTGTGTGTGAGCCTATAGCATGCCTAGGTTTGTATTAATTGCGGCCTGCTTTGGTTCATGCTGTTATCAAGGCCTCTGTATGGGTAATGGTCAATTGTTGTATTAATGCATACTCCAGCAAAGCCTACACAGGTGCCTAAGACATTTCTTTTAACAATGGAGCAGGCATCACTGTCTAAAGCATGACCACTGAAGGAGGTCACAGAGTATCTTTCTTATCTGAGTGGCGTGGATGACCATAGCAGCACAGATACAGCAGCATGGGCTGGCAACTTGAGGGTGCAACTAGAGCCCCTGGTGGGTTTATATCCTAGGTATGCTTACTCTCTCCTGCCACCACAGCTTAACTACCGTGGTTGCAAGTGATCATCTACCTGTGCTGTGGCTATGTTTTCACTTGCACATGCATTGTGGACAGGCCCACAGTAACTGAGACACTGCAAGTCCTTCAGACTGCAGCGAAGGGCAGCAATGCATACAATTTACCTTCGCAAACAAAGCACTATTCCTTTACAAACATCATTAAGCAAGGTGCAGCACCTTGGGGAGCCAGGTAAATGTGGTTATATAAAACACAATGGACTACAAGCAAGCATCATTTTATTGGAGAGCTGCATAGTAACACTCCTCACAGCGGTTTTCCCCCATCTAATTCTGGGTTGACAGGTGAATCAGCAGCTCCTCTGAGATCCAAACCTGTGATTGTAATTGGGCCTTTTGCCTTCAGCTATAGTGATTTTTTTTCTCTCTCTCATGTTGGATCCAAATCCATAGCCTATTGCTGCGGATTAGAAATATGAGATTGTTAAATTTTCTCTGGGTTGTGGGACATACCTCAGAACAGAAACAAAAACAAATGGCAAGATGTTTATAACGGGCATAGTGCGACAATGAAATTTATGCTCGCTGTTTTGGAGATCCTCTTTACAAAGTGCTGCAGTACTCATGGCTTCGTGTTAATTGGGCATCCCGGCAATAACTCAACTGCACCAAAAATAGATCATTGAACCTTGCTGGCTTACAGTCTACAGTTTGCTGTTCTAGCAAAGGTTTAATAGCAGATTCTTATAGTGACATCCATTTTATCAAAGGATATATATCGAAGTATTGAAGAATGCCTAGTATATGACTATTATAAACAGCAGCTAAAACCAGATTCCTCAGATTGACCAAGCTTGTATGCTCCCACATTACCATCTAGCTGAACAGACTATGAAATGTGAATGAATGGAGGGATTGGTAAACTTCATGTATTGCTATGCAGGCCCCACCTCTGAGCCCTAATTTAAATCATAAAGACTAGGTGATCTCTAGTCACTGGAAAGCTTTGCTCATATTGGAACTTCAAACTAAAATGTAAGCACTTCTCTGAATTCAGGAGAACTTTCCAAGAGAGATTTCCAACACCTTCAGCTCTTCTATCCAAGCAGACAGATAGGCATACTTATATCTCCTGTAACGTTACAGGTTAACTAAGTTAGAGAGGCTTTCTAAAACAGTAGTAAGAGAACTATTTTCTGGCCTTTATGGAATTAGTGACTATAAGTGCTATTAAATTAAGTGGGAACTTTAATTTCATAGCACTTGTAAGGGTCAGGGCACTCTTATTCACATGCTTTCCTAATGGATTTAGGAGACCAGCTTTAATGATGCAGGCATGAAAAGACTGACCAAGACTACTCCATTATAAAATGTTCTTGGCAGTATGTGTATTGTGAGAGAGAGTACGGTGCAAATCTATCCTTCCTTCTACATATATTGTGATCTTCCCAGAGGAAGACATTTAATTGATCTTTTAAATTAAGGTGGTGAATTAACATTCACTTGGCAGGGATTTCTCAAGCGATGACCAAAGTCTACTTCAGCCTGACTCCAGACCTCAGTGAGCCCATTATGGCTACCATGTTGTGTCTGATAAGAGGGGGAAAAGAGTATTCAAGTAGGCAGTTTTGGTGGTAAACTTTCTCATCTTTTACTCAACTCTTCAAAGTTTTTATTCTCCTCTGGGATAATTTTACTCAAAAGTTGTTACTTGTTTTTTATTAAGGTTATCCTAAAGGAAGTACTAAAGATGCTACGCCTTTATAACAACAAAGGTATTTATTTATAAGAAACATATCTGGTTTATTCACACTAGAGAAATATTGGCCAGGTACAAAAGAGGAATTAACTAGTGAACAAAATTTACTGAATAAGCTTTAATTATTTTTAAGTCTACTGAATGTAGGATAGTCTATTTTCGAGAGACTTAATTAACAAAGGAGCCAGGGAGGTTTAACTGCTTATCTACCAGTCCTGGATCAATTATTCACTTTAACCAGAGTTAAAAGGAAATGAACTGAACATTCTTCTAATGAAGAAAATGCTCATGGAGAAAATGAAAGGTTTGTCTATTTTGAAATGGTCTTACAAATTGAAATATTGGGCAGCCTGTTAGAGCAGGGTCAGAGGTTTCATTGTGGAATGCTTATGATTTCTGCACAGCCCTGGGAAATCACTGGGCCTCTTCTAGTTGAATTAATTGGGCTTTGGACTGGCCTCAGTGTACATTAATAACTCATGCAGGCATGAGTATGAGGTGATACCACCCAGAAAATGCTCTGCTAGTGTACTTATTTCTAGAAATACTTCACTTAAATGTGGAAATGTGCATGCATTCTGTGCATGAACTTATATTGGCTTGTTTACATGATGTCCAGGACAATGCATCTCCCACACCAGCTGGAGCTTCTAGTTGAGTATAAGGTAACCTGAGAAGGCATCTCTGTTTTGGTCCTAAACCTGTGAAATTAGATTTCACAGCAAGCGGCTACATGAAGCAGCTTCAAGCCAAACCCCAGGTGTCCTGGACAAAGACCTTTTTTTCAAAAGCATTTAACAGACTTGGAAGCATGAGTGCACTTTCAAAATCCTTCCCCAGTCAGGTTGGTTGGCTTTCCAAAACCATAGTCTACTGACCCCGCCGGCCTGCAAAGACCAAGTTTTTTCCCATTCACCAGCAGCTGCGAATAAAGCAATCTTGAACCCTCCCTACCTCTACCTGCCTTCAAAGCTTCCAACACGCTTTAATTATTACCTTCTGGGTAGCTAGTTTTTATCACCTGTTAATAAACCTGTTGCTTCTGTGCTTTAAGTCTACCTTTCAGCACTGAAGAATCCTCACTAGAGAACACTGTAGTCTCCAGAAGTTTTTCTTTGCCACGCATTGGCTGTAAGCTGCATTCCCATTTATTTTGCACTTTCTCCCTTCAAGAAAGGAAATGTCCCCCTTCCACAAGCTGTGCCAAGAATGATATGCTGATTCCACTACAGTGCTATAACTTACTTGAACGTTGCTGTGTACTCACGGACAGCCAACCATTACTGCTGTCACAGATTTGCTTCATAATTGAGCTTGATTCTCTATGGACCTTACAATAGCAAGAAACCAATATCATGGCTGACAGCTGACCTGTGCTTGCTGAAGAATCACCATTTGAAACCAAAACCAATTCTGTCATAAATGTTTTGCTGGGCATCACAAGGTCCTTCATCAGCAGGATGTGCTGAGTAAGAGCAATGCAGTTCACCATGTAGTAGGAAGAATAGGCAATTATCTCTTGTCAGTTAGGCCCTCAATCAGTACATTACAAACAGCTGGGGATGCATAACCATCATTCTCATTTAAAATTAGAGAACCTTTTCTGCGAGCGTGTTAATTTCCATATGTTTACCAAACTTTCTTCCTGTAAAAATATCTTGTAGTTTTAAAAAAAGAACCCTGTGTTTCTGGGGCAAGTGATGTATTTTTAGGAGCAAATAATTAGTGAACATGTGGAGGAGGATTTTTAATTTTTCTCAAGTGCTCTGAAAAAGGGTTCTGCCATTTGAAATGCTAGGGCGATGGCTATTGGCTATTATGCACTGCCAGCTGTTTCTAAGACTATGACTGACAATGTAAGGGTCCAATGCTGCCAAGTGCTGAGTGCTCTCATTTCCCTTTGACTGCAGTGGGAACTGAGAGACTGAATACCAAGCACCAAACCAAATCAGGCCCCACATGGCAAGGGGCATTGCCATCTCTGTGTAATCAAATGAGGAGCGTCACCCCTCTGTGAACATCACTAATACAGAGCCATTCTGGATGAATGCTTAGAAAGCGTGGCAGTTAATTTGGTTTTAATTTTATGTAACAGTTCATAACACTTAATCTCAATATTTAACTAGATCAAATGGAAAGAACATCTTGTACATCTTGTGTTAATTGGCAATATTGTGCTTTTCACTGCTGCCATGCATTTGGCCCTTTTAAATCTTTCTCTTGACCTTAATTGACACAGTCCAGACCTCCTGTGCGGCCAGAACCAACATGACTTACTGAGGCATAGAGTTAGTTGGAAAATAGTAATACCCTGGCTATGAAGATATTCAGAAGGTCACACAACACTTTGATTCTCTCCTTCCTCCATGCTCTGTTTTTTGTCAAAAACCAGAAAAGACATGGTTTTATATGCAGTGTTTTTTCTAAGAGATTTAAAACGTTGATATATATTTCCTGCAAAACGTTGTTGAGGGACAAGGTCCATTTAGTTTTTGAAAACAATCCAGTGCTACCCAAATAATAGGAAGAGAAGGGATCTTTCAGAAACCATTGTGCACCTCTTCCTCTCACTCTGCTGTAAGATGTATGCCTCAACCATCAAGACCCTTTTCCAAATGGGGCATCCATTTGGGGAGAAGAAGCAGTAGAAAAAAATGTTCCTAAATCAGAGTGGGACAAAGCTGGTTCACCAGGTGAAGACTGTTCCTTGCTGGCTCCACTCCCGTTGTCTTCTTGAGACCAAGCCCACTTTCCTTCTTGCCTCCCTCAGTTTCTTCTTGTTCTCCAGCCCATGTGCTGTTATCTTTGTCCCTGCCTCCTCCCTACTCCAGCCTACTTTACTCTGCACTTTAAACCCAGTCCTCACCTGCCATTAATGCCACAAAGACTTGGTGGGAAAAAGTCTGGCATTTCTCCTCCCCTCTCCTTAGGTAATGCTACCTTTCTGCTTCCTTCCTCCTCACTCCCAGGCTATGCTTACATGTGTGTTTGTGATGCCCCAACCTGAAACCTGGGATGAAAATATCTTCCCTCTCCCTCGGTGGTTATGCCCATGACAGTCATCCTTTTCCTAGTGATGAAGTGGGCATCCGGCCCATGTGTGATGAGATTGCCACATTGAGGTAGCACCTGGAAGTCCATCAGGACCTTTTTGTCCTAGGTGCTCCAAAAATAATTAGCTGACAATCCTTGTCCCAAAGAGCCTTAGTAACTTTTACTAATTGGGGTATAGAGCAGATCAAGACACTATTGATGCCCCATCATGCATTGCCTGACTCCAGCCAAAATGAAACCACTTCCTTTACAATGCTGCTGATTTATGGGATGACTGGCTGTATCCTATGCAACTTAAAAGTCCAAGACAGGGGACTTTCACTCCATCTCTGTGGTGGCTAACTGGCAATTCACCTTGTCAAACGAGACGAGTGTTTCCAGGTATAACAACTGCTTTGAAATATCCGTGCAAACTCAGGCGTAGGAACCTGTGATTCAAGGAGAAATACATGTCATGGCAAAGAATTGCATTTGTTTCACTCATCAGAAGATGTCTTGGCTTCACTAAATTGATGTTGCTTCAATACGAAGTGGCTGCTGCTAAAGAGCAGAACGCAATGGGTTTGTTTGAGAAGTGCTATCGAATGTATATCAGCAGAGTTGGGGCAATGATTATAAGGAGGTGGGGAATCAGTCTGAGATGAGGAGGAACAGCAGCGACACTGAATTAGCTAGCAGATGTCCATTCAATAGAGAATATGCTCCTACCAGCACAGCACAGCACAGCAGTTACTTTTCTCAGCCAGGCAAGGCTCATCAATTTTTTCTCCCTCTCTTAGAACCTTTCCTAGTAAAAACCCCACTCTAACTGCTGCCTGATTAGAAAATTAGCCAAAGAACTTTCTTCTGTCATATCCATACACACTTAGTACTCATAAAATAAATTAAATGGGGTAATTCATTGAGTCTCAGTGTCCATCCTAATAGACTAGATCATATTAGAGGGTCTAATGGATCCTGGGAACTCTTCTGCATAACTCATCAGTATGCTCAGGCAGTGTATTTTATGCTCACCTTTCTCCAGGGTGTCTATAAAAGTATGGATATGCAGTCTGTGCTCATCATTAAAACTGGAGATAGCAGCTATTACTTCTTCTCATGGGGACTGCAAAAGTACAGGCTCTGTAAACTCATTTGCACCAGCAAGAAGTTGTAGGGCTACATCGGAAACCAATTCTACCAGGAAGTTAATATGTGATGATGGATACTGATAGCAGAAGCATTGACTGAGGTTAGGTTTCTTTTATTATTATTATTTCTCCTGGTTGAAGGAAATGCACATTAGTCTCATGAATCATGCAAATACACACTCTTATATGCACTAAGACTGCTGACTTCTGGATAGTTAGAGCAAGTTGTGAGATTTTCTAAATTGTGCTGGTTAGTTTTAACCCACTTGATCTTTGCTGGGGATCACAGAAGTACAGTTCACACTGGCCATGCTTATTCCCCTATATTCCCCTAGCACAGCCATCTTGATGTTTTGTCATTGTACTATGACAACTGAATGCTACAGCAGGGATTGTCAGCTGGGGGTACATGTACCCCCAGGGTACTTTGAAAGGTCCCAGGGTGTACATGGGAGTGGGCAGGGGCGGAGTGCCACTATCCCATGCCGCTGCCTCACAGGAGCAGGGCCGGGGGAGGACAAAAGCAGGGGGAGGACCACCACTCCACCACTTGCCACTGCCCCGCTCTGCGTCTGGCCGCTCGCCACCCCCCACCCCTCGCACTCCGGTATACACTAATAAAAAAGGGGGCCACTTATTAAAAGAGGTTGAAAACTTCTGTGGTGGAGCATTCTCAGCATGTTTCCAAGCCAGACTTTCAAGAAGGCACCTGTCGCTGGTAGGTGTTGTAGGACTTAGGCCCATGCTTGACTGGTGCCTTGCCCCCCAGTGTCATCAGGGTGGGATCCCAAGTTGGCACCACCTACATGATTGGATTGCTGTTCCTGCTCACCTGCCATGACTTTGCTGTTTTTCTTGGGAGGTAGCCTGTGGGATCTCACACCTGGGTTTCTTTGTGGGGCTCCAACCTCCCTTTTATCCCACTCTTACCACTGTCATGGCTGAGACGACCATTGATCTCTTGAGGTCTTGCTGATAAATGATATCTTCTTATCTGCAGTGTCCTGCTTCTTGAGGGTTGATGACCTCCTGGCCATAGGTTCCTTATAGGCTGTCCTTTGATCGTGGACTGGGGCCTTTGCAACTAAAACTCACCTCAAGCTTGAGGTAACACAGAACTTAAGGATAACATCAATGGCAGCAGAAAGGAACTTAAGGATAATGACAACGGCAACAGAAAACAATCAACATCCACTAACGGGCCTCTGAGTTTTGTCTCCCAGGCCCCACAGGTCCCCAGCTGAGGCCTTTCACTTTCCCCTTTTTATGGTTGCCTGGCAGGCTCAGCAGCTCCCCCTAGTCGTTATGTTGTGGGGCCCTCCTCTGGGTCCCTGCTCCTTCCCACCTTGGTCCCATCTGAGCTGAGGCTGGGTTGTCCGGTCCACTCCTGGGGTTGCTCTTACCACCAGCATTGGCCACTCTGCATGACTCTCTCTCCTGGGTAGGCCTCGGGCTGTTGTAGCCCCATGGCCCCACACCATTGCTTGTCTTGCCACCTGGCATGACCCGTAGCTTCTGCCCCTCTTCATGGGTTCCCAACCAGCTCAGTGCTGCCATGGCACTCGGCCCACTTCTCTTGGCCCCTGCACTGCATGCCTCCCTCATACCACATTCTGCAGTGTGGTTGCTGCTTCCTCCCAAGGCTCCTCCATGGTCTGCCGCTCCTGTTTCTTTACTGTACTCAGCAGCATTTCTGGGTCCTCCTCCTGGAGTGTCACCTGGGTGTGTCACTGCTCCTCCAGCGCTGCACTTTGCAGTGCTTCCCAAGCCTCTTCCAGGGGTTTTCCTGGGAACTTCCCCACTGCCGTGCTCTCTTCTCCATGTGCCACCTCCAGCTGGGTTCCCAGCTGCTTTTTCAGCGGCCCATTCTTCTGCCTGGCCCTGCCCCCTTTCTCTGATGATTCACAGGCTCAAGCAGCTCTGAAAATGGTGTGCCTGAGCCTGCCATCTCGGCATCTCGCCACAGCTGCCACCCATCACTTCCCCTGTGGTGAATAATGGCGTGAGTCAAGGTGGGTTCTCTCTTCCCCTTTCACAGCACCACTCCTGCTTAAGTAGCTATCCGAAGAAGTCAAATGTAGTTGATGCCCAGCAGTTCCTGCTGTTCCTTATGGGAGCTGCTGGGTACTGAGCACTCCTAACATGAAGGTGAGAGCAGTAATGTAAGCAGGGGCAGGCAATTGGGATGCCAGCTCTAGACACCAACAGAGAAGTTGCCAACCTTGTGCTCCCTCTGCTGATGCCCAAGGTACAAAAACTACCTGTTATGCTGTGTGTGCGACATCCCTTTTGCATTACTGGAACAGTGCTGTGGTGCTGGACCCTGTTTCTGTGTCCAGTTGAGGTTTTGAATAAGGCTGAGTCCCTTTAACTGTAAGGTAATGCTGAATCTTCAGACCATCTATCTTTGAATTTCCCATGAGCACATCATATATTTAGTTTTTTATGATACAAATTTGCCTATATGGGATGGAACTAGTAAAGTATAGTGTAGAATGCACCCAAAAAATAAATGGGCATAATTGCCATGTTCTTCTTGTCCTTCCTAATTATGTGAGATTCAGTCCATATCTAGTGTATATGGAAGTTCTAAAGTTTTAATATGCTAAGCTAACAATGTACAACTGAGATACCGTGTATGGGTTGCTGTTGAGAAAGCAAATCTCAGTTAAATACCTCAGTCCCATACTTTTTCATTCTGTTGTTATTGCAGTCTTTTGTACAAAGTGGCTCCTGCAAGTGCTTGTGCCAATTAAAAAAAAATCATGCTATAATGCATATTTTAGATTCTGGTTCTGCAAGGACTTCTTTTATTTGACAAATCACTTAGAGATTTAATTCCTATTTAATTTCCACTGATTTCTGTGTGACTTAAAGCATGTGTTTTAAAGCTAAACTTACATTGTAGTGCATTTCTGAATGGGGATCTTTATGTGGTACTGAACAGATATTAAGATGTTCATGATACTTCTATGAAGTAATTTATGTCATCTTAATAATCCCTCCTTATCCCCTGCCTTTAGGTAGGGAATCTGTGCAAGTCACTTGCTTTTTGACCTTGAAACAGTCATGTCAAGTTGTTGGCACTGTGTTGAGATTGGCAGGCATTAATCCAGGGTGGGCAAAATAGAGCCTGTGGGCCAAATCTGTCCTGCCAGGCCATTCTATCCAGCCTGCAGGGCCCCTAAAAAAATTAGAAAATATTTATCTGCTTCTGGCTGCCTGTCAAAGATGATAGGAGACAGGGGCAGTAGGACCCAGGGGGAGCCATCAGCAGAACGCAGCAGCCCAGGCTTGCCCCACTCCTAGCTATTTCCCTGCCTTGCTGCCCATGCACTGCTCCAGCACCATGTGGTTAATGGCTGCATTGCTGGACTGGGGAGCATAGGGCCTGCACCGGTATCCGTGTATATGTACGGAGGGACTGTGTATGTATGTTTGTAGGGTGAGTCCTACATACACACCCCACCATACACATGTATCCACAATCCCCCTTGTACTGCCATACACACAGACCCCCACACTCACACACCCCAGCCACCCTACCCCCACACACAGCCCCCCAAAATCCCAGTACCTACTCATACCCCGCATATCCACACACATACCCACATGCTCCCTCACCCCACACTTCCCACACCTATCCACCCCCCACAGACACACCCACACCCTCCCCCACATACCTGCGGTCCCCCAGAAGCCTATACCCACCCCACACAGAATACAAGAATAAGACTTGATTTTAAGCTATTATATACAATTACCTTTATGCTCACTACACAAACACATGTAAACCAGGACAAAAATATTTTTTGAAATCAAACTAATAAATGTTTTAGATGTTTGCTTTTTAGACTATAATTTGGTACTTTTCTGGTTCTGAGATGGCAAGCCCCCTTGCTGAAAGAAGTACTTCTGGGGACAAGGGGAGGGATTTCTGGTGGCAAGGGGCAGGGGCAAGACTTCAAGTCACACGATGGTGAGCAAGGGGCGGGGCACCTGTCAAGGGGTGATGCTACCCATGCGGCCCTCAACGGCTTGCCAAAACTTGGTAAGCAGCTCTCCACCCAAAATAATTGCCCACCCCTGCATTAATGCATGCCATTCCTAAACTTTCCTCCAACCACTGGGTCTTTTGTATATGAATCTCTTATTGCAAAGGATTGTCTTGAATAAATTCATTTTCCACCTCACTGTTCTGTGGACCATGAGTAAACACTACTGAAAACATACTATTGCCCTTCATACAGGCAAAAACATTATGAAGCTATTTAGTAACACTAGTTTTTTTTGGAGCATCCCTGGAAAACAAGTTCATACTGTGCTTAATTCTCAACCAGAGAATAGGAAGTGTTTCAGATAAAAGAGGGGCTTGGAGCATGGCATTTTAAGCTATTTGTTCTCCACAGGAATCAGTATTAACAAAATTGAAATGTATAAAACATCCTTACAAAATTATTTAAGTGTTGATTAGTCTTTCCCTTTCTCTGCTTCTTTTGGGATCAACTTGGTTTTGATCTGCTTGGATTCTAGTGTGATGATATGACCACTGTCATAGGAAATAACAGTGGTAATAATAGTTAATGATTGCAAATGTTCCATGCACCTCACTGAATTTTAGTTATTTCTGCAATTATGTTCAGAATAATGGTGAGCTACTGCTAATGTAGTAGTGAGTTACAGCATATTAAGAAGTTGAGTGAACCATAGCCAAAGAATATATTTCTGAATTGACTCTTCTTTTCTGTGAATGGTAGCTAAAGAGAAGAATTCCAAGTCATTTAAAACATTTGCTATTTCTTCTAAAAACCGCTTTTTAAAATTAATCTGACTCCATTAGAATCTCATTCCAGTGGGAACAAGATAAAAATAGTTTACATCAGTCTTAATCTTTTTCTTTTTTTTGCATTCCTTATATTCCTGTTGCTGTGCAAAGAGCCTAGTGCTGTTAAATAATACAGTAAGGTGATGTTTGGACAATGGAGCCAACTGATCTTATTTTTGAGCTTTTTTTTTTTGTGGCTAGACTAGGTATTAACATTGATTACTCTACTTTTGCAGTGTTTAAAGGTGAGACCGTTGGCTTGCTTGGCATTCATTGGAGTGATGGGCATGTAGAAGGGGAAAGGGATTGTTATTTATTGTCTTCAGGACCAAGAACTCTAGAATTCACACCACCAGGATGAATGACACTATTATGTTCATCTTCTGCTTTGGAAGGACTCATTCAAATTTCTGCATGGAAATGGCATTGGATGGCGATTAATTCCATTGCAACATGTAGGTAAAGCAGCAGAACCCTAAGGCCAGGAGGAAAGGAAAGTTCTCAGGTTTTTAAGTATGGTGTTGCAGTCATTAGTAACTATGACAGGACTGAACTGCCTTAAATCTATGCCTGTAGCCCTTGATAGCAGTGGAAAAAGAAGTGTGAAATATGCCTTTAATATGTAACCTAAGGGTGCCTATACACAAGCAGGGAGGCTACTCCGATGCGCTGTAATTCCAGCACATTGGAGCAGACTCAGTTAATCTAGTCTGCTGTAACATGGCAATTACTGCGCTCCAGCAGCCTCCCATGTCTCATGTATCAACATCCCCATGCTTCAAAATGGTGCTGAGGTTCCTTTATCTAAAGTTCATTTGATAAGCTTTAGATCAGGGCCGGGCAAAATGCAGCCCGCGGGCCAGATGCAGCCTGCCAGGCCATCCTATCTGGCCTGTGGGGCCCTTAAAAAATTTAGAAAATTAATATTTATCTGCCCCTGGCTGCCTGTCATGCGACCCTCGTTGGCTTGCCAAAACTCAGTAAGCAGCCCTCCTCCCAAAATAATTGCCCTATGGCTGTGCACCTACCAGACCCAGATGGGGACTGCACAGCTGCTTGGGCTGTAGTATGGGCACTGCAGCAGAGCTGCTTGCACCTCTGAGCCAGCTGCTAGTGGGCCATGGCTGCACAGTTGGCCTCTGTGTGGCACTGCTCTTATGTGTTTCCATGCCTCCGCTCTGCCATCTCCGGAGCTATCAGCCAGAAGATGTGTTCACTGTGCTGGCCCAATCTGAACTGTCAAAACGTTCTCCTCCTGGCCCCAAATGGCCAGGAGGTCAGGCACCTTGTCTGCCCCCCAGCTGGGTCCCTGGTGCTGGCCCTGGGTAGGATCCTCTGCCCAGGTCCCACCACTTGCCTCACTAGCAGGGACTCTGGCGTTCCCTGTTTAAAAACTGCAAATTCTCTGATTAAAAAACCTAAACTTCTGTCATTAAAATACCCAGATTCTGCGTTCTTCTGTGATTAAAATGAAACACCACTATATAGAGAGAGAAAGATCAGTTGGGCAATGTTTTATTGATATATTTACAATTTTAAAGCACTTGGAAGCCTACCAGTGCCTCTATCATCATCATAAAACAAATTCTAAATATTGATACACTTTGGTGTTTGCTTTTGGGTTTTTTTAATCATAGAAAAATCAGAGATGCCCAGCCCCTTTGCTCACTAGGATGTAGGGACAGCTACAGCTGGACCCTCAGCTGCTTTGTGGCATACAGCAGCACTGATATGCCGGTGCCCTAACCTTGCCCATGCCTTTGCCCCTCACTCCCAACGCACAGCCCTGCCACTGCCTCCCTCTTCTGACCTGCAGCCCCTGCCTGCCCCTGACCGACTCCCTCTGGGCAGTAGCTCCCTCCTAGAACCAGGACATGGGTCCAGATGCAGCTGTCCTACCTGCTGCTTTGTGGCTCTGAGCAGTGCCAGCCATTGCTGTTCTTCTCCCTGTGCCCAGGCCCCAGCAATCCCCATGTCCTTCCTGGGAACCCCTCAACCAGAGCTTAGGGACTAGGGCTGTGCGAACCTTTGGGTGGTGACTCGATTCGGAGGAGATTTGGCCTGATTTGGTGGCTGAATCTCTAAATCCGAATCTAATCAGGGGACCAATAAAAAGGTCTGAATCAATTCAGAAAAAAGATTCAAAGAACTTCGATAATTTGGACAATCCCTGCCTGCTGTGGCAGGGAGCTGGAGCCAAACTTGGAGCTAGTAAGTGGGCG
>NW_017728911.1:27710691-27720047 GCF_001723895.1 Crocodylus porosus | reverse complement strand
AGTTGGGGGGCTCATGCAGCAGCCAGCAGCAGGCCCTTGGGGCACTGATGGCCCGCTTCAGCCAGAGCCCCCCATGGCTCCTGAGTCCCGGGGGTTACATGTGGTGCATGAAGTTGGTTTGACCCATTGATGTGCGCCTTCAAACAGGACAGAGCTGGCTCCTGGTGCCACCCAGGGCTCTGAGCACTGCAGGCAGGAGCCGCAGGCCATGAGGCCGGGCTGGTTTTGAGATGCTGCAACAGACACGTGCTTGCTCACGTGGATGCAGCCATTGAGTGTTCTGGAGAGAAGCAGTTGGAAGAGACTATTAAGGGGGAAAAAAGCTTAGAATATTTTCAATATAAACTACGGTGATTGGGAAGTGATAAGTATGTGGTTAAGGGAATATTTGAGAGAAACAAGATAGGAAACAATTAGCCAAGAATATGCCAATAGCTGGGCAACATGGTAACAGTAAAAAGCCTTTTTTCCCTCCTTTTCTCAGGGGTGATAAGCTGCCTAGAAGATCATTTGCTTTAGTTGGAGTTAGATATTTGGGCCCTGTGGGTCTCAGATCACAGTCCAAGGAACTTATTCAAGCTGGCTGCAGGCAAGTGGAGTAAAACATATCTTTAAGCCAATCAGCTGTCCATATCTCTGCTTCTTGTTTGGTTTGTTAAAGTTAATGTAAGGCTTTTAAAAGAAGCTCTTGATTTTCACCTCTTTTTTTCTACAGAAGGAAATATTTTACTACATTAAAAAGAAAGACTCCAATGAAAATAATTCCAAATATGTCTGATGAAAGAAGCATTCATCATTTTATAAAAATGCATTGACTTCTATTGAAAAAACAAACAAACCCAAAATAAACAAAACCCAAACATTACAATTTATGGCCTTAGCTAAAACATTGACTGTAGTCAGCTTTACGTCTTCAGGCGATACATGCTGATATTACTCTCTGCAAAGGTCAACATTTGCTTATTAAAATCACTATACTATTAACTGCATCATTCCTTATCTTCCAGTTTTCTCAGGTTTTCCCTCAACAAACTTAAAATCTTCATTTATTTTGCCTAAAAGCAACATTTAGACTTATGTTTTTGTTTCTTTGTTCTTTCTCTGTAGCTCATCTCTTATTAGTGAAATTGAGACCCAGTTTGCAAAAACGCATTTTTTTTTTTAAACAGTGTCTTTACCCGTGTAGAGATCTTGTCTGTCATTGTGTCCAAGTTAATACTTCAATCACTTAAAAGCTGTCATTGCATCTGCCTTATCTTAAGTAGGAGCGATATTTTTAATGGTAAAACACTAACAGTTTGAATGTCCAACATGACTAAAACCATATTCAATTATTTCTTTAACAGTATCTGGATTGGCTCTGTTGTACTTGTAGTTAAGTGAGCTGTTTTCACATTCTCTGACAGAAATAGAAACTATGGCAGTATAGGATCCCAAATATTTTTCAGCAATTAAGTATGTTTAATACCATGTAGGAAAAGTTCAGAAAGTGTGCACGAGCGTTAACAGCTCAGTCTCTCAGGATCCAATTTATATGTACTTTAGTTCAGGCTTTCTGCCACCTTCTGCAGGAAATGGGACTTTAATCATTATTTTCATAATATACAGTATAGCTCTGGTTCAGAGACATTGCCTCTCATTCTATAATGATTAAAACTTTTTGTTTCAGTGAAGGCAAGGCTGTGAGTCAGCTAATACATATTTATAAGCCTGTTTAAAGCACAGTTAATTCATTACAAATTGTGCCCAGGTTGAATTTCCCTTTGCTGCAGTCAGAAAGTTGACTCATAACTTTGGTCTTCTGCCTGTTTGGCTTGCACATGCTGTCTAATTCTGTTACC
This sequence comes from Crocodylus porosus, assembly GCF_001723895.1. NCBI lineage: Eukaryota > Metazoa > Chordata > Crocodylia > Crocodylidae > Crocodylus > Crocodylus porosus. The sequence goes on along the minus strand of NW_017728911.1, from coordinate 27,718,206 downwards.
CATTGCCCCCCTGCCCCCCGAACCCTCCCTCCTCTCCTTCCCAATTGCCCTGGTTTCTTTATTTTACAAAAAGCATGTAGTGCCTATATATTTGGAAATCCTTTTGAAAATTTGAGGTGGAGAGCTTTATCACAAGGCCCAAGCAATGGTCTTCTGAGTTTTCATCACTCTTGCACCCTCACCCTTCTGCTCAGATTTGCCAGTTAACTAAGCAGGTTCTCCTAAAATAAGGTAAAATGTAGAGATTAAACTTAATCTGGTCCAGAACTACTCTGTTCAGCCTTAAGTACTATTTTAAGGGTATACAGAAGCCATGTTCCAATGCGGGTCACCCAAAAAATGCCCCTTTCACTTTCACGAACAAATCTGGAAATGTAGTGGTGAGGCAGCCTTCTAGGTTGTTTCCTCCTGCCACCCCCATTCAGCACATCACTCCGATGCCTATCTCCAGTGTGTTTGGGGGTAGCAGTTGGGAACATCTTTGGAGTGTCCTTACTACCACATTGCTGAGTCTGGTATGTGTAGACCAAAGTGAAGCGGCTAATATTCGCTTTGGATTTGGCCGATTCAGGGGACAGTGATTCGAATCACTGTGCCAAATCGATTTGGCTAAATCTGATTCAGAGATTCGGCAGCAGCGAAATCTCTAAATCTCCAAATCAGGTAGGCCAGGCCCATCCCCTGCCCACTCTCCCAGCCTGGCAATGGCTGCCCCGCCTGCCCCAGCACTTGGAAAAGAAAAAAAGCCCCGACTCACCGGGTGCTGCCAGCTGGAGGGACAATCCCTGCTGCCCTCCAGTGCATGGGGGGCTCTGCATAAGTCCCCTGATCCCTCCCTGCTCCCCTAGCGCCCCCCCCATGGCTGCCCTGCCTCCAGCCCTTTAAGAAGAAAAACCCAAGAAAACCCCTGGACCCGTTGTTCCTGCTGGTGAGGGGGGGGTGATCCCCACTTCCCCCTGATGCCCCATGCCACATGGGGACCTCTGCATGAGCCCCACAAAGCCCCAAGGCTGCTGCAGGAATGGTGAGTCCTGGGACTTTTCTCCATTTTTTTTTCCTTAAAGGGCTGGAGCTGTGCCTGGTGGGGCAGCTATGGGGAGCTGAAAGAGCAAGGGAGGGGGTTAGGGGACTCATCAGAGCCCCCCATGCAGTTTGGGGCAGTGAGGATCACCGCCCCCCCCCCACTCAGCAGCACCCACTGAGTGGGGGCTTGTTTTAAAGCACTGGGAGCTGGGGCAGGTGGGGAGCCATGGTGGGGCTGGGGGAGCAGGCGGGGGCTGGAGACTGGCACGGGTCCCCCCAAAGTCCCCTCCCCCCTCCTCCACCCCATTGCCCCCTGCCCTCTACTCACCAGTTCAGAGTCCAGCTGCAGCTCCCTGCTGCAGCCACCAGGGACTGTCCAAATCATTGAAGCTCTCCGAATCTTTTCTGAAGATTCATAGAGCTTTGAATCGATTCAGACATTTTTATTATTCCCCTGATTTGTTTGGATTCGGAGGTTTGGCCACCGAATTGGGCCGAATCTCCTCCGAATCGAATCACCACCCGAAGCTTCGTGCATACCTAGTGGACAGGGCACCCAGCGATGTGGTGTACATATGCCCTGAAAGGCAGACGGAGGAATCTGGCAGCATTGTGAGGGAAGGGATGGGGCAAGAGAGAGTCTGCATCATAAAGGTTTTGTCCTGCAGCACAAAGATGACATTGAATGTCCTAGAGATTAAAGTATCCTTGGTGGAGGAGGCTGCACATCTGCCCAGGCCCTACACCACCTATTTCTGTTGTGTATAGTCATGAGGATTTGGCCTTCACTGCATTACCTAAGCTCAGTGTCTCCAGTGTGCTTATAGAAAGCAATCTGTATTTGAAAGGAGATTTAATCTGGAAATTTTATCTAAACCCACAGCCTCCCAAAGGGCTAGATATAGAGATGGAGATTATACTATACCCATTAAACAGTACTTGCTGATGCAACTGCATGTCTGGTTTACAGGCCTGATTCTCCAGTACTGCCCTGTATCTCAAGGCATTATTTTACCCCTATGCAAAGGGGGAGTGTGAAGTGTAATAGCAGCACTTTGCCTACTCTGTATATGTGTGAGAGGAAGAATGACGACACAAGATGAAGTGAAACAGAACTGGCCCCAGCCTTAAGTAAAGAGTCTTTACAGACTATCTTCATTGTGCTGAGTATCTCTCTGTCCTTCATGGTGCTGGATTTGGGATACTGGCACATAAAGATGTGTTGGCTCTGGTACGCTGAAACCACAGCTCTGGTTAAGGCCGGTTAGCACACCATGTAAGTAGATGCTTGTGCTGTCTAGCTCCGCTCCCTTCCCTGCCCCCTTCCCCCCATGTTTGTGTCTCCTTGCAAATAGCAGTTACACTTGAGATTGGGATGCTTTGGAAGAAAACATTCTGGGCTGGAAGAGAGTACGTGCCCCTTTGATGCTTACAAAATAGGTAATGTTTTAGGACTGCTGCTGCCATTTCCCAGCCCTGAGATGGGAAAATTATGCATCAACTCTGGTATTTTTCCTATGTTATTTTTTTTTATAGCATCAGTGAGTCACTTTGATTTAATAACCTTTCTTTGTGGGAGGGGGCATTTATGCCTTACTGTGCAGTCCCATTTGAATTTTATAGCAGTTTAGTACCACTTGGTGTGCAGCCTTTATTGATTTTATTTTATTTTTAATAGCCACACAGATGCTTTCATGAGGCTGAAGTATTTGCCATTTTGTTAAGATGGGGACAAATTGTTTCGCAGGCAGCAGTCCCTTTGTGGTGTTAAATAGCCACAGTGTCTAAGGAGAAAGAGAGTGTGCATGCGCATGCATGTGCACGTGTGTGTGTGTAATTGTGTTCCTCTGTACAAGGGAGGGAATGCTTTTCTGAAGACAATGCAGTCTGCTCCTGTCCCTTGGGATGGCCCATTGTAGGAGCTACACGTGGCAAATGCCCTATTTCCTTTGGGCACTTTTTTAGAGGTGAATGGGAGAGGCTATCTAGTCCCTGCATGCCCTGGGATGCAGGAGGTATAATTGCCTCTAGAACAAGCAAGGAAGGGTCCTTTTCCCAGGGTCTTGTGCAGTGGAAGGAAGATCCAATTTGACCCTCAGTGATGTGCTTTGTAAACAGATTCACAATGACTTGTATGTACAGTCCAGGGCAGGGGAGTGGCGAGTCCTCGTTTCTGTTTCCGGCTCTCCTACTGATTCTCCATCTGAAACAGGAGGTTGCATAGCCTGTCAGTGTGTCAGTGTTTAGGCAGCAAGAAGATGCAACTTGTCCCTGTCAGAGGCATAACTAGCCATTTTGGCACCTTGGGCGGAGTGGCGAAGGGCAGGGTAGGGGTGGAGGGAGAACGCTGAGCTGCGGCCGTGTGGACACCTGTGCTAAATCAGTGCCTGGGGCTGGCACCCCGCTTCCAACCCCGGTTACACTGCTGGAACCGACTATGCTCCTACTTGTGTTGGAGTTATGGGTGGCTGGGTGGCCAAGGGTTAGTACTGACTTCTTATGTCATGTATCAGCCTGATGGCTCCAGTCAAACCCAAATCCACGTGACTGAAAAATCCTGCCATATGATGGCTGAGTCTCAGTGCACATTTCTGCTTGTCACAGCAAGTGGAAGTGGACTTGTTCATACACCAAAAAGTTTGCCAGGCCCCCATCTACAATGTCAGTAGATGGGTTCACAGTTCACATCACATCGGGATCCACCTGCTTCCCTGAAACCACAGAGCTGGGGGAAGAAAAGGGGATAGATGGACTGAGATCGTATTAAAACTCAGGTCTTTTCTGTGGATAAAGAGAAGGCTCTAGGCTTGAGGAATGTCAGGCCAGCAGCTCTTTCACGAGTATTAACATTTGTTAAATCACTGTTTAAAGAGACTTACATGAGCTTCACCTCAGTCATTGGTCAGAGCAAAGGACAATAAATCTTAATATTCCCTGAAACAAGAAGCAAGCCTGTGTGCAGGCTGTTCTTACATACCCTAGAAGCTGAAGAAGAAATTCATCTATCAGCAAAAACTAGCAGAGGGTTTAATACTTTTAACTACATCTTCCTTACAGATTATTAATTCAAAAGTCCAGGGGGAAAAAACATAATGGATAGTAGTTTTGGGTAGAACCAGCATTGCCCACATATAGCAGCCAGGGATTTTCCCATGATACTTGAGTGGTGAATCCTGATCCTGACTTCAGCATTACTATTTTTTTGTACAGAAAGGGAAGGAAACAAAATAAAATATGCTGTCCTGGCCCCTGACTATTTTCAGCCAGGCATGAGTCAGGATTTTCATATAACAATAATACCCACCTCCTAGAAGTGGCTTTCATACTTGGGAAAGTCGCAACATGCTATAGGGTGACCTCTGCAGTCCTGGTTCACGAGCCAAGTCTTCTGCTATTGCAGTAACTGTGTTCAGTAATGTTATTGGTACAATTATCAAGCTCCATCTTGAAAGGGTTTTTTTGGTCATCACTGTTCCTGTTGGACCTCATTTCTCTGATGACTAGCAACAACCTTCTTGATGGTCATATTTTATTCTAAAACATGAGATTATCTAGTCAGCTTAGCATGAGCAAATCAAGCTGCTTATTTTGTTTCTACCTCCAGTTCTTGTTTCATTCAACTTGGTCTCCTTTTGCTTTTGTCTGTATAAACTTTGCCTCAGTTTTCAGTAAAGGGGGTGCTGATAAAGTGTGTATTTAGGTTTGGGCCATACTTAATTGCTTCTCATCCTGACTCCATTTGCACTGCTCCACTTCCTCCCTCGCTCCCTTTTTATTTATGGGTAAATAACCTTTTCCTACCTGTAACTCCCTTGCTAGGCCCAGCTCAGCTTGACTTTTGGCTAGGCTCTGTCCTTTAAGAAGCAGCTCTCTTATTGATTAACTTTCTCCATTCCTTTTAGGATTCCTCCTTGCTCCTAAAAACTTCCTTGTGAAGTTTATTCATTCAATTTCCTCCACTTTTTGGACCATTCATTTAAAGAAACTCCAAGCCTCTTCCATATTCAAGTCCCTGAGTTCTTCAGTGCAGCTGATGTCACTAGGTATTCCCTCAATTCCTTACTGTGCACTTTTACAGATTTTAGTTACAGACCCATTTTTGTTTATCCTTCTATTTAATTTAACTTGAATCCATTTATCACTGAATCCAAGCTTTTTCCTGTCCATCTTTACAGTGAGAGGTAGTTATCTGTGTCAGTCAGAAGTCAGTCAGAAGGCATGGTAGAGATGCCCCTTTATAGATTAACTAAATAAGTTTATAGAGAGCACAAGCTTTCATGCACCTATGTTCACTTCATCTCTACAATGTCCTCACTACTTCCCAAAGCCAGGTCTGAAAAAGAATCTGAGCTACCAGCTGTTTGAAGGAATCTGTTGGCTACCTCTTCCAAGAATAACTGGCCATTGCCAATAATGGTACCATTTGTTCTCCATTTCTATATACCATATGTGCAATTAGTTTCCCATATTCCTTCTAGCATTCGTCTCCTTAATAATACTAAAGATCTCTTTCCATATCAAATCTGACCTGGAAGTCTATAGGCAGCCTCAGTGCTATCCTTTGACCATCCTTCCCCAAAGTGATTTTAATCCAACTCAGTTCTATGCATGCCATCCCTTCTTATTTCTCTACAGTGTATTAGGGCAGTGCAAAGCTTCAGTCCCTGATTTGATTCGGCGGAGATTCAGTCTGATTCAGTGGCCGAATCTCCGAATCCAAATTGAATCGGAGGACCCTTTACTCTCTCTGAATTGAATCGGAACCTCCAAATTGATTTGAAGAGATTTGGTGATTCGGACATAGACAGCTTTAAGACACAGCTTCTAATGTTTTTCTACATACCTCAAGGTACCAGGTAGCCCATGAGTGCTGTGATGCTGGGGCGGATGGAGTGCCCCACAGAAGCACAGGGGGAGGCCCCCAGCACATTCTCCAGTAGACCTGGAAGCGGACTGGAAATACTTCACCATCCAGCACAGGGTGTCAAGGGCCTGCAGCAAGGCAGTAGCCCTAGACTTCAAGAGGGCCAACTTCAACGAGTTGAGGAGATTAGTGGGAGAGGCGCTGGGGTTCTCAAGAGCAGGAGAGCTCAGTGCCCAAGATGAGTGGTCGTTCCTTAAGGAGATGATACTCAGGGCCCAAGGGGTGACCATCCCAACAAGAAGCAAGGGGGCAGGAGTGCCCATAAGCCCCCCGGCTCACCAAGGGTGTATGGGAATGCCTGATTGCCAAAAAGGTGGCGTACAACTGGTGGAGGGGGGGTGCTATCTCCAAAGCGGAGTATCCCTACTCTGCTCGGGCCTGTAGGGGGGCTGTCAGGAAAGCTAAAGTGGACATAAAGCTAGGACTTGCGTCCAAAATCAAAGATAACAAAAAGTCCTTTTTCAAATATATAGGGGGGATGAAGAAAGCACGAGGAAATGTGGGGGACCTGCAAGATCCTCTGGGCAATCTGGTGGTTGCACCAGAGGAAAAAGCAGAACTCTTTAACCAATTCTTCACCTCTGTTTTCTTGTGCAGGGATTGGGACTTCCCCACTGTGATGCAAAAAGGACTCGAGGGGAACGTCTCCAGACCTCAGGTTGGGGAGGACCGGGTTAGAGAGCTTCTGGAGGGGCTGGACGTGTTCAAGTCAGTGGGTCCAGATGCTCTCCACCCCAGGGTGTTGAGGGAGCTAGCTGGGGTTATTGCAGGGCCCTTGGCACGGCTTTACGAGCACTTGTGGTGCTTGGGCCAGGTGCCAGATGACTGGAAGATAGCCAACATGGTCCCCATCTTTAAAAAAGGGAGGAGGGAGGACCTGGGCAACTGTAGGCCGGTCAGTCTTACCTCAATCCTAGGGAAATGCTTTGAGAAGATCATCAAGCAGCACATCTGCGATGGGCTGCCCTCAGAGATGATGCTCAAGGGCAACCAGCATGGTTTCATTAGGGACAGGTCATGTCAGACCAACCTGATTACCTTTTATGATCAGGTCACAAAAGCATTGGATGCAGGTGTTGCCATGGATGTAGTCTTTCTGGACTTCAGCAAGGCCTTTGACACTGTCTCCCACCCCACCCTCATTAAAAAATTGGGCGACTGTGGAATTGATGCCTACACAGTCAGATGGATTGCAGATTGGCTGAAGTGTCATACTAAGAGGGTGGTGGTGGACGGGTCATATTCGACCTGGGGGAAAGTGGGCAGCGGAGTCCCCCAGGGCTCGGTCCTTGGGCCCGTGCTGTTCAATCTCTTTATCAGCGATTTGGATGATGGGGTGAAAAGCAACCTGTTTAAATTCTCTGATGATACCAAAGTTTGGGGAGGGAGGGAAAGATGGCAGCAAGACCTGAATAGGTTACAGGGGTGGGCTAACAAAAACAGGATGTGCTTCAATACTGACAAGTGCAGGGTGCTGCACTTGGGAAGTAGTAACCAGCAGCACACTTATAAGATGGGAAACTCCCTTCTTGAGAGCACGGAGGCAGAAAGGGATCTTGGAGTCATTA
>NW_017728911.1:27703023-27710536 GCF_001723895.1 Crocodylus porosus | reverse complement strand
GGCTGAGGGGGACCTGGTGACTGTCTATAAACTCACTGGGGGGACCAGAAGGGTTTGGGAGAGACCTTGTTTCCCCGAGCGCCCCCTGGCATAACAAGGAATAACGGCCACAAGTTGTTGGAGAGGAGGTTTAGATTAGACATCCGTAAGAACTACTTCACGGTCAGGGCGGCTAGGAGTTGGAACCAATGCCCAAGGGAAGTAGTGCTGGCTCCTACCCTTGGGGTCTTTAAGAAGAGGCTTGATGCCTACCTGGCTGGAGACATCTGAGCCCAGTTTCTCTCCTGCCCAGGCGGGGGGTCGGACTTGAAGACCTACAAGGTCCCTCCGACCCGACTTCTATGATTCTATGGTGCTTACAGAAGTCTCTCTCAGCCTTCTTTCTTCTTCCCTTCCTTTCCTTAGTTTACATTTCTATTTTGATTCTTCCTCTCAGCTGAGGGACTTCTGTAAGCAGGAGGAGAGAAGTGGCATTATCTCTGTTTACAATACCCTGAAACTAATATTGGAGTATTGTGTCAAGTTCTGGTAATTGTACCTCAAAACAGATGGTGAAAAAATTGGGGAGGACTAAAAAAAGAGCGTGGAAAAAGAGCTTGAGGACTGGAACATCATTTAAGAAATCCATTCTATTTTAACATATCAAAGGTTAAGACTGAGTGTGATATCAAGCCACCTAAATACCTACACATGGAGATTTCTGATAGAAGAGGGCTCTTTAGTCTACCAGACAAAGGCACAACAAGATCCCATGGCTAACAGTCAAAGCAGATTAAAAAAAATTGCACCATACTTCTAGCTTGAATTTTACTCCTGGAACTACTTACCTAGGGGTGGAAGAGGTACTTTGTTACCTGAAACCTTTTAAAATCAAAACCAGATATCTTTTGTAAAGGAATCCTCTTTTCCAATCCCAGGTAATTGGGCTCATTTCAGGACTTACTGATGGAAGTGTAGGCAGGATGTCACAAGAGATAACAATGGTGTCTCGTGGCCTTAAAAATCTAGTAAAGCCCCACTGAAGATAAAGATAAAACTGCTTTTTAATCGAAAAAGAGGTCAGGATTTCTCCCCCCCTACACTCCGCCCATGAATTCATAAATACAAAATATTATATATTGTTTTGTCCACTGAAAGTCTGACCCTGACTTTGAATTAGGAAAGTGTAGCAAAAGAAGCCCAGCAGCCCCAGGGCTGGGAGGACAGAGTTCTTGACACATTTATACCAGTCCCAAGAAATTCCTTGGGCTACAGACATATTTTTGTAATGTATGTGCTGTGCACTTAGCTATGCAGCTGTGGTGCTTCTGTGTTGTGTGTTGCGCCGGTAGATCCCCTGCTGAGTGCAGTACAGTGCAGACTTTTAGAGGAGACTCAGACTTGTGTGCTTAGGATTTTGAGTGAAATTCCAGATCCATTGAAAGCAATAGGAACAGTCCCACTGATTTCAGCAGGGTCAGTATTTGACCCTTATTTTAATTCTTTAACGCCACGTTAAGTCATTCTAACAGTTGCTATTGGGTGGTTGTCCTCAGGATTGGGACTGGATGAGTGAGTGGGTGTATGTGACGGGTGGCTTTCGCTCTTGGGAATTGAAGGGAGGGACTGAGGGGGCCATGGCTGTCTTGGCTTAGTTACAGGACCCTGATCTTAAGGCCATTCAGCTTGCTGGGAGTTTTCTTTTCATTGTAGTGGCCCTTGGATTGGGCCCTAGCACAAGAGCAGGTAGAATGGGGCAAGAAATAAAAAGAAAAGGAGAAAATGGTCTGAGCCTTGAGGGACGGCCAACTTCGCACTGCAAAAGAGTTTTCTCATTAAAAAATAATGTAAGGTATCAGCATGTTTTAGTTAATGCGCATGAGAAAGAGTGAGCACTGAGCTGAGAGAGTGGGCTGGCAGCCAGAGCAGCCTGGCAAGATGCTGCTTTCAATTACCCCTTTTCCTTTTTCTTGTAGACTGCTTGAGACTTTTCACCGCTGCTTCTGAGGGAGCTGGGGACCGTCGCAAAGCCATGGTACGAGCAGAGCCTCCGGCACACAGCAATCAGGTGGCTTTCCAGCCAATATTTTCTTACCTGAAAATGGATATTTGGTGACTTTTGCCAAGGCAGATGGATACATCAGTAAAAACAATTAATTGCTTATTAAGAACCCCACCCTTGTCCCCTCCCACTGATCATTCTTTAGTGCTGTACCTTTCTTTGGATCCAAACTATCACATATTCTTCCAATAGCCTGGCTTTCAGTACAGGAACACGGCAAGTGTTGAACAAAATCAAACCTGTGGTCCATCTTGTCCAGCATCCTGCCTCCAGCAGGGGCTAGCATTAGATCAGGGGTGGGCAAAATGTGGCCCACGGGCTGGATGCAGCCCACCAGGCCATTCTATCTGGCCTGCGGGGCCCCTAAAAATTTAGAAAATTAACATTTATCTGCCCTGGGCTGCCTGTCATGCAGCCCTCGATAGACTGCCAAAACTCAGTAAGTGGCGCTCTGCCCAAAATAATTGCCCGCCCCTGCATTAGATACTTCAGTGTAAGGAGCAGGAACCAACATCCAGTGCAGTAGGCACACAGGGAATAATTCTGAGGAGCAAAGGGTTTCATTTCTTTCTCCCACAAATGAGAGGTTGGGTTGTTCTGTGAAGAGATTTTGTCTTCTTTCCCAAACTCTTGTTTTACCTGTTTGCGATGGGGTATTTAAGCAAAATCTCTTGTAACTCTGGATGCTTTTCTTGATATATTATTACCCGGTCCCTTTTTTAATCCTGTTTCTACTATGGAGACCAAGAGATTTTATTGCAATGAGTTTCTTGAGCTGACTGTATCTTGAGGGCTTTCCTTTTATTCAGTAAGTGTCAAACTGATGACTTTCAATGGCAGGGATGTTCCCTCCCATCTTTTGAGAGGTGAATAAAAGTTCCCGACCAGTTCCTCCAAACCATTCCATAAACATGTCTCTTAAAATAAGAGAGAAGAAAAAGACCTAATTTTTTCAGCCTCTTTACTGACATGAATGTTTTTGTTTGGATTACTCATTACCCATCTCTGAACTACACTCTAATCCTACCATATCCTTTTGGAGGTAGGTTGATTATAGCCGAGCACAGTCATCCAAGTGAGGCTATCTATATACCATTGATTTATTTAGCAACCTCATGACATTGTCAATATGTGTCTCATTCTTTATGCATTCTGAGTGCAGTCCTGTCCCCACTGGGTCAATGGGAGTTTTGCCATCAATTTAACTAGGGTTAAAATTTCAACCATACGTCTGCATGTGGCAGTGTTTCCTGCTGTTGCAGGTTGAGCAGAGATTCCCTATTCTATTCATCATGGCTTGGAACAGAAGTTACAGAGTGGTAGCTGAGGCCATTCACAGGGGTCAGAGACATTGGGAACAAACCCCAGTGCTCCCAAAGGTGGACCTGGGGACCTCGGTGCTGTGGAGAACTTACCTGGAAGGGAGCCAGAGCCGGAGCCACGTAAGCCAGCATTGCACAACCTTTTCAGGCTGCTGTCAATGAAACTGGGTGGCAGTCAGCTGATGACATCAGCTGGGACTGCTGCCACAGGAGATTTAAAAACCCAGCAGAAGCTGGGTACGGGGGGAACAAACAGGGTAATACACTGAGCTCACCAGGGTCCATCCCAGCCAGTGCAGGTTCCCCACAATGCTGACCCACCAGAGGTGGGTGGGAGCAGCATAGGGGAAGCAGAATGGGCTTCCCACGCAGAGCTCCCTGAGAAAGGTTTTTGGGCTGTGTCGCCCCCTTTTGAGCTCTGGATCGTTGCAGCTTTCCTTGGCCCTACTGAGGGTATGGCAGTTCCAGGCCCAGTGAAGAGACAGAGCAGGGCCAAGAATTAGGGATGGGTGCCAGGCTGAAGCACTTCCCACTGAGGCCAACTGGGTTGATGCCTGATGGGAGGCCATAAGGGGCTGGAGCCAGTAATTGGAAATGGCGGCCCAATGGCCCGCATGGTTGGCAAGTGGATTGGGGTGTAGAGGAGATGGAGCCCCAGGACCAGCTGCACCAATCCAGTGAGTATTATTGTCTCCGGGACAGCGTGGGAACACCACTGAACTCCTCCTTCAATTATGTTTCCATCAAGTCGTGGCAGGTAAGTCAGGGTGCCTGGCCCAGGGAGCGGGAAGATACTCACACCACCAACTGAGGACACCACACACATAAATTGGTTTAAGTAATCAGAAACTGGATTAAACTTGTAACATACCATAAGTTGAGTGCACATAAACCAGTTTCAAAATGGCCAAAACTGGTTTAAGATAAACCTGGTTGAATGTAGTATCAGACTTAACTGATTTGGGTCAAATCGGTTTATGGAACTTCTGTCCCAGACCCTTGTCTCCCCGGTCTTTTCTCTAAGTATATGCATATTAGGTGTTCTTTAAAAAGATAATTCCCCAAAATACTAGTGCTGGTAAAATTGATATATTCCTTTTGCAAAAACTCCAGTTGCAGACCAGGATCTCACTGGGTGAGGTGCTGTACAAACAGCTCACCCAGTGACAACTGTTGCTTCTCAGAGCTCACTTTCTAAGCTAACCTGAGATCTCTTATATTTCCACAAAACAGGGTTTGACTTGCAGTGGAATGGGGAGTTCTCAGTCCATCTCACCAAAATGATTTTACTTGGTTAGTCTATAAAGTGCAAATCTACCCTGCCTTTCATGTGTTCTAGCATAGCAGATAGGAGCACCAGTCAAAGACCTGGACCTTGTGTGAGGCACTGTACAAATGTGGGACAAAAAGAACTTACAAATCTACCTCTTGCACAAGAGACAACAGATGGCTACAGACAGATGGGACGGGACTGCCGTGTAATTGAAGATGTCCAGCCATGGATTAGAAAGAGCAGGTTCCATGAGCCTTGCGATGATAGGGAAAAGTGAGCTGGGACAGTAGCTGGAAAGAAAAGGGAGGTTAAGGGTGGGGGGATTTTAATGGGATAGATGAAAGTATATCTGTATGCTGAGGGTAAGGTGGGAGTTGAGAATAGGTTTGAAAGATGGAGGGATGGGATGAGGTCTGGGGCACATGGCCAGTGGAGAGGAACACCCGAGGAAATTCTGAGAGAGAGAAAGCGGAAGGAGGAGAGTGAGAAAGGAAAGGAGGGCTGAGAAGAGGAGGTAGATCATATCACATCAAGCTTCTTGGCAAAACAGCCTGTAGGGCGGAAATTATTGCTTCCACTAGAGAAAAGGTAAGCTTAGAAAAATGAACATCAACTGAAGCGTTGAACACATAACACTTTCTGATTAATCTGAGCTCTTCAGGACACACACTTGGCCTGATGGAACGTTTCCCTTTAAATAGGAGCTGGCAGCATGCCTTGAAATCAAGGGAGAAATGCCGAAGGGCCCTGGCCAGGAGAGAACAAGGCAAAAAACCATCCTCCTGATGTGACACTGAGAGCAGCTCTTGCTGTAACAAGGTCCCTGCGGACTGCAAGTGGAATCTTTCCCTCATGGAACCTCTTCCCTGCGGCTTCTTTGCTGATGGTGTTTGCTTTATAATTATCACGTCTTTCTTTTGATACTTTCTAAAATGCCCCTGCCCTGGTCTCAGGCACAAGATGCACATGTGACAGTGTCTAACAAAAGGCACAAATTGGTTCCAAAAATGACTGGGCATTTCTGAGTGGGGAAGGGGCTTGATGCAGAGAAAACAAACAGTCCGGCAGCATCACACAGCCGCATTTGAACAGCTCTCTAGCTGCCAGCCCGGGTCAGAAAGCACTGCAGAGGAATCCAGCCTGCAGGCGATCTAGCTAAGCAGAAGGTTTCTGAGCCCTATTATCTTTTAAACAAACTATAAAAAGTGATTACTTTTTTTGTTTGGGAGCAAAGCTTCCCCACCTCCCTCCGCCCCGACTAAGTGATTCCTCTTGAAGACATGTGGGAGTTCCAGAGGTTTCACGCATTTGAAATATGCTTCCTTTGTAAAAGCTTCTGCAGCAGCCGGGTGGAAATTGGAAAATGTTTAAGCAAAAAGGTGCATTAAGTATTAACTCTCACAGCTGTTTTTAGCCACTTTGCCCATTGTGGTCTTGCTGCAAGTTCTGCATTGGACCACAACTGGCTGGTGTGGGTAAGGGGAGGAGTAGAGATGTACTACATTTTTTTTTTTTCCGCAAAAAATATATATTGCTATATATATAGGAGTGCTTATAGCAAAACTATCCTCTGGCTGCAATGGCTCACCTGACAGTCCAAAACACATCATTGCCATTACAACATATATATCCCTATCACAATATCTGCACTGTGCACCCATGCTCCTACATATCTGCATGCTCGCGTGACCATCACCAACACCCATGCCTGTCACAAGGATGTGCAACTTTTCCCTACACCCTAAGCTCACTGTAACAGGGGAAAACTCCCAGGCCCAGTCACAGTACTGGCCCACCCACCTGTCTAGGGCAGTCTGCCCAGTCTTTTCTGCCACCCCTTTGTTGTAATGTAAAATGGTGTTCCAATATAAGCAGGAGGGAGGCTGCCCATTCAAGACCCCAATGCCTAGGGCTTTGCACATGACTCCGACCTCTCCTTATCGTATTCCATGCCTCTCAGATGTCATCCTTGAGTTGCTGTTTGCTTCACCTTGGGGCCGAGCCAAACTCAGCCTCACAGAGTCATCCTGTCATTCTTCCCCAACTGGCCTCATTCACACACCCACTCTCACCGGGCCTCTAGCACTCTGCCCACTCTCACTGGGTGTCTTCCTAGCTGCCCCACACAGGGCCACATTCGCCTGCCCTGTTCCCTTGTGTGGCTCCCGTAGGCCATCAGGCTTGCTTACTTGCACTCCTTGATTGGCACTGGCACAGACTTTTGGGCCTCTCCCAAGACCCTCATCTGAGTGGTAACCATCCAATTCACCTCACCCTGGATGGAGTTCTGACCCAAGCCCCTTGCTGGGCAACTCCTCATTTGCACCCTCTAATTAGGCCCAATTACTCACCCTCTCAGCCTCAGGCCCACTTGCAGCCTCAGGCATCTGAGGATGTACTTGGGCCTAACTGCCCCCTTCCTGGGGCCTCAGCACTTCAGCCTTCACCGAGGTAACTACTCTTCCCCGCACACTGGGGCCCACACTCTGCCCCTATGCTGGGGCCTGGGGGTATTACACTCCCATGGGCTCAGGTGCCCCCCCACTGGCATAGCTGGCCCCACTACTATCAGGATCTTACACCCCCATGGGCTCAGCTGCCTTTGCTATAGGTGTGCCTGGCCCCACTATCTTCTGGGGTCTTACCCCTCCACAGGTTCAGGTGCCTCTGCCTAGGTGTGCCTGGCCCTCCTTCCCTCTGATGTGAATGACCCACTGGATGGTGGGGGCTGGGGTTATCAGGCTCCTCTACCCACCTTTGTGTGGGGAAGTAGCTGGCCTGGCATTTTTGTGGGGACTGTCCCACCATGGACAGCCCCACCAGACCATCATTCCCCAGCAGGGTGCAGCTTTTCATAGATTTCATAGACTTCATAGA
>NW_017728911.1:27689798-27702427 GCF_001723895.1 Crocodylus porosus | reverse complement strand
TGTCCAGGTCAGCCTGGATCACCCGCCTATCTTCCGGTGTGGATGCTTTGCCCCAGAGTTTGGCGTCATTGGTGAACTTGGCCAGTCTGCTTTTGGTCTTACCCAGGACCAAGCAGGCCCACCTGACCTGGTCTAGCTCCCTCACAGGGGCTTCTGTATGCTGTCCTTGGGCTCTGTCTCTCATTGGGCCCAGCTCTCTCTCTGGCCCCATTCCAGTCTTATAACAGCCTGCATGCTGGTTGATCCCTACCCTCTTTGGCTGTGATGTGCCCCCCACATCAAAGGGACCTTCAGCCCTTACAGTCTCTGGCCCCACCTCCAGGCCAGTCAGGTGCCAGGTAGCTCACAGTGGCCCTGGCTTGCCCCTCACATTGGACTTAATTGCCCTTTGGTTCTGGCCCTCTTGCACTGACAAGTGGAAGGTATCAGAGAGTCAACCTAGCAGCTGCTAACCCCCATACTTTAGAGGGGTCCCTCCTGGGTCTCACCAGAGAGCCCTCTTCTACTTCGGGTTTGCCTAGCCCCCTTGTAGACCTACCAGCTGTTAGCCCCATGCCTAGGCTGTGCCTTGTTCTAACTAGGCAGAAACCTTCTTCCTGGGGCTCTGGACCCCACTGGGTCTATAGGGACCCCCTGCTGTCCCCATAGTTCCTCCCTTACTGCCATGGTGTTCCATAAGCAGCAGCTCAGCTAGGTGTTTGCAGCAAATTGCTGCCTCAGCCTTGAGAGCCATGGTCTAAAATGGCCACCTCATTAGGGCTGGCCTGCATCTGCTGGCTGCCTCCTCCCAGCCCTTAAAGTAGCTACTGGGAGGGGAGCCACAGCTTCCCCCTTAAAATAGCTACTGGGAGGGGATCTCCCTGCTGCTCACCATGCAGGCTCCTCTGTAGCCTGCAGCAACACACTAAGTGGTGAGTACCCCCATTGTGCTCCACCACACTCACCTTGTCCCCCTTTCCTGATCCTTCCCCCCACCCGTCTACTTCTTTCCCAGGTCTTTCAGTTGTCATTGTCATTGTTGCTTTCTTCTCTCATAATTATTGTCATCATCATCACTTTCTTCAGGGGTCCAACCCCTGAATAGTTTATGCCAATCAATCCTCTTCCAGATGATCCCTGCCAGCTCCTCCTCAACATCTTCCACTGCTTTCTTGTAGTACCCTTGCATCTTGTACAGTCCCATTTTGACACAGGCATCTATCGAGAGAACTGTGAGCCTCTGTACAAACAGGTCTCTGGCCTTGCACAAGGCATTTCTAAAGTGGGAAATGAATTGATCAAAGTGGGCCATCAGGGCCCCTTTCTGCTTGGGCAGGTGTCCCAACAGCATCATTTCTCTGGTCAGGGTTGTAATTCTTACCATCATCTTGAGGAGTATAAACACTTTCTTCCACACCCCTTTGGCAAAAGGACAGTACCAGAGGAGGTGGTTGATTGTCTCTGCTTTCCATGGGCAAGTTTCCCTGGGACAGAATGGTTGGTTTCTCTGCCCCTGTGTAGTATTGTGCTCACATCAGGAAAGTACAAGGGGCTACTTGCCAGTTCTTGTGTCTGTGCTCTGTTTTCAGGTCCTTGTGGAAGGTCATCTCCCACAAGGCCTGGCAGCTGTTCTCAGGGAGTAGATCCACGGTTAACATCACATCCTCCTTGCCACCTCTTGCATTTTGCAGTGGTTTGTTAAGGTCATTGGGCCTTCTTTCTGTAGTTTGTACTTGCTGTGGAACTGCTCCAGGGTTCTGTAGAACCACAGTGTTTCTGAGGCAGCTATAAGCAGGTCACCTTGCTTTTATCTGGAGCTTTGGGTAACTCATGAAAAAGAGAAACTCCAGTGCATCTGAAGGCTGTGATCCTGTCTGAACCATGACCTCCATATTTTCCACCATCTTTAGAAAGTGGGCCAGTAAGTGGCTGGGATGGATATTAGGAGATCTCTTCTTCCTTTTGAATGAAAGGACCTATTATGGCCTGTGTTTTGCTCCACCAGGGCAAAGTAACCCTAGAATTGGCTGCATCGGTGTTGACAGGATCCCCTCATAATAGGCAGGTCTTCAGCAAACAAAATCACCCCATCAATTCCAACTAGCAAAGGATGACAAGCTGGAATGAGGGTGTGTCCCAGAAATCCCTAGTTGTTCTAAATGCAGTTGGGGCTACTGGCAAGTATAAATTTAGAGCAGCTGTTGAATTGCTTTTAATTTATGCTGGGGGCAGGCCTGGTGCTGAGCTGTCCCATGCTTGGTTACTTTAAAGCCTCCTGTACTTCCTGTGTATTCTTCAGGCCTAGCCTGTTGACACTGGATTTATGACCCAGATACTTTGTTCCGGGCAGACCCAAATGCTCAAACTGACCACGACCTCTCCATTCAATAATAGGCAAATTTTATAGATACACAGTGATAGCAGATAAGACTAATATAGGCAAGTTATGTCTGGCCAGTATGCAAGCTTCACCCTGAGGTTCTCTCTTGAATGTCAGATGACAGCAGCCTGAAGGCTGAGAGCTGAGGGTGATATGGGCTGGTGGTGGCCTCTGTCCATGGTGGCCTCAGGTTCCCCTCTTGGTGACCCTTTGCTCCTCTGAAATCTCTCTTTTTGTATTCTTTCTCCTGTCTGATGACTTTATTCCCAGGCATCATTGATTGGTTTCCCTATGGTCGTCCAACAAACCCATCACATTCACGCATCTTAATTTGGTTATTTATTGGGCCTCCTAATTTGGTCTGTTCACCAAAACTGGAAATCTGCAGTTGGGCACTATGACCTGGTGCCAATGGTGGAGAGTCCCATATCTCTGTTTGGGTACACTGTTCATGTTGTGGAAGAGTGTGGTACATGTCTTCAATTTCCCACTCTGTGTGTCTGCTGGCTTCAGATGCAGTGAGCTTTGATAGAATTTTTGTCACAAACAGGCTTTTAGAAACCAATTAACTCTTGTTGTTCCTGTGGACCATGTGCTAATGTATATCTACTTTACCTACAAGCCAGTTCCCCAAAGCAAACCCCTAAATATCATTTTCTCACCATCATAACCAAGTATTTGTCCTAAAGGCTAGATTTTAAAGCAAAAAGCTGTTTTGAACAATTATAATAGGCATGTCTGAGAGAACATGGGCTTCATTTTCTTTGTTCTGTGCCAGGCACATAAGTGCAAAGCAAATATAAAATCTACTGTATCCACAGAGCAGTATTTTTACACTCACTTTTCACAGATATAAATGACTGCATATGAGGTTCAGAGTAGATTAAAATTGGACTTGGAGTCCCTTTATCTACCAGGCCTGTGGCTTATGCAGTTTATCAGTGTATGTTAGCATGCCTGCCTTAATCTGATGATTTAGCATTTTACTGTAATATTTGGGTAGTACTCCCCCCGGCAGCTATGATGTTGGTGGATGGGAATATCAGAGAAGGAACGGAGTCTCTGAGGGTGGTTGTTACACATTCGCTTGCAACACTGGTAAATCATTGGAATGTTTTGGCCTATTAAAGTTAGTATGTGTTAGGAGATCACCCTTGCCTGAAAGGGAACAGCTTTACAGCACCATGAGGCACATGTTAAACTACTTGAATGTGCATCTGCTCGTGTTTTAACTGCACTTAGGGAATGTTAAGTTGAACATGTGTCACCACCCTCTGTTGCATGGCTTGTTCTTAAGAAGTAGTGTTACTGAACCTAAAGACAAAGGGCACGGTCCTCAGCTGTACACTGAGGGAAGCTGTCACAAACCACCTATTTTCCCCTCACCATGGGCTGGCTGAAGACCACACTCTCTTAGATCTACCTTGGGCAGGGCCTGGAGAAACCAGAACAAGGGGGATGCCATGCTTTGGGCTTACTCACAGCCATGCACTCCTAGTGCTTGAAGGCCTTCACATGGGAATAAGGGAAGGCACATTCTGGCCTAGTGTGTTTGATTTTAATTGTTTATAATAAGTTCTACTTTAGGTATTTATTTACCTTCCCAACCTCTGTTCCTGTAGCTTGCATTTTTGTGTTTGGAAGCATATATTGGGCCAGCATTAGAGTCAAGTAAGTTCCATTGGTTTCCTTTTGAGGTGAAATTCACTGCAGGGCAGTGCGCCACACGTGGCTTATTCACCATTGAATCCCCAAGTAAGCCCTAGTGGTTGAATTTGAGACAGGGGCCAGAGGGGCAACATCTGGTTTCAGGTCTGTAGCACTGGGGCATGTTTGGATCCAGGGCTTTGATTTGTCCCTGTTTGGAAGGGAGAAGGGTGCATTGTATGGAGTGATGATGCATATTGGTGACTCTCCAAAGCCTCAGGCCACTTCCAGGTGGGGTTCTGTTTTGGGCCCCTTTGCACAAATTTATATCTGGCCTATTTAGCATGTGAGTTTAATGACCTCTAGCAAGGCATAAGCCAAACCCACCAGCACTTCTTATACACTTCTCTGGGTATGGGCAAATGCCACCCAACCAAACATACTTGGCACTGATCAAACAGGCCAGGTCTGGGTCTGCTTTTGGAAGATCCATGTTTTCTTCGTGTAGATATTTTTAAGTCTCTTCATGAACCATTTCCTTTCAAGCCCAACCCTTTCCAATTCACTTGACCCCTATATCTGCCTCTGGGGAAGTCTGGTTCTCCTCTTTGCTCCTGAGGAAGAGAAATGCTGATGATAGCTCTGAACAGCTCTCATTTGTATATATTAAGGCTTGCAAATGACAGAGGAGTAAGGTACTGTGGTCTCAGCAGTGAAGCAAAGAATAACTATCAAAGAACATATAATTATGTGATTATCGGCTGAAGTGCTAGACGCTGAAGCGTTGTGACTGAAGTTGGAATGGAAATTAAAACAACCATCCAAATTCTGCTCTCAGATGCATCTGAGTAGCTCCCATTACCTTCAGTGGGTGGTCCACAGCCAAATTGGAGGATAGGCTTTTGCTTATTTTGCCTCAGGACTTCAGTTGTATTAAGCTCTCCAGTCCATTATGGTGGAGTCTTGCCACATTAAGTCCTTAACTTGACCTCCCCCTACCCCAGCCCCACCCGCTCAAGAAAAAAGTTACTTTTGATATTTCCCCTCTCTTTGGGCTCATGAGCTGAGCTATCCACCCTATAGGAAGTGTATGTTGGATAGCCCATGAAAACATGGCTTGTACCCTGTCTGGATTTCACTCTGTATGGACAGCAGTATGCCTGTAATTTGTGTTGAAGTGTATCAAGTGTGTTTTAAAAGAACTGTGGTCTGTTTGAAAGTAGTTTTCCAGCATGATGGAATATGCAACAGAGACAAGAAATAAGTGCCTATAAGGGATAACTCAAAATACAAAAGCAATATACAAAGATTGCCCCAAGGAGAAGTGGGAAAAAAGCTCCCTGTCTTATATTCACGTACCAGAAACCTGCCCCCATTTAAATGCACTGTGTATCATTGAACTGCTATCAAAAGCAGCATGTATTCAATAATAGAAACCAACTATGAAGTTGATTAAATGCAGCCAACCCTGAGAGCATGACTATAAAACACACAACCCAGATTGAGCAAACATTCTGATGGGAACCTACCTTTTTTTTCTTAAGGAAAGTTTTTCTTGTTCCAAGCCAAATCAGCCAAATCAATTCCAAAACCATAAATCATTCAAGAACCATATGTGGGCGTACTACCAGCAAACATCCTCTACCCCCGCCTGGGGCTTCAGATGTTTCCAAATCACTTGGCAGGCTTCCTACATGCAGGCCGAAGCCCAGAGACTTGGGGTTTGGATGCCCCTGACTTTCACTTGCTCTCAGATGTATGGCCACAGGAGCAAGCTAGGGAGAAGTCTCCCATATCCATAAAGTGGGCATAAATCCAAGATCTTCCCACTGGCAATGAAAATGGGAGGTTAGCTATACATTACCTCTGCAAGTACTACCCCATGCCAGAAAAGCAGCTATCCCCAGTGACTAGGAAAACCACCTTAGTGGTCATGGTATTAACCCTGCCAGGTAAGTATGAGAACCTAAAAGGAGAGAATAGTTTGGGCCAAATAAATAATATATAGGGTACTGTCCATTGCAAGCAATTCTCCTCAGCATTGGCTCTTTTCAAAGTCGTGGTGAGCCACCGCACTGAATACATTTCAACTTCTTCCTCACTCCCACAGCTGAGCTGTACCTTTCTCTTCCATTTCCAATTATTCCTGTTTATTTATCAGATTTAGATGCCTGGAAAACATCACCAAATGGGGTCCCAAACAGTTTCATTAGAATCTGTCTGTTACCCCTTCTCTCAGGCTGTCACATATGATTAGTGTGGCTCTGCCCTCCAAGGGGTGGAGATGGACCAGGCAGCACCTCATTTCTGTATAATTTTTTGAAGGATCCTAGGACTCCTGGCTCCAGTCATGACTAATTAGCACATGAGGAGCTAATTAGCACATGGATCCTTCGTGGGGGTGGTATACGGAGTAAATACAAGTACTAACTAGTGGTGAGCTATTGGGTCATCATGGCTTGAAATGCTGTTGACTGCTGGGGCAAGCCCAGTGAACTATTGGGCAAAACATGAACCTTTTGGTTTTTGACTTGTACCATGTATAAGTAAACATAAATAGCAGGGGTGAATAGCAGCCTGTTTAAATTTGCTGATGATACCAAGATTTGGGGTGAGGTGGGCATGCTAGTAGAGAAGGACAGATTACAGCAGGCCCTTGACAGGTTACAGGGGTGGGCTAATGGAAATAGGATGGGTTTCAATACTGACAAGTGCAGGGTGCTGCACTTGGGAAGTAGGAACCAGCAGCACACTTATAAGATGGGAAACTCCCTTCTTGAGACCACGGTGGCAGAAAGAGATCTTGGAGTCATTATTGACTCCAAGGTGAACATGGGTCGACAATGCAAGGTCACGGTTAGTCGGGCTAACCGGATCTTTTCGTGCATCCACAGATGCATCTCAAGCAAGGCCAAGGAGGTGATCCTCCCCCTCTATGTGACAGTGGTCAGGCCGCAGCTGGAGTACTGTGTCCAGTTCTGGGCACTGCACATCAAGAGGGATGTGGACAACATTGAGAGGGTCCAGAGCAGGGCCACTCACATGATCAGGGGGCAGCAGGGCAGGCCCTACGAGGAGAGGCTATGGGACCTGAACTTGTTCAGCCTTCACAAGAGAAGGCTGAGGGGGGACCTGGTGACCATCTATAAACTCACTAGGGGGGATCAGCAAGGTTTGGGAGAGAACTTGCTCCCCCCACAGTAACCAGGAATAACGGCCACAAGTTGTTAGAGAGTAAGTTTGTAAGTTTAGATTAGACATCCGAAGGCACTACTTCACAGGGCGGCTAGGATCTGGAACCAGCTTCCAAGGGAAGTGGTGCTGGCCCCTACCCTGGGGGTCTTTAAGATGAGGCTTGATGCCTACCTGGCTGGGGTCATTTGAGCCCGGTTTTCTCTCCTGCCCAGGGCAGGGGGTTGGACTTGGAGATCTACAAGGTCCCTTCCCACCCGACTTCTATGAATCTATGAATAAAAGTGTTACTTAAAAGTGGGTTTAAGGAGTACCTGTGCTAAAACTTACAGCAATTTCAAAACCGGTAAAATGCACCAATTCTGGAAGAACAAAGTCCATGGGTACTTGTATGTTTATTTCAAGATCAGTGTTTTCATATTTGTCCCTTATAGCCACGTGTTTAGGGAGAGCAGGGTCTAATTAGCAAGGAGTGGGGGAAAGGGTGCAGGGGAAAGAGGTTGGGGGGTGAGGAGACTGTCTGACCCCCAGATTCATTTGTCCTGCTGTAGCAGTGGGAGAGGGACAAATTCAAGGCAAACCTCCAAAAATTATTTTCTCTACCTGGGAACTTATATCAATGTATACATTTTCCTTATATAGCATCTAATTATGGGGTGAGGGGCATTTTACATTTAGGGTTGTCTTATATTTGAGAAAACATGTACGTTGAAGAAAAGGAAGAAAGAAGCATTAATGAAAGCCACTGTAAGTGAACCTATTTCTGCTCCCAGTTCCACCAGAGCAGATGTGGAGTGACATGGTTACGGGTCTGCTCTGTTCTGAGTCTCATGAGAAATACCATGTAAAACCAGCACTCAGAGGATTATGTTAAAAGGTATAAAGGCTGAAACACCAAAGTCCTGGAAGGCTGTAGAGACTGGCTAATCCCAAAAGATTTATTACCAGTTTTAACTTTTAAAATGTGTGTGCGTGTGGTCTCAGCTGTGCTCAGTTACCTACTGAAATGGGGGAGTGTGTGTTTTGTAGATGCTTTCAAACCTCTATAGGTTCTGTCTTTCTGTGGGTCTGCCAAGCTGGGTTTAGAGCAAAGCAGGCAGGTAGAAGTGGTTTAAAGCCACTTCTAATACAGGACCATGCGCTGCCAGGTCCCTCAGGGGTACTCTAATATAAAAAGGTAGCTAATAGCTCTGAGGGGTTCTAAACCCCAGGAGTCAGCAGGACATTACCAGACCTGGCTTATATCCCTTTTTATCTCAGACATGTCTCCTGTGCTGGCCCATAACTCACACATTCACATGGTGGCTTCACGCCATCCACAGATTCTTTAGGCGAGGAAAATCTTCCCCTGTCTGGCTGGGCTTGTTTGCATTACAGCTGTTTTATGCTGAGAGATTTGTGCATGAAGGGCCTACTTTATGTGCATCCACTATGAATAAAGCCTATGCAAGCAGTCTCAGTAGGGCTGTTTACATGATGAATGTTACTCAGGGGCCTGCAGATTTGGCCCAAAGCAAAACCTTATTACAAAGGGAGCTTGGAGGTTGAAGCCAGCCTCTGCTGCCAGTGATGCTAGCGTACATCTGGAGTAACTCCACTGAGCCCTGTGCTTTCTGAATGCTGCTCTAGTTTACTTGTCTGAAGACATTGGTGTCCTTTTAAGCTGCTCTTACACACACTGTTAAGTCAACTGAGCTTTTCAAATATCACTAACCTTGCAATTAACCATGCACCCCTGATTAATCAGAGTTTCCTTGCTCCTTTGTAAATTGAAAGAATGCCCACGGCAGCTGGGAAAGGCAGGTGTGCTCTGCCAGACACTGCAGTTCCCTGGGTTCAGGACTGCTCTGAGATGCAGATTTCCTTGCAGTCACTGCACAATGCTTTTTGTCCCTCTGGTTTTTCAATTGTCTTGGTCTACAAAGGTTGAAAAAACAGTTCAACAGAAGTAAGACTATTTTTAATGGAATTATTTGCTAAAACTAATTAAAATCTCTCTCTCCCATTGCTGCTAATGGACAGAAGATTAACTACAAAATAATTGCTATGTTGGAATGCAAATAAGGAGTTTGTGGAGGACTAACTTGCTTCCAGTCACTGTTTTATAGGTTATGTTTTGTTTTGTTTTTTGGCTGTCATAGGACACTATTGGCAACTGAGTCCTCCTCAGTCACTTAGAAATAGCCTAAAGGACATGTTTTGTACTCGGTATCATTTATGGAATGGGAATGAATTGACTTAGACCCCCCACGTTGACAGAGATTTTTATTCCCTTAATCACACACTCATCTTCTGTGGTTTGCAGACAATTCTTGTCTTCATACCTTGTGGTTACTGTCAAAATATCACATTCTCTTGTGCAGATATGCCAGAAGACACCTGACAGAAGTCAGCCGAGACATCTTTATTTGTTACCTATGACATTTCATAAAGGAAAAGCCTAATGAAATCTTCTGAAAAGTAGCCATTCTTTGCCTGTTTCAAAGCCTTCTTAATAGCCCAGTGACTGCATGTTACAATGGTTGGGTTTTTTGCCCAGATTAGTCTTGTCTTAAGAAATATAAACAGAGCTAATCCCCCAGGATCCCTTTATTAGATTTACTCAGACCAGCCGAGTTCCCTTCACTTTGACTTTGCTGGGTGTTTGAGCCAACCCTAACCCAGGTTTGGTTCGTGCCAATAACAACTGTTTCCACTCCTTTGCTGCTAGAGGAAGGAAGTGTGGGTTGTTCCTAAGAGGAGCTGTTTGTCCCGATTCTGATCTGATTAAAGTCCTCTTGACCTGCACCAGTGTTAGAGAGAAGACCCCTATATTTAGACAGGCATCTGTGGACTTAAATGATCAATGTTTTGTACTCTGGTGCATTGGTTAGGGTTGTGTTATGTTGCCTGGATCTTGTTAATACCTTGGGATCTCCAAATAAAGTTTCTTCAAACAGAATTTCAGTTCACCTTTAATTTGGTTTTTAACTGCTCAGCACGTTGGTTTTGAATTTGCCGTTCCTTCATTCCATCCTTGTTTCAGATGTGAAAAGTCTTTCAAGTGATTTGGGCAAGAAATCCATTTGTGCATTGGCTTGGTATCTTCCCCTTTTTTTAGTTTGATGTAGGCCTTCCTTTTTTGTCTTTTGGCACATCAGCCTTCCTTCATCCAAGGAAGAAACCTTCAAAAAATAAAGAATGCTCCTCATTCATAATGCTGCAAATAAATGAATGTGAGCATCATGATTAATGTGTCTTTATATAATTTATCATGGGGAAAATGCTTTGTACTTCTTTCTAGAGATAAAACACAGGAAGTAATAGATGGAACCCGACACTTTGTGAGGAGGGAGAAGAGAGAAATAAAAGACTCGAACTTCTGAAATCAGAAAAAGATTGTTAAGGAGAATTTAGGCTGGAGTTTTTCCTATGGTGATTTAGGCATCTAAATCCTCTAACTTTCTTTGAAAAGCCTACCCTTAGATTGCCCATGCTCTTTGCCAGCGAGAGATTAATAATGTAAAACTAGAAGTTAGGCACAGTTTAGTGGATCTGAACTAGTCAAGAGAGGCAGATGTAGTATGTACAGCAGGAGTATAGGCACTTTGGGTAGTCAGCCATTTTTCTTCAACTGCCTCTTGTATACTTTTACCACCACGTACTGTTATATCAGCCTATTCCCAGCAGATGAAAGCAACTAGTTCTGAGAACAGAATAAATGTGGTGCCTTTTATCATTTATGTCATAGTCGCAGTCAGAAGTCCCATTGCATCAAGCAGTGCTCTGTCGCTGCACACAAATGTACAAAAATCACAGCCCCTTTAGAACTAAAAAACCTCTTTTACATCAACTAAGAAAGAGTGATGGGGAATGTGGACAAACTGCACCTTGCTGCTGATCTAAACTGTTTGTATATCAAATCTTGACAAAAAAGAGGGATTTTTTTTTTTCACGAAGTTCTTTCCTTATCTCACTTGCTCATTTTTGACTGTCTCTGCTTTCCTATGGCCCCTTATGGAAACCTTATGGCACAGCTCCTTTTTCTAGCCCTGGTGGTATTCCTTGCCTATTCTTTTCCCACGATCGTCCTCTCCACATCTAGTGTGACACTCCAAGTGAAATAGTAATAATGCATTCAGTTTGACTGGAACCCCCCCCCATCACAAAAGTAAAACCATTGTTTTAAAATCAGTTTGCCTGAGTAGCATTTGCAAAGCAGCACCTGGTAAAAGTAAAACTCGGTGTGAAAAATATGCAGCCATACTATTGTTCAATTTAACTATATTGCTAAAGTAGAGGGATCAATAATGGGTTTAGTAGGAGACTTTCAAAGCCAAAAACTGTAGTTAAGTGACCAAGTTCTTGACAATGCCCCTTTAGCTTCAATGACTCAAGAGGAGTTGCAGGAGCACCTAAAGCACATGCTGGTGAGGAAGGTGTCAGGGTGCAGAATAACAAACCTGGAGTGGCATTCTGGCTACATCCATAAGAAGCCTGTCTTCTGCTGAAGCAGGAACTCTGTCAGCCTAGGAAGCAGCATAGCATACCAGGCAGTTTGGTGAGCCAGCAGTTGTTTTGCACCTTTTTCTCCCCCCAGCTGCTTCAGCCTACATGGTAAATACAGTATTTGGAGCCTTGCTATGTTACTTCGTTGGGTGTTTGAATGAAGGGGATACCCATGAGGTGGTACTTCTGGCGCAATCCTGTGGACAAAGACTGTAATGTACAGAGTTGTATTTCCCTGAATACAGTAGGAAGCTGCAGGTGACAGTTTGCCTGCTCAGAGCTTCCAAGTCCAACCCCCAGGCAGTTCTGTGCCTCAGAGACTTCCGTGGCAGTCAGGGCCATGCTCCTCTTCCTATGGGTTGGCTTTCTCCTCTCATACACCAAGCTTGTCAAACCATCTTCCAGCCCCTGCATTGTCAACTAGTCACAGAGAAAAAGCTCCCATAACCTTCCTACGCTAGCTTTTCCACAGGCTATGCCATTCAACCCATTGCCTTGGACAGAACTTTCTTTTGCTTTTTTTCCTCATTAGCTTCCTTTTCTCAAGGGTCATATAATTGCTCTTCCCATTTTAGCCTGAAGGGAGTGGAGCGAAGAAGAATATTGAGCCAATGTAGTTTTAACCAGGTCTTCAAGTCTACCAGTAAAATGGCCCTGATCTTCTTGTATGACCTGGTAAGGGGCCTCCAGGTTCTTGACCACCTGGGCGATAGTGATCATCACTTGCTGGAATTAACCATCCAGTGCAGGCTGTCAAGGGCTTGCAGCAAGATGGTCACCCTAGACTTTAGGAAGGCCAACTTCAACAAGTTGAGGAGACTAGTGGGTGAGGCACTGGGGTGCTTGAGGGCAGGGGAACTCAATGTCCAGGACGAGTGGTTGTTCCTTAAGGAAACGATACTCAGGGCCCAAGGGGAGTCCATCCCAACAAGAAGCAAGGGGG
>NW_017728911.1:27662664-27689698 GCF_001723895.1 Crocodylus porosus | reverse complement strand
GACTTCTGTGATTCTGATTCTTTGGCAAGTTAAGTGCTGTCAGTGGTTTCAAGCCTGGTGGTAGTGATACTGTCTCTCATACTAATTGTGATTAACACCTATGAAGAGAAGAAAATGGGGCAGGACTTTTTTGTGTCTTCCCTTCTATATCTTATATAGAAGGGCAGCGTGATTTAGGGCTGCAAATGGGGCACAATGTCTTCTCCAGTTTGGTAGCGTGCAGGCTGAGCTTAGGGTTACCAGCTAGACTCAAGGGCTTTTATTCCTGATTGCCACTGACTGCTGCATGGCTGTTATTTAGTGTAACCTGCCTCTTCCTCTGTTTCACCTTCGGTATGAAGAGAGCAACCACCCTCATTCCTCGCCTACTCCCCTGCTGCAAAGCACATGGACACCTCCATACAAGTGACAACTGTCTGGACTTCTTGACACGTCCTGCTCAGGATGTTAGTGGGTTTGGGTCCTGCTCAGGATGTTAGTGACCAAGCCATCATCTGATGTCCAAGTGTATTGGTGGTGTTTATTCAGCTCCCACCTAGTAGAATAGTATTCCCGGAGGCCACCATAGCTGACGGCTGCATCCTTCCTAGAAGTCTCAGGGGGAAAGGGGCTGAATACTAGAAGAAAAATGACTTCCCCTTAAACCATCAGGATGATCCTTCTGTCATGCTCTAAGCAGATAGAGGAGGGCACTCTGGGGGAGGCCTGTGTTGCCACCACCCATCATTATTACTGAGGACTTTGTCTCCAGGGTTCTTATTTTGATGCTTTGAGAGGTTTTCTATTTTTTAAAAACATCTACATAAAAATAATGTCCCTTTGACTCTAATGGAAACCAATGCATGGGTGCCAAGAGAAACTCTATCCAAAACCTATAAAAACAAAGTCTGGAGCCAAGCTCAGTGTCTTGATCTATTCCTTTTTAGCATGGAAATTGCACAAGGCATTCACTTACCGGGAGAAAATGAGGTTAAAATGGTTAGCTGAGAAAATAATTAGGCAATCTGCAACTTTTTTAAAGCAAATTCAATTTTTCCTGCTGTGGAGGTGCTTTGCATCATTACCATCTGGCCGAAGGCCTGGAAGGAACATCTTTTATTTTGACAATCTCTACAGTAGAAGACGTGCTCTGTGGGGCCAAATTCAAAAACAAGTCTAAGGACCAGATCCTTTCATCAGGCCAGTGCCCCTGTAGCTGCCTCATTGGATATAGCTTACTACAGGTTCCTGCCAGCCAGTGCCCCTGCAGCTCCCTCCAACCTTCACCAGTGCAGTGTTGAGTTTGGAGTATATGACCTGGGGGTGGGAGCCCGGGGGTTGGGCTGGGCATGCTCATGAGTGTCCCTGTGGGAACATGCTGGGAGAGCAAAGTAGCTATACCTTCATTATGAATTTATGAACGCTGTCTGACATACCAGCTCTGCATTTGGCTTATGATGTCCAATTAAGACAAATTACATGTAGTGTAAACCAAAATAAGGTATTTATTACTCACCTCTGGATGTAGGCCATGCTTTTCAAGCCAGCCTGCCCCCTATCAAATCTGTATTATTTTTGCATTTCACTAGTCTTTTGAAGAAAGATTTCCTCAGAAATATTTTACCAATTGCCATTTACTTGCTAGCCTAAGGCAGTAATAACTTTTGCATTAATTTCAGTGGCATTGTCTCTGATGGAGATCACTGAAGATAGGCCTTAATCTTTGTGAGGTCTTTGAATCTAGGAAGCCCTGACATCTACATCTAAGGCATTCTGCATAATCAACAAAAGCAGATAACAAAATGCCAGTGCCAAGAGGAAGATTCCCCTTGCATTTCCCACTATGAGATTCTCAGTTTACCAGTGATTTTTATAAGCTGCTAAAATAAAAATGCACCAACTGAGCCATGTGCACACCATATAAATTAAATGTGACTAGAAGCTTGCCTTTGTATGGTGGTTGATTCTTTATCTTGAATTCTTCAAATTGAAACTGCATTACTTTCTATGGGCTCTACAAGTTATTGGGCTTCATGTGCATCCAGCATAACTGGATGAAAATTATAGATTTGTCTATCTAGGGATGCTGTGAAAGGTTGATCCCAACTGAATCCCATAACTAAAGTGTGGCCCTTAAGTGAACGAAACCACATTAACCCTTGTGTGGACAGTTTTATTCAGAACTAAAATGAATTTGATATAGCTTTGGTCTAAATTTGATATAGCTTATTTTGCTTCATTTAGGGTTCACATAGTTACCTCAGCTTTGGGAATGATTTCAGACTTTATTTCAGAGAAAAGTGTCTAATAGAGGGTTCATGCATTTTAACCAATTCATTTTAAAGGCACACATTTAGTTAATTCAGAATAATTTTCTTTTTCTTTGTAAACAAGACCCTTCTGGCCCATAATAATCAGTGGGCCAAAGCAGATAATCTAAGATATCCTTTCTACAAATATTTGAGTCTGCATATATCTCCATCTAATCAAGCTAGATTATATTAGTAATAGAGGTTGTGGGAAGAAGCACAAACCTTTTAAAAGGTTTGGAAGTTCATTGGTTTTGGCTGAGCATCCAGTAGCTCATGCACCTCCCTGAACTTTTTTTTGAATTTTTCCAAAATCTCAATCTTCAGATCTCAGGAGCACCAACTTTCAAGAGTGTTTTAAAATAGTTCTCAAAGCTAAGAGCAGAACTATAGCATTGCTTGTATTTCTAAAAAGAAGCTTGCACAGAGACACTGAAAGAAAACGAGCAAAAAAATGTTAGCCACATCTCAAATATCAAAAAAACCTAGGAACTTGGTACACGTTTAAGTAAAAAAATTGCATTAGTTGGTTTATTTCCAGTTCTGAGCCATTATTCTTCATCATCTATGACTTTGGTACACCTTCCAGTTTGCAACAGAGGTAACCAAGTTGAAGTGCAATGTGTTGTTGCTACAAATCTGAACATCCTCAGATTTTCATAGAAGTTTGACATCTAGCCGATCTCAAAATGACCTCACCTGGGAAGAGAGAGTGTACTTGTTTCACCTGCCTTACTCTTATTTCATTATATTTGCACAATATTTCCATGATCTGCTCAGCTTTTTAAAACTTTGTTTAGATGAATGCACTGCATCATTAAGATCCCCCTAATGATGTCTTCTGACCCATGTGATAATTGCTAAAATAATCCACAATTGTTTTTTGGTGCTTACTGCTTTGATGATGATTAATCTCTTCTACTATCAAAATGCAAACACGCTTGTCCAAAATAACATGTTTCTTTTGGGAGGTTTTTCAGAAACATTTATACATTTAAGAACAAAATTGTTCCAATAACATATTGCAAACCCAGCTGAATTCTCTAATGTCACTTCCATATTGTGTCTTTTCTCTCAATTTAGCAGCTGTTTTTTCATCCTTGTGAAGTGCTTACCCAAGAGGGAGCGCCTTTGTATGAAGCTGGATGCCATGGTTATGCTCAAGCTCTTATTAACCCCTTTGTTGCCATTGACCTACCATGTTCAATAAAACTGTTGGTAGCAAGCTTTTATACCTGATCACCTGTTTGCATCTATGTTACTTCTTTCTCATCAATCAGTTACATGGAGAATTAGAGAGAACATAGGAAGTATACTGATTATTTTTGGTTCTTTCCCTTGCTCAGGTTCTTGAGCTCTCTTGTGTCCTCTTGCTGGACTTTGACTATTTCTAATTCTTCCCTACCAAGTGCCCTTTGTGTTCCTTCAGATCCAACTGTTTTGTCAAATCTAACAGTGACAGTGAGTTTCTCTATGCCATCCGTTTTTGTCTGCCATCCATCTATTTCATGTGTCTGGGTATAGCATTTGAATTAGACTTTAAACATGCAGGAACCATGAGTCAGATCCTCATCTGATCTGAGTTTTTGTCAGTCCACCAACTGCCTGAATTGATATCAGCCAGGGACCCAGTCTTATGTCTCCTATAAAGCAGAAAGCATTTTATGGGGTCAATAATAATAACAGCTTTGCAGATAATACACTGATGTATCATTACAAAAAATGGAATAGTTTGCTATTCCATTACTCTGCATCTGGGAGTGAGCAGTTTCTGGTTGCCTTCAGTCCAGCTGTAAAGAAACCTTACTATAGAAATCACAAGCTGCTGAGGCACCTCTACACCAGCAAAAGTGCTGCATCTGGCTGAGTGAAGACAGCAGCTGGAGCTCCTTTAGTGAGCTGTCATAGGACAGGGAAGTGCTATAGCCAGAACTTACTGCTGGCCATTCCTGGGAGACCATTACTTACCAGGCAACGGTTTGTCTTGGCCACGATGTGATCTGCCACCAGCAGCAAGGACAAGTGTTTCATGTAGTTATGTAACAAACTGCTCTACATCAGGGTTTCCTTGAGAGTGCATTGGTGCGGTGGGTAATGTTTTCCAAGGTGCCTAAGTCTAAGGAGCTGTACTTTGGATGGGAATCATAAGCGCCTGCCACTTTGGAAAATGGTATTTGGGCTCTAAGTGTTTTTTGAAATGGTATTCAGTTGGCGTGTCCACACGCACACCTGACTGCACAGTTGTTACTGCACAGTAGCCCGTAATATGTAGTCCCAGCAGTGTACGGGTCATTTCCAACCCTACTGTGGAATAGCAATGAGCTAGTGCACAGTACCATGTTGCTACTGCACAGTAGCCCTGGCATCACGGTTTGTGCCTGCTGATGCTATGTCACTGTAGCAACGAACTACGGCATCATAGTGTCTTGTGCAGATGTGGCCAGTAATGAGTAGTTTGGGAGTTGCTACAGATGCAACAGAGTACCTTGTCTTCGTTAGCAAAAGGAGCTGCATCCCCTTCCAAAAGTCCAGGTTCTGTCTGGACAAAATGCTGCTTATAACCAAGACCTCCTTTGTGCATTGGACAGATTTGCAATTCCAGTCTGTTTGACAATGGTGCATCTTAAAGGAGCAAGGTGGGTAGTTGCGTGCGCATGATAAATTGCATGTCAACAAGTTGCAACATTTTGTGCTTGTGTGTAGACAGTTGTTTCTGTGAAACATTCACTGATAGCTGAGTTCTGTTTAACACACCAAGTCAAGCTGTTTAACAGAAAATGGGTGCATGGAGGTGAGAAAGAGACATCTCCTATAATGGCCTGAAATGGATTCCAATAACAAGAAGTTTAATCATGGTGAGAAAAGTTGCTGTATATAGTCCAGTTTTGTGCTAGCTCCATGTTCCTTTATAATCCCGGCTGAAGTCACTGGAGCATCTAATGGGAGAAAAAGTACAGCTGAGAGACAGATGTCCCAAATACAACCAGTGGTTTTGATAACACAATCCTTAAAATAATCTTGCTTTACAACAATTGTTGGGTTTTTTTGTTCTCTGGGAAAAGAAGAGAACAATAGAAAATGAGTCCTTGCTCTCTCAGATACTTTTTAAAAGGAAGAGTACAATATAAACTGCACTTTGAAATGGTCTGTGATTTTTATTTTTGTGAGTTTTTTATTTTTGTTTCATTTATATATACCCTTTTAGGTGGATATATATATCCTTGATATAAAAAGAAATGATGTCCTTTCAGAAATATTTATTTATTTATTTCTAAGGGGACAACATTTTTCCCCTAAGCTGAAGATATGACTTTCCCCTTTGATGGAACCATTATACCATGCAAGAGGGAGGAGACAGATACAGTAACAAGGCACTATCTCACTCTCATCACATAACCATGTTTTTTATACAGAGTACTCCAATTATTATTAAGTCATTTTTTCACAGAAAAGAAAACACTTCCAGAAAGCTGAATTGAAGTTTTCACTTTACAAATACAGTGAAATAAAAATTAGGACCTCAATTTGTTGTTATATGCCTTCTACTTCACTTCCAAGTAAGCTGTAGAGCATCCAGCTTCCCTGTGGACCGGATCCTTGCTCCCCTTT
This sequence comes from Crocodylus porosus, assembly GCF_001723895.1. Taxonomy (NCBI): domain Eukaryota; kingdom Metazoa; phylum Chordata; order Crocodylia; family Crocodylidae; genus Crocodylus; species Crocodylus porosus. Next base: position 27,683,801 of record NW_017728911.1, on the reverse strand, counting down.
TGGTCCCCCTTCCCCTGGCTTCATAGAAGGTGGAGAAGGCATTCCTGGTTTCTGGCTAGACAGTCTTGTTTCTTCACTCAGGGTCAGACTGACTGCCACATTTGGGATTCACAAGAGAAACCCAGAGATTTCAAACAGGAATCCCTAGTGTTAGAAGCATTCTGACCTGGTGTGGTCTTTCTGAGTGCTTTGCAACAAAATAATTGCTCCATTATTTTTCTGTGGTCAAAACATGAGTGAAAACCTGAGATGACATTTTCCGAAGGGTACCCTGAGTCTAGAGAGTGGTGCTTCGAGTGTAGCAGGGGGTCATTGAGTTTAACAAGGTTAAGAACCACTGCATTAGACAAACACTTGTCTAGGGTGGCTTAGAGGGGGAAGATCCTGCCTGGAGCAGGGGTTGGCCTAGATGGCCTCCTGAGGTCCCTTCTAGCCTTAATTTCTTATGATTCCTTGAGAGGAGCAACATCTAGTATCTACATGTGAACCAAGCGTGCTGGGACAGGATCTTCAAAAATGCTCTGATAGTACTTCAGAGTCAATGGGAGTGTTGTTATGGATCCTGGGGACTGGGAAATGAGCACGTTTGAAATCTTACCTGCTTGGGGCAGTCTAGTATCTTCAGTCCTGGTCAGGAGGTGCTGTCACGCAGACTGAAGTCAATATCTGGCTTCACAATTTCCTCGTTGCTAAATGCCCCCTTTCCTTTGGCAAGGAGATGTGATGAGGGGATTACAAGCACGTTAGGGAATTCCCCTGTCCTTGCCACATACCTCGCAGCATCCAAGATTGTGTATTTTTAGTATGTTTATTGATTGCCCTTTATGCCCTCTGGTCAGCGAGTACGATCAAAAGGCGTAAGCATCTGGGGCGCAAATATCTCATCCATTTATCTGTCTCAGCTTTCTTTACAGAGAGGGATGCATGTTTTGGTGCCCGGAGTATGTGTCTTAATGGATGTGCTCCATCCACTGGAGGTGTGCATTTGCTGCTCGGATAAAATCTGCCTTCATACACCAAAAATCTAAAAGGCTTCAATATCAAATTTGTTGGGTTTTCTAAAACACCGTATGATTTTGTTTTCTTTTTGCACAGAAATGTACTGGGGAAGATCCCAATCTGCATAAAGCACCACAGTAAGAAATGTCAGAAGCAGATTCATTGACAGACAAAAATATATATTGCTCTTGGTTTATCCTTGGGATAAGATTAATAAAGATCACTTACAACTGAATATTACAGCTTCCAGCTGATGCAAATAAAAGCAGTAAATTTAATGACAGAAATGGTAATATGAACCCAAACCATGCTACAAACAGTAGGAAGTGACATATAAATTAATAGTTTATGTCTGTATTGGAAAACTGCACTTCCCACATATCTTTTAAGGGGCACAAGATCTCATTTATGCATCAGCAGAGTTCTCGTGCAAGACTCAAATGATCATTAATGAGAATTATGTTGCCATTGCACCAGTCATTGACATGGGAATATACCCCTCAGTCTGCACTTGCAAGTTGGACTCATTCATTGCTGGCAGATCTTTCGTTGCTAGAACACACTTACCAGTGTGACTAAGCAATTAAATGCACGTGTCACAGGACTTAGCCATCAACTTCCATCACATACCGTAATGAAAATATAAAGGCAAATTCCCACATGACTCACATGTTGTAAAATCAGCTCTGCTTTGATAATGGTAAAAATACCCCCGAAAACGAGGCAATGGTGCTGAGAAAATGCTGTGCAGGGAAGAGAAAATGATTAAATATGCTGTCTGACAATGCAGGGAGATTTCTAGCATTAAGTGATAATGGCTGTGAAAGCTTTGGAGCAACGTTGTAGCTAAAAACAAACTCAGAATGACTTCCCGGACTGGGTAGTAAACCAGAGGGGGTGCTGTGGTTAGCCCAAGGAAGCGCATCATCAGGAACTATGATTTCAATTCCTGGTTCTGCCTCTTACTTTGCTGTATGACCTTGAAAAATTCCTTGAAGTCTCTGTTCTGTGATGTTTTAAACTAACTGGCTTGAGTGAGCTCTGTTTTATCTGGGCCATCAAGTAAGCTCTGGGCCTCAGTTTCCCAACTGCTTATTTTTGTAAAGTGCTTTGAGATTCTCGTAAGGCTAGTGCTGTGTAACTACAAATAAATGATGCCTTCTCCAGTATTAAAAGGTCTGTCTTCTGCCAGGGTATAAATTTGGTTCAGTGGTCAGACGTCAGCTCTTTAAAATAAATTAACATAAAACCTATCAGGTAGTTCAAAGCTATTTGGAAGGGTGGAATTGGTTCAACTTATGCTAGTACTTCATGATATGGTTTTCTATAATACCCATTCATGCACCTCCCACCCACTCTACCTGCTGAATGATTACATGAGAGGCTGTGGTGAAACAGCTCTGTGTCATGCTGCCTTGGACTACCCCGAACTTTGGCACACAGGAAAGTGTCCAGGGTACGTCACCAAGAGTGCAGCCTTTGATTGCATTAGGCATCTTTTGGGAATGGGTAGAAATCAGCTGTCTATGCTGATGTTACCAGATCTATCAGTTTTTGTGAACCAAGAGATCTGAAACCTATACAGCAGGACATAAGGTAATGACGATGTGCTTGTGGTTCCCTACTGGCGTGCTGAGGGAGGGTCTGGATGGCTTCAGTTCTTTCTGTCTGAGAGATCCTGGAAGCTAACCTGCATGAATGCTGTTCTACATGAAAGGTTCTCTCATTTGAGAACAAGAGTCATCACTCCACTTTCACTCTTCTTATTCAACGTGTCTAAAAGATGGGATGAGGGGGAAGGGCTGAAGTGATGACATCCAACTTTAGGTCTCCATTTTCTCCAACCTGGACTTAACAGTTAAATATTTTTCTTGTGGCAGGTCTAAAGCGGTTATCATCAACCTATAGCCCACAGAGTTTTTTGATCCTGTGGCCTGTGGACATAAGGCTTTGGCAGCAGTTTCTTTCTCCTGCTGCCATGGAGGAAAGGTGCTAGAGTGGGAAAAAGCAGTGGTGGCAGGTGCTTTCCCAGGCCATTGCTGACAAAAGCAGTGATAGCAACAGAGGTTCAGCGCCTGCCCACCCACCCACCTCTGGCCCAAATTGGGTCAATCCAGCCTGCAACCTTAAAAGGATAGTGGCTGCTCATCTAGAGTGCACGTGTAACTACAGTTCCTGTAGACACAGCTATCCTAGCACAAGTATACCAGCTTGAATACTGATAGTGATGTTATGCTGCAACTACGGGGCTTAGTTTGGGGTGCTAAACCCACTCCCAAATCTGTCATAGATGGTATCAGCACACCTCTACTCTTTGTGCTTAGGGGGACCTGGTGGCTGCTACAAACTCATCAGGAGAGATCATCAGCAAATAGGTAGAGCCCTTTTCTCCCCAGCACCACCTGGGGTGACGAGGAACAATGGTAATAAACTGATGGAGAATAGGTTTAGTTTAGAGATCAGGAGGCAATATTTTAGTTAGGGTGGCCAGAACTGGAACCAGGTTCCCAGGGAAGTGGTCTTCGCCCCTACCTCGGGCAAATTCAAGAGGAGGCTGGATGATCACCTGTCTGGGGTCTTATGATCCCAGCATTTATTTCTGCCTGTGGCAGAGGGTCAGGCTAGATGATCTGTTCAGGTCCCTCCTGGCCCTAGCTACTATGAAACTATTGTGAAAATATTAAGTAAGACTTGTTGCCAAACTGATTTGTGGAACTCACTAGCAACTTTTTTGAGAGAACCCCTTGTCATTTGCCCCTTTGCCAGTCATTCAGCCATACATATATCATAGCCCAGGTAACTTGGGTATATACTCCCCTTCTCCAGTTGAAGGGGATTGTTAGCTGGCAGGTGTCCTGTGGGGGAACTGCAGACTACTCAGTTTCCCTCCGTCCCTACAGAACCAGGCCAGGACAGTCAAGGGACTTCACTATATACACATTTATTTATGTTAACTTATCACAAGGGAAAAGAACGTGGATATAAACATATGTACAATGTGTGTGTGTGTGTGTGTGTGTGTGTGTATATATATATATATATATATATATATATATATAAGATATCTAAACCAGTAACATAAACAATACCCTCTGGGTAAATGACATAAAACCTTATACCAGTGCTCCAGATACAGGTAAGTATATGATCTAAAATAGATAAACCCCAAAGATAAATTCAATCCCAGGGGAAACCCCAATGCCCTTGGGTTTTTCCCAAGCCCTATAAAGAAGCTGGTAACTTTAGGGGGGCCCTCTCGGTGGGACCTCCCCTTTCAGAAGCCCTTAACTAACCAGGGGAGGATGCCCCTCTAACTGGGGGGGACTCCCCTCCCCTGTGGGAATCCTCTTTTCCCTGCAACTCACAGCTCCCAGGCATGAAGGGTGGTCCACATCCTCTGTGCCAAGTTGCTCTCTTGTCTGCAGTGGGTTTTGGGGTGGGGGTCGCTGTCCCCTGGAACAGGGCTCCACTACGCAGGGCTTCTGGGGCCTCTGGCTCGGCCCTGTCTGCTGGCTCAGTAGCCCAATCACCATCTGGCTGTCTGGACTCAACCTTTTGCTATGGGTCGGAGGCCTGGGCTGCCTCGTGCAGCACCAGGCTCAGTCCGCTCCCAGACCCTCCATGCAGCACCTCCTGCACCAAGCTCCCAGCCTCGCTCTGGGGGTTGAGGACCTGAGCCACCCAAGCGCTCCAAAGGTCCTGTTCCATGCACCATCCTGTGTACCATGTCTCTGGCCACACACCAGAGGTTGCAGACCTGAGCCACCTCACGCAGCTCCCAGGGTCTGTACGCCGTGCACCGTGCTGCACACTGAGAGCTTAGCTGCTGGAGCCATCTGCCTTTCCCCGCTGATGGACGTCTTCAGGGGCGCTTCTGGGCTACTGCTGTGCCCTGCTGAGCAGCTCTCCTCAGCTCTTCTAAGCCCTGCTCTTCTCTCTTTTCTCTCCCAGATATGTCCCCTTGTGCTGGGCATGCAGCTCCTTTTATACTCCTCAGGCCTCTGCCCCTGAAGTCTTCCGGACCTGAGTGTTGCAGTCTTCAATCAGGTCCGGCGGGGGGAGGGGGGCGGAGAACTCCTCTCCCCCTCCACTCAGGAAAGGGGCATGACTGAACTCCTCTTGCTGCCTCCTGATTGGGGGATGAGCTCCACCAATCAAAACAGCAAGATTTCAAGCCTGGGACTGAACCCAAGCCCCAAAAGGCAAGCCTGCTACATATTAATCCCCATCACCCCCAGTTTAACCAATTTCCTATGTGATACTGAACCAAACACTTCCTGGACACTCATAAAGATATGATCTACTGCCTTTCCTGTGTCTAAAGAATTAGTTGTTTTTCTACAAAGATGTCAGTCTGGCAGGATCTCCTGCTGCTAAAACCATGTTGCACTTTCTCCCTCTGTCTGTTTTTAACTCCAGATCTATAATTATTCTTTCCTTCAAAATATATTCTAAAGCCACTAATATTCCTGAGGTCAGCCTAATGTCTGCAGGTGCTCAGATCCCTTCTCCTCCCCCACCCAGCTTTCTTAGAAAAATTTAGGATTTTAATTTATTCTCTAACCACGCAGTGTCACCTCTGATTTAACAAATGCATTACTCCTTGCTCCTTTCTTGCTCTATGTCTTACAATTAACTTTCCACCAGACTTGCCAATAAAAACAGGGGAGGGACCATGCTTTCCTTTGACACAACAGTTAGCTTTAACAAGGCCTGCATACAGGCATTCATTTCTATCACAAGATATTTCTTCTGGTAGAAAAATAGTGTGGGGGCTGGACTGTACATTCCTCAAGCCCTGTGGCTGGAGAGCTTCACAGACAAGTTCTTCATTTCGGGGGTACTTGAGGACTGCTTCCTGGGCCTCCCCTGCCCTTAGGGAGCCCCATTAATTGGCAGCCTGTCCTCCCTCCTGCCTGGGAAGGAGGCAGGCTGTCAAGTGGCACTTGGCAGTTGCTGAAAAGCAGCAGCTGCCACAGACAGCCAGGGAGGACTCCAGCCCTAGGAGAATACTCCCCTGTCTCATCAATCAGCTGACTGGCAGGAGGGAGGCATCCTCCTGTGCTGTGGTAGGAACCCTCTTAGCTCTCCCCCCAATATTCTCCCCTGATGGAAAATATCCCCCTCCTTACACATATGCTTACAGACTGATTTGGAGTGAAGGGAGGGGCAGGCCACTAGGCCACTGCAGCCAGGATGTGGGAGCACTTGCGGCAAGGGCACAGCAGCCTGCCTCGCTCTGCAATTGCTCCAGGCTGACCTACAGCAGTGCAGGGTGAGGCAGGAGCATTTTGCTGTGGTGGCAATGCTTCTGAGCCTTGCCACTGCAGCACAGCAGCCTGGCTCACTCCACTCTGCTCTGGGTCAGCTGAACAGCAGGAGGAAGCTGGGAGCAGAGCTAGGAGCTAGGTTTGGGGAAAGCTCTTAAAGCACTGCCCATGCCATTCAGCTGAGCAGCCAGGGGGAGGCAAGGAGAAGTTGGTGATTCCAAAAGTCAGGCCTCCAACCCTGGCTTGCTACCGCCGCCGCTCAGCTGGGAGGGAGGGGGGAGCATGCCCAGGAGGTGAGTAGAGGGAGCAGTGCAGCAAAGTCCCTGCTTGCTTCTCACACCAGGAACTCCAGTATGAGAAGCAGGTGGAGAGCAGCTGGGGCTACTGTTCCCCTCCCCTTCCAGTCTAGGAAACACACATAAGCCTTTCCCTTGGCTCCATCCTAGTCTCAGGAGGAGTTAAGCCAGAAGGAAGTGTGAAGACATTCAGTCTCCTGGGAGAAACTCTTCTAGGACTGATTTAATCCTGTTTTTTCCTTGGTTATTTTTCTCCTGGCACAACCATTTTTGTGCTGGGAGAAAACAAAAACTTAAGTATCTGCACACTTGTGGTTTCTACCAGGAGAACAGTGATTCTCCTGGTAAAAATGGAGCATCTGTATGTGGAACAAATAAGCTCTTGTCATCAGGTCTTTAACCCTGCAAGCAAATATAACCTCTGTAGGGCTTTCCATTTTGCAAGCTGCATATATGTAGCATAGCTTCAATATATAGCACAAACTCCCAACAGTAGTTTACTCAGGCACTATGCTATCTTGAAATATAATCGTGTAGGGTATTATCCAAAGCATTTCGAAAAGAATGCTCACAGGAGGGCTAGCAGTGAGCAAATGTAGAATAGCTCTATATCACATAGACGGCTTGTAATTAAAATGGAATATCCAGTTATGTATGAACAGATTTTTATCATCCTTCAAAAACTGAGCACCAACATGGTTTTAACAAAACTAGTATGATAGATGACTGCATTATAATTGAATTAGTTGGGAAGCATTGACCTTTTTGATGTATAGTGCCTCCGAATGTGAACAACAAATATCAGCTAATGCTTTTATGAGTTTGCTGAGTGAGTTTAGTCATCAACTGATTCATGATAAATAAGACATTGTGCATTTCACTCAATGGAAAATGCGTTTGTGGTCTTTATTCTCATTTTCCTTTAGTCTACAAAAAATCAGCTCCACAGGAGCACATTGCCTAGTTACCTGGGGACACCAGGTCTGGCTGGACCCAACCGCTCATTTGCATCCTCAGAGGCTATTATACGTCCTAGATAATGAGGATTCAAACTGCTGGCATTCTATGTTAATTGTTTGCTCTCTCACTGTGTGGCCATATTAGCTGACAGTGACCTGATGGGCGTTCTGCTGTTTCCGTAGCACCTCTTCTTGTCAAAAAAGATGTAGATCAATAGGTGTTACCTTTTCAAGCAATACAAAAAGTATAATTAGATGAGAAATATAATTAGAGGAGAGCAAGCCATTTCCTAAGAATTCATGCCACTGCTGTTACACCATAAGCATTACTACTGCTTAATCTACTTAGTGTCGAGAACGGTGAAAGGGAAAAAAATGACTCTTTGCTGCTGGCTTTGTCTTTTACTTCAATTCAGATATGACAGAAAAATCACTACGGCTCTTGTTGGGAACTTTACTGTTAGGGCTTATTTGGTCATGATGAATCCATATTGCAGTACTGTTCACTGGAGCCAAAACAAATCTCCAGATGGACTAGACAGCCAAGTGGATTGACAGGTGTTTTTCCTCAAAGCTGTTGATTTCAAATCTAGCTCAGTTCAGAAAAAGTGTTACCAAATGACACCTGGTTAGTGCTCTTGGATGCGGAGCGAGTTGGTGGGTCTTGGCCGGGGTACCTGTGGATCGACAGTCATCTTAGATAGCCACCCTCACCATTGACTCTCACAGGCAAATGCACAGAACAGAGAGATCCCTACATTTCGGCTGCCCCTTTGGCTGCTTAAGCTTTGCCCAGACCATCTGTAGCCAGCATCTTAATGGCACCTTGGGGAACTGGCATTTCCCTGCCTCTTGCCTTTAATACACTGCTCTTGTCTAGGTCTCTCCTTATGCACACACTGTACCTATTCTTTTTGGATTCCCCCACCAGAATCCAAAGGTTCATGCTCTGTTCCTCATGAAGAGCTTACAGCATATACCCTGAAGTTAGTGGTAATCATACCACCATTATGTTCAATAAAACCAGGCTTATTCTGGTTATGAGGGGGAAAGAAAATCAAAGTAAAGTGAAAGAAGCATACATCTAGTCTAAGGTCTGGCTAAGAGCCACATGCACGGGGTAGTGTCTTGTAGTTACTATTGATTTAGGTAAAGTATAAATCTTACATCTGTACAGTTTGAGTGTGTCTGTTTTTGGCCGCAGGCTGACTGTTTCTCTCCCTCTGCGGAATTAATTACCTTCTTTTCTGTAGACGTGGACTCTCCAGAATCTGGGGCACTGAAACACGGGAACTGCTGTAACGGATCAGATGTGTGATCCAGCTAATCCAGTATCCTGTCACCAGCAGGGCAGTAACAGATGTTTCCAAGGAAATGGCAAGAAACTTCATAGCAGGCAATTATGCATTCATCTTCCTATAGGAAGAAATTCACCATAACATCCTATGAGTTAGAGACTGGCTTAACTATGAAGTATTTGGGAGGGCTCGACTTGGGTTAGGATCTGGGTGCTTGCAGACGGTTTTTGACGTGTTTTTGTGCCTGCAGGTGTTTCTCCCCAGGAGTTATGCACCTAGCTAACCTCTAACTCTCCCTAAGAACATAGCTGCATCCCAAAGCATAATTTTATTGACTTGCTTGGCTGTGCTTCACCAATTCTGGATAACCTTGTTATCTGTACAGATGAAAAATACTTTGAGTTCTCTTTAAATTCCTTGCCTTGGTGATATATTGTAGCAATGACTTCTACCAGCCAATTGTTTGAGAGTGTCAGGAAGTTTGCACTGCCTGTGCCCGGGTGCATCCCCAGGACAGTCTTTCCAACACTTTCCTGCCTGCCCCCTCAAGCACTAAATTCAATTAAAATATTTTTAAAGTCTGTTTCTAATACCCCACTGCAAATTCAGGGGCAGCCTCTTGCCTGGCCTTTTAAGCAGCGGAGTTGAGGCAGTCCTTGCCAGGCAGAATGGCAGGCTTTGTGCTTGAGACAAAACAAGGATTGTTCTCTTCCTGCTCAGTGAAGCCACAAAGAGAGGAGGAGGTTGGGCCCATCACTACCTCACCTGGCCAGTTCCAATGGATGTGAGTGGGATCAAGGCCACCCAACCAACGGAACAATACATAAATAAAGTGAGCGGCTGTAACAGATGATTATATGATCAGGTGGGTGGCAAATTGGCTTAGGGTTCACAACCAGAGAGTGGTGGTGGATGGGTCGGTATCAACCTGGAAAGATGTGGGCAGTAGAGTCCCACAAGACTTGGTCCTTGGACCAGTGCTGTTCAGTGTCTTCATCAGTGACTTGGATGAGGGCATGGAGAGCACTCTGTCCAAATTCACAGATGATAACAAGTTATGCGGAAGAATTAACACACTAGAGGGTAGGGGACGAATCCAGGCAGATCTGAACAGGTTGGAAAAGTGGGCGGAACAGATTAGGCTGCAGTTCAACAAAGACAAGTGGAAAGTGCTGCACCAGGGCAGAAGGAATCACCAACACACTTACAGGCTGCGGGATGACCTTATCAGCACCACAGCAGCAGAAATGGATCTCGGCGTCATTGTTGACACCAAGATGAAAGGAGTCGTCAGTGTGACGAAGCGGTCAGGAAAGCGAACCGCGCTTTATCATGCATTAGCAGCTGCATGATGAACAGGTCCAGGGAGTTGATATTTCCCCTCTATGCAGCACTGGTGAGGCCACAGCTGAAGTACTGCATCCAGTTTTGGGCACCGCACTTCAAGAGAGATGTGGACAACCTCGAGAGGGTTCAGAGGAGGGCCACTTTTACGGTTAGGGGCCTGCAGGCAAAGCCCAACGAGAGATTGAGGGACCTGGATCTTTTCAGCCTCCACAAGAGAAGGCTGAGAGGTGATCTTTTGGCCACCTACAAATTCATTGTGGGAGGGGCAGGGTGGGGGGGAGCAGCAAGGAATAGGAGATGCTCTGTTTGCCAGGGCACCCTTTGGAGTAACTAGAAATAATGGCCACAAGCTGACAGAGCGCAGATTTAGGCTGGACATTAGAAAGAACTTTCTCACAATAAGGGTTGCCAGAATCTGGAACGGGCATCCAAGGGAGGTGGTGCTCTCCCCTACCCTAGGGGTCTTTAAGAGGAGACTGGGCAAGCACCTAGCTGGGGTCATCTAACGCCAGCGCTTTTTCCTGCCCAGGGCAGGGGGTTGGACTTGATGATCTACTGAGGTCCCCTCCAACCCAAACATCTGTGAATCTATGGAAGAAGTGACTTAGTGATGTGCATGGACTATGTTCTGTCAGATGCAACATATGGCTTCCAGGAGCAAGCATACATCTTAAAACTAGCTTCATACTGGTAGGTCCATTCTGTATTTGATAAGACAAACAAGTCAATTCAGTGGATTTTGCAGATCTTCATTTGTATAGAAACTGATGACAGGGAGCTCGTTAAATATCCTGCCTTTCTAGGTAATGTATTAAGATGTTTTGTGTCAGAGCTGTCACCCAAAAGGTGGTTATACAACCATCTTTTTTGATAAAGCAATTACAGAAGAGTTCTCTTTCAGCGTGCTTTATCTTCAAAGGGCATATCATTCTCCAGATATTGCAGGAATTTTGGAGTAACTCACCTGGGAATCAAAGCTTGCAAATCTAATTAAATTCAAGCAAGATGGAAGAAAGGTCCATTGATAACAAGAGGTAGGTGGTGGAGGAAAGGGAAAAAAGAGACTAATTTTTTTAACATTTTAATGTGTACAATATGCAATATAATGCTCTGTTTATGACTTCACTTAAGTAAACTAGACTTTCTGTATATTAAGCAAATGTTTTATGACACTTTATTATGCTGTCTAATGTACTGAGTGAATGAGCAGGCTTCCAGCTTAGGACTATAACACAGCAGGAAAGAGTACTAAAGAAGGAAAACTGTCGATGAAATTCTGTGCACCATGCTTGGCAGGATATCTGACCAGATGATCATAATGGTTCCTTCTGGCCTTAAACTCTATTGGTGAAATCTTGGCTCTGTTAAAATGAACAGGAGTTTTGGCTGTTGACTTCAGTGGGGCAAAAAGTTCGCTCTCTGAATCCATAAAAAACACTGTAAAATTGCTAACCCCTTCCCCATCCAAGGATGTAAGAAATCTGTATCAAAATTTTGGTTGATCTCAGATACTGGTCAGCTCAAACTGCATCAGGCAAGGGTGCAAGATGCCGTGAAGTAGTTATTTATGGACTAATTTGCCCTCTGGTAAGCTTCTTTCTAATTCTGTTATGCAACTATTGATTTATGCCCTGAAGCAGGAGGGTACAAATCCCTTAGGGAAATAGCCTCAAGCAGGTCGGAAGTAGTTGTAGACTGACGCAGCTCACTTTGAAGACAAGGAAATGATGCTGAGGATTGGTCCATTTTTTAAACATCTTACTGTAACTTGTGGGAAAGAGAAATCTGCAGAGAGAGATTGCAAGTGGTCACTGGCAGCCTCAGCAGCATGTACATCAAGGCCTGAGATCCCTTTAACAACAGCATAAATCGCACCTCAGTGGTTTGGCATGCAGAAGGGCAGAAAAGGTCACCTCTCCACAGACGGCTGGATCAGGTCATGGCAGAACAGCTGTAGGCTGTTTCCTTCATGAAAAGTATATGAGGGAAGCAGCCAGAATGTGTCCCTTAATCTATGAGGACTTACTATCTAGGGCATCTGGGTGATACATGATGTTTATTTTCATGGGCCCCGAAGGTGAAGATGCAGGAAAGGGCTATAAATAAAAGCAAGGAAGATACAGATAGGTTAAATGAGGAACGTTGGCAGGAGCATTCCTGTTTGCACTCAAACGAGACAACCATTATAGAGAGATGGGGACATGGCTCTCACCTATGGCAAAGCTCCACTTGGCACAGAAAAACGCAGCAGAGGGAGGGTGACAGGAACTGGCACTGACTCCCGGATTCTGAATGCCAATTTCAGTGCACCCTGTTTGAATTCGCCATTGCCCTGATCTTCAGCTGGCATGAAAACAGATCCATTGCCCTGTCCAGAGTGCGTAGGCTATAGAAAGATATGTATTATTAATGCCTCTCGCTTGTTTCAGGCCATTCAGTTGGGGACCTCGGAGTGCATGATCAACTGATTGATATGTGTTGACAGTAGCCTTATGTAGAGTTTAGATTTTGGTTTGTATGGGATGATTTAGATAGGGACGATCCTGCCTCAGGCAGGGGGTTGGATTAGATGACCTCTGGAGGTCTCTTCCAGCTCTGCCTCTCTAAGATTCTAGTAATTAGTTACATTAACAAACATTAATTCAGTTGAATCTCAATATTCCTAGGGGGTAAGTTTCATTATGCACACTTTTACAGATGGGTCAACTGCAGCAGAGGGGCCTGGTTCTGAGAGGAGTTAAGTGCACGTGTTCTGCACATCTGGAGTAACATCTGCTTAGCACCTCTCGGTATGTCTGCATTGTACTCTGGAGATGGGACTGCAACTTATGCAGACATAGCCAGAGTAACTTTAGCCTTACTCTACCTCACCTGGGTGCTCATAGCAATGCAGCTACGGCAGCACAGGGCCCAGCATAGGTTTGACAAGCCCTAGCCCTTTATTCAGCAGCTGAATCCTGTGTTTTACTGGTGATAAACCCACCATGGTTGAGCTAGTTTTGTAATCTATATGAGCAGCAATCACAACGTGGATATAGGACCTGATTCTATGACTAAGTGACTTTTCTGGGGTTATGTCTGAGGCAGAAGTGGAAATAAAACCCAGCTCTCTTGGTTTATATCTGTGCCATATTCAAAGAGCAAGGTTTCACAATTGACCATGGAGGCATGCCACATTTCCAGCCTTCCTGATAACAGTAGACTCCAGAGGGTCCAAAACAAGTTAAAATAGGGACCTTATCCATCTGCTTGCTGGTCACTTGTAAAGACCCTTTGCTTACCTGTATAGGGGCAGGTGGGGGGAGCCACCAATCGGCCCCAAATCTGCCAGTGATACACATTTCAGTACTAGTCAAGAAACAATAATTTTGTAAGACACAAGACCCTGAAAAGACTAAGCAGTTACGAGCCCTTATGCTGAAGTCCATCAGCAAAGTGGAGATATGGGCTATATTGTGGTAAATATATTTCACTGTAGCCAAAAGCCTGAAGAATCATTAAAAGCAACTACCAGGGGAATGATAAATTCATATCAAGACTGATTGCCTTTTTAGAGGACATGTTTAGTCGAACACAAGGTGCTAGGCTCAATACGGGGGTACCTGGGTGTATATACAGCATGTCTGATTAGATGATTTTATGGTCCCTTCTGTACCTTAAAATCTATGAATTTGGTGATTCTGTTGGAAGGGCAGGTGGAAATCCTAGGGCAGTAAGATGTTTGTGATCTCCTAAGGTATCACAGAGACTTTGAAGACTATTTAATCCCTTTACATGGTTGGCTTGGGATCTCATGCTGTTGTATAGTTTTATTCCTTTTTTTCTTCACTCCGTCCCTGCAGTGGCTTGCAGAATGGGTCTTGTTCTCTTACTCAGGACAGTTGCTTTTATGTAGCACTGAGAGGTTCTAGCAGGGCTGCTCTTCAGAAATGACTGACCATAAGCCTTGAGCTAAAATCAATTGAATTTGAATGAGCAGACTCCCAGTGATTTCAATAGATGCTTAATCAAACCAAGGTGCAGAAAACGATGGGGAGGAGTGCAAGTGGAGGGAGGAGTGTTCAACACTCTGTCTGTGGTGTGGAGGACTCAGCTGGAAGTAGCATCTTCCTTCATATTTTAACTTTCACTGCAGGGCTTTTTTTTTCTTTCTCTTCAAAAATCTTGACAAGTATTGAGACAGTAACCCACAGGGAGACAGATTGAATAGAGAATTCACCTGCACACGTAAGAAAGCAACTTATGCTTTGCACAGATTGGAAATAATCTCTCCCTCCACTGCTCAGAGCGGAAGGTAACACCTTCTTGAAAGCTCACCAGGAGCCAATACGTCTTCTGCACTGACTGTGGAGACTTTAATACAGTTCGGTATCTAGCCAGAGCCCAAGAAATCTTGCAAAGCAGGCAAGTGGCTACTGGTTCTGCTAATCACTGACTTCACCTGTCACTCTAAAACAGACCAGGGGATGCGTTTGACAGGCAGCCCCTCATTTTGTTATATTTTCACCTGAAGTGAACTGTACCAGCATTTTTGTGCCGCGGGTAAACTGTGTGCGCTTAATGACAGAGTGTAACCTGACTGCACAGAAAAGGGAGGCAGCTAAATCCCATGCCTGCTACTTGGTGTTGGCTGTACATTTGAAATCATGCCTAGCAAATGAGCTCCCTCTTTTGTGGCTCCTTTACAAAAGAGCCAACAATAAATATTTAGTCTGAGGTGTGTATAGTCAGCTCTGATTGGTCAAATGGGTTTCTCTTCCCTGATTGGATGAGGTTGCAACTTCTGTTGACAAAAATCTTTGCGCACGGGAATTTAAAATTCTGTTTCTTCCAACACTCATGCATGCAATATTGATGTTTGCTTCCTGCAGACAATAGTGCCAGTTAAACGTAATCGGTCACGTCCATTGGAAGTGAACACAAAAGGAATTCAACACAGCAGAAAAAAGACTCATTAAAGAATTGACGCCAGCGCTCACAAAAATGTTTTGTGCTATTCACCTCGCTGGGTCTGGCATTATTTGGAAACACATTTTTAAAAGCTCAGTTTTACTTAGACCTGGCATCAAGTGCTTTACTCTGAAGAATTTGGCATATCCTTTAATCAGCACATCTGGTAGGGGAGGATGCCATTCAACACACTTTCCTTTCTTTCTTTTTTTCAAGCAACCCTATGCCAAAAAGCCTTTCGCTGAACAAGAAGTTGTGCCCATTATCAATCACTTGCTGATTGCCACTGCCAGCTCTAGGACGTATCTTTCCAGGGGCCGCTCTCATGCACGCTGGCCACAAAAGCCTAGTTAATAATATTGATATCCTGCAGAGATTTCAGAGGAAGCGCAAATATGAAGCACTTGATAAAAACAGCAAACTGCAAGCTATGTATTGCTAAGTACTAACTTAATACAATCCACGCCACAAGCTTTTGTACTTCCCTTCACCTCAGACACAAGCTCCTACTCATGTTGGGAAATGGAGAAGAAGAGAAGGAAGCTATGAGAGCTGCCCAGCTGTTCATTGCTTCTTGAGCTGCTCTTTAAGGGCTGAAGGACTTTGCAGGATGGTTAGCTGACCTGCTCTCTCTTGTCAAAGGGGTTAGTAACTGACCTCCACATTTAACACGGTGCCGTATCTCCAGCAGAAAACATCAAAGGAGCCATTATGGTGTGCAGGCCCGTGCCAAAGATGGTTTTTACTTGGCTTGTAAGCTCCTGAAGGTAGGAACTAGCCTTTTTAGATACAAGTGCCATACAGTGTGAATAATACTCTTCGCTCCTCTCGGTTGACCCTTAGGGAGGTGTTTATGTGGGTACAGTGGGTAAGAATAGTGTTACAGTTAAAAGAGATGACCCAAGACTTTGTGGGCCAACTAGGAGTTTTAAGGCAAATCCACAATTTTTTTGTACCAAGATAACCTACTGCCAATGGTGCTGAGCTGGAGTCCCAACAGGACATTAATGCAAAATGTTCTGGTCAAGACTGATGGAGAAATAATGTTGCAGAGGAAGAGGGGCACCATCCCCAACGAGGAGGAACCAGTGCTTTTGAGCCAAAGAGCTCGTGAGGGGTTTTCTAAATGTCTGTAATGGTGCCGAGTTACGTAGTTCCTTTTTGACATGTCCCATCCTCAGTAGCCTATGCTTTGGGTCCAGGTTGCCTCCTGTTGAAGTTTTTGGGCTTCATTCTTCTTGTCCGGCACTATGCAAAGTGTGACTGGAAAATGCTCCCACTGGTTTGAAAGAATAGGAGATCAGACCTGGGCAGTGTTGTCCACTCACTTCACACAGGAGGAAATGGCAGCATAAGTTACAGGGCAGTAAAAACATCAGGCCCCAAAAATAAAGAAAATTGGGGCCTTAATTTACTTTTATTAAAATTGTTTTGCACCCCTGTCAGCCAAAATACGGTAGAGAGATTCTTGTCCCATGAAAAAAGGATGTGCCATTTTGGCCACTAATATTGTTGCAATATGGCTTTTTTGCAGTAGAATAAGAGTTAAAGTAAGACTCAAGACAGCCTCCCTTTTTCTTTTACACACTGTGAGACCGTTCAGGGAAAATATTGCAGCTTTGCTTGTGTTGCACAGGCAGGGCTATCCTGCATATCGGGGTAGATTGAGAATCCGCTGCAAAGCCATTGCTGTCATTTAAAACCTATAAAATGAGGGTGTGTGGATCCCAACCTCAAGGCGGATGGCTCATCCATCAAGTGTCTCCTATTTAATTTGTGACAAGCAGCTGAAGGGAAGTAGCTGTAAGAGAGGTGACATCCATAGCTAGCTGAGCGCAGGGAGATGAGGCAGATCAGAAGACTGGGAGGAAGGAGGGGGCCAAGAAGAGGCAGTCAAAGCAAAACAAAACGTGCAGAGCGACCGTGGGGAAAGAGCAAGTCAGAGACAAAGGGAACAGGAGAATAAAGCAGTTAGGAAAGAAACCAGAGGAAAATAACAGGAGAGGATGGGAACAGAACTAGCTTGAATAGGGAGCTGCAAGGATGAAAGAATAGAGGGCTGATCCTGCCATCTTTACCCAGGCAAAATTCCCAGCGAAGCTGCTGTACGCTTGAGCTCAGAAGCATGGAAACGGGGACAGAGGTTAGAAAGCAAAGGGAGGAAAAGCAGGATCATGATAAACCTGCAGATCTGCATGAGAAGCTTTGAAAAGTGGAGTTCATGGATGATGTGTTAGATACTGCAGACCTCTGAAAGGCAGCTGTGCCACTCTGCAGAAAACTCCTCTCATAAACTTCTTCAAACTAGCTATGGTATAGTCACAGGGGTGGACTATTTTGCATGTCCCTCTTTCTGTGGATCTGGGAGGACTGTGTCAGAAAATCAGTCCACCCCTACCAGGAACTTTTAAGATGATCCAGCTTGCATTTGTAAGTCTGAAGCTTATGTAAGGACATGCAAAAATGACTTGAACTCGTGAGCGCATACTTTTGAATCTAGCCACCAACCAACATAAAAATCACGTGTGATGGGCATGATTAAATGTGACTAATAAAGAAAAAAATGTTTACAGTTTCCTCAGGCTTCAGCCTGTGCTGGAGAATGACCTCTATCTGTTTGGCTGTCTCTTAGCAGAGCCAGTCAACAGCCAGTGGGGTGTGCTTGGGAAAACAGTACCCTAAAGCTTGCAAGTTAGAAGCAAAGGAACCACCTTGAAAAACAGACACTCAGTGAACTTGCCAGGTGACACACTAAGACCAGCACTTCAACTTCAGATGGGGGGGGGAAACAGAAAACAACACTTGGCAGATTCAGAATTGCCTGCATCTGCAATCAGAGTACCCAGCTTAGTCGATTCAGATGCTGCAGAGATAAGACATTACCAGAAGCATTACACGCTGCCTTATCCTAGGAAGGAGATTCCTGACAGGGTTCCTTATATCCCTCCCATTTAAAGCCTGCAGGGCTTTAATCTCTGAAATTTCACTCTCAGATGCTGTTGGCTGTCAATTGTAGCCACGATATCAAGCAGCAGCCAGACATGCAACAGAGAGGCATGCTAAGGTGCATAACCCTTTCTCCTCCAATAAGTCAGGATTATGTATTTATGCTGGGACGTGGAGGGGGTTTGCATGCTTAATGTCAATCAGGGACTGCAGTTAGGCTCACAGTTGTTTAAAAATATATTCTCCTTAGTTTCCAACAAAAGCCAGCTTCTAGGACAGATGTGAACATGGAAACTCCACACCTTTTCCTTAATTAATTCATACTGTTGCTGAATTGGAGCTTTTCTGCAAATACTAGTCCAGGGTTAGGACAAATCTGACTGAATATCCCTTGAACTAGTTAACAGGGAATATTTTAACGCCTTATTTTCCCAAGCAGCCTCCTCTCGGCAAGCAGTAACAGAGGGAGCTTTCAAACATAGCGAATTTGTTCCCATTCTAATTTTGTGGAAGTGTGTCCTACAGAAAGTGTAATAGGCTACAGTCGCCCAACTGTAGTGTTGGAGTAATGGTCCAGGAAATTTGCCAGAGGCAAGACCTTTTGTTTGATATTTTTTTATTGGACCTACTGCATGATTGGCATAGATTTAGGCAAGCTTTCTAATGGGGGTCAGCTGAGGAGGACCGAAGAATGCATTGCATTGCAACCGTAAAGGTGATCCAGTAAAAGACGTAGTCCACAAAAGCCCTGTCACCAAACTGCAAATTACAAGCAAATGGCTGTTACACACACGCACAAAGATGGAGGCCAAGGATGTACAAGCTTGCCTCTATGCTGACATAAGTGAAAGAAAATAGTGCATGCCTAATGTATACCTTTTTCTCTGGCTGTAAAGGCTTACTCTGATTTATTTTTTGTGCATAACAATCTTTACAGCTATGGCAGGTACTCTGGGCTTGGTACACTGCTTATCCAAGTTGAAGGAAAACTTGAACCTTACCAGGTGCTGGATCAGACCATGCAATCCTCCTGATAACCTGGAAAACAGATTTTTTTTCAAATGTCACACACTACTAAAGGTGCAACTGAACATCAGAACCATCTAGCATACACAGCCTGTATCTGTTTTACAGTGCTCCGTGTATGTATGAGTGTGCATCTGAGCATGTATGTTGTGTACAGGCATGTGCGGTTGTCCGCCTGGTGAAGGGCAGGTAAGTTCAGTAGTCCAACTTCAAAATAAAAGTGCCAAGATTGAAACAGGTTTTTTTAAAAGGCTGCCATGAAAAGGACACCTCTGTCCACCCTGATGTTTTACTGAACTAGGCCCCCTCTAGTAAAACAGGCACTGTTGTCTGGTCTTGGCCCTTGGTGGGTAAGGAAGCAAGATGTGTACCTATGACTTTCATGCAAGGGTCATGTTCTTTATGAAGCATAGCTCTTGTGAGCAGAAAGTCTGACCTCTTTGGGAGGGAGCTGTCTTTTTGCTCTGTGTTTGAACGGAAGGGGCTCGTCCATGACTGGGCCGCTTTCTGCTGCCATTAGATGAGCGGTAGGTAATGATTCCCATTTTCCGGGTAGGCAAGCTTTGATGCCAAGTGCCTTGTGTCCCCTCGTGGCCCTGTGAGCAATGGGTGCAGAGCACAGACTTGCACATTCCCAATGCAGGGATGAGGTTGAAGTTGGGTCCTTATTTCCCAGTTCCTTATTCCTGATTCCTGGTTCTATTTTCAAAGCGAATCTTCACACAGTTGAAGGTTGTTAGCAAGGAACTAGACATTCAAGAGTCAGAATTTCATCAAAAATGTATATTTACTAGTAAAAATGTAAAATAATATAATGTGCCAAGTACGTAGCCCTAAATAAGGAGCTAAGATATGGCTGGGATTATGGGACAAACTCCTTTTAGGTCACTCTAAACCACAGGTCCCTGTCACTGGGGGACTCTTCTGAAGAAGATGGCGCAGGCCACAGCCCAACTGGTATTTGTTTTGCATGTGCCAGCCTGGCAGTACCCTGGACCTTGCCCCGAATAAAGAGATGAGTTTAGGCTGGGATTATGGGGAAAACCCACTTTCTGTCACCTCAAACCATGTCCCCATGCCCAGGGGACTCTCCCAAAGAAGTCTGGGTTGGTCCCAGCGCAACCTGAAGCTTGTTTTTTGTATGCCAGCCGGGCCTGCGTGCTGTTTCATACTGTCATAGTGCTTAGGGTTGGAAGGGACCTAACACATCATCGGGTCCAACCCCCTGCCCCAGGCAGGAATGGGGGCTTGGGTCATAACACCCCAGCCAAATATCTATTCAGCCTCCTCTTGCAGACAAAAGCACACATAGCACTGAAGGAGCTGATTTGGGGCTGGAATTCCAGGTGAAAATGCTTCTTGGGTCACCCCAAACCACCAGGAGATGCCCCTGAAGGAGCCTAGGCCGGGTGCGCTAAGATGGCCACTGAGGTACTTCAAGAATACTCCCCACCACCGCGTCTCCCAAGGCTGGGGGCAGGCCAGCTCCCGCAGGTGGCTGTGGCGAATGGGGAGCTCCTGCAGGCAGCTGCGGCGGGTCGGGCCCAGCGGGGAGCTCCAGCAAGTGGCTGTGGCGGCAGCAGGGGCGAGTGGGGAGCTCCCGCAGGCGGCCCTGGCGGGGTCGGGCCCAGCGGGGGGCTCCCGCAGGCGGCCCTGGCGGGTCGGGCCCAGCGGGGGCTGCCGCAGACGGCTGTGGCAGTGGGGAGCTCCCGCAGACGGCCCCGGCGGTGTCGGCGCTGCCGTCAGGCCCGGCGGGGGGCTCTAGTGGGTGGCCGTGGCAGGGTCGGGCCCAGCGGGGCGCTCCCGCAGGTGGCCCTAGCGGCGTCCGCGCTGCGGGCAGGCCCAGCGGGGAGCTCCCGCAGGCGGCTGCGGTGGCGGTAGGGCAGGGCAGGGCAGGGGGGATGTGCCCAGAGGACATCAAGGCGTCTGGTTTCATATCGAGAGAGGAGAGAGGACCGTCCCCTGTGAAGCCTGGCGTGCGCTCGGCCGGCTGCCCCGGTGAGGAGGTGGGCTCAGGCCCCATGGCCCACAGTGCGACCTCTCCTC
>NW_017728911.1:27634411-27662469 GCF_001723895.1 Crocodylus porosus | reverse complement strand
GCTCGGGCTCGTGCCTCCCCGCAGCGCCGCTCCAGCCCCGGCGGAGCGGGATTGCGGGGCCGGCCGTGCGGTAGCCCGCACCCCGGGGTGGTGCAGTCATAAATCCAGCCCGGCACCCAGCAGGACGCAGCAGGAGCCCCGTGCCCGGGGAAGGGGCCTGCTGGCCGGGCTGGGTTGTGGGGGCGCAAGGCGGGTCTGGGGACCCGCAGGTCTCGGAGGCTGCTCTGCCCAGCGCTGCCTGGTGCTGTCTGTGCTGAGCTGCCGGCGCTGAGGAATAAAGGTCCTCCCAGCGCCCCGGTTTGGTCGCTCCCAAACTGCACTGCGTCCCCCCCCTCCGTCTCCCCAACTTGAGAAGTGAATAAAAACCGCCTCGGCCATCGGAGGATTTCGGACCTGCCCCGGGGGGGCAGAAGTGGATCTAGCCGCGGTGTCGCAGGCTGGCGGGGAGCGGGGCTCTTCGCAGAGGGAAGAGGCTGTGATTGTAGCCTGGCTCAGGTGCCCAAAGCGCACTTCTTACAGCTTTCTTCTTAATGAGCGGCAGAGGCAGAGAGGAAGAAGAGCGAGGGGAGAAGGCAGTGCTTTCTCCAGCGTCAGATCTGAAAGCGGTGAGGTAGGAACAGCCTGAAAGACTTGTGTCCCCCGCCACCTTAATACTGTCACAGAGGAATGGGCCTCTGAGCACAGGGCAAAGGGGAAAAAAAGACTTTTTCCATTTAT
This sequence comes from Crocodylus porosus, assembly GCF_001723895.1. Classification (NCBI taxonomy): domain Eukaryota; kingdom Metazoa; phylum Chordata; order Crocodylia; family Crocodylidae; genus Crocodylus; species Crocodylus porosus. The sequence goes on along the minus strand of NW_017728911.1, from coordinate 27,661,752 downwards.
TATATATGTGTGCGGGGCGGTGGGGGTTATTTTATTGCACCTGGCACCAGTCAGATGGACCAAATGACTTATGAGCTCATATGTATTGGAAAATGCCTTATCAAAAGCTCACGGTTATGTTTTTCAGCATTGAAGTAACTAGTTCTTTGTGTGGGGTTTAGAGCTGGCTCTACCATCTCTCACTTCTGCAGCAGTAATACAAGGTGGCCCATTAGTCCCTGGGAACGGGGAAAAAGCAAAGAGCACTGTTTCCTTCTCAGCATATCAAAGGGAGAGGGAAAGGATGACAACAGCAACGGCATCTGTGTCTTACTGGTCGCTGCACCTGCTGTGGCTCCTAGGAAGTAGGCAGGGCAAATGTCAGAAAGGCAAATAATAAGGAAGAAAGCCAAGCAGGGACAAGCTGGGGTGAGCTGGCTTGTCTATTAGTGACAAGAATTCAAGCTCAGCCAAGGAATGCTCCTAGCTGGTGATTATCCACGACAGCACAGTGGTAGGACTTGGGGTTAAGTCACATGTAAATCATCTGCCGTGGCTGAATATTCACACGCTGAAGGTGGGTGTTTTGGGTACAACTGAGGGCAGGAACAGTGCTAAGTGTTGGCACATGCGAGTGCCACTGTATTCAGTGGCAATAGCAGGGCAGCCGTGGTGAAGCAGTTTGCCCTTGGTTGTGACTTCTCAGTCAAGAGAACTGGTCCTAAGAGTAACTTTAGTAGAAATTGATGCTGCTTTGGAAGAGCGAGAGTAAAAGAAATTCTGGATCCTCTAAGGGAAGAAAGATCAATGAAAAAGCAGTATACACAGATTTCCCTGTAGGGGAGGAAGTGAAAGGAGAGAAATTTCATGGAGGATTTAAGTCCTAATACAACTAGAAAACAGAAAGAACAAAATATTTTTATTGCATAGCAGAGTGGTTTTCAACCTTTTTTCGTTTGTGGACCCCTAAAAAAATTTGAATGGAGGCATGGACCTTTTGAATTGTAAGTGTGGGTAGTCATTTATTTTTGTTTGATCATAGTCATGTTTTGCAGACCCCTTAAACATAGTCTGTGGACTCCCAGGGGTGTGCAGACCACAGGTTGAAAAACATTGATAGAACATAGTCCTAGGCATGAAAGATGGAGCATTATTATTGCTTCTTGTCTGTTCCTTCAACAGCTTGAAATAGAGGGGTTAATTTTTAACCAGGATAACATGAAAGAACTATTCATTGATCCTTGTGAAGGGCAGGTAGGGATTGATCTGTGGTATACTTGGAGCTCCTCTGAATGAGTGAGACTCAGACCCCATTGACTAGTTGGGTATCTACACTGCAATGTAATTATGCTATTAGAGTTGAGAAAATGGTATCTTTAAGGGAAATATCTGAGAGTCAAAGTGACCTGCCCAGTGTTAACACAGCAATCACTGAAGATGAAATGTTAAATAGCTCATCTGGTCAGAAACCATATGCTAGAACACAAGTTACGCCCTCTCTGACCTGCTGTTCTCTCTTGTTTCACCCTAGAGTTTCAACTGACTTGTGACTGTTGGGCATTCATTTAAAGTGTCTTTTTCTTTCATTTTGGATCTTTTCCATTGCTGCATTTACAATGCCTTACACTGGAGGCTCCCAAATGGGTCTGTAGATGCCTGGGTAGATCAGACATTGCCCTGGGTCACAATCATCCTTCGAGGGTTTTTCAGTTACAAGTTTGAGGAGGATGCACAGTGATCCATGAGACGAGTCTGAGGGTTGGCCATGGGCATATGGTCAAAAAAAGAGGATGGGAACTGCTGTGGTGGAACAGAATTCTGCACATCCTGCCTGGAGATGGAGTGAATGTGCAGGCATTCACGTAACTGCTGAGACAGGATGTGGACGAACACTTCACCACTTGGATGTGACACTTCATTGGGTGTCTTTCCAACCAGCACCTGTCTCTGCTACAGGCACTTACTTTGCAATGTGTGTCTTCTCCTGACAAAGACCATACTTCAGCTAAGGTGCTGTTATCAAAGGTGAACACTTACTAAATTGGCAGCTTGTACCTGAGTGCTTTTGCCTGCTTTTATTACCCTGACAATGAAAGCAGTCTTTCAAGACCTATATAGGATATCAGATAGAGCCTGACACTGTGGCTTGTTTTTCACATTCTCAGAATCTGCTTGGTTCATGATCTTCCTAGCAAGGGTGGCTGTGTAGATGATATTCTTCTGGTCTAAGCTAACCAAATTTGTGCCTGCCTTTGTACCTCAGCTGAAACCTGTACAATATTGGGGAGGCATGATTATTGGGGAAGAAAATTGCCCAAATTAAAACCGAAACAGTCTTGGTACGGCATTGTTTATACACACCAGCAGGTCATTTATACAGTTCCCAGGGCACCTAGAATAGGCAAAGAAGAACATGTTCTTACTTCAAAACAGTACAATGTTATCAAAGCTGAAGCCAATTTGCTTTCTTATGCCTAAGTGTAAAAGTGAGGCTGGGTTTTAAGTCCCTGCCCATCCATCTAAATGTAAATGAAGTGGTATGTGGAGATACTGAATACCCAGGCCTCCCCTTGAAATCAGTGGAAGTACAGGTGCATAATGGTTGGATGGAGAAGTTTAGGTATAGGTTCCCAAATGGAAAAACCTTTGCCTTTGGTCATCTGTATGGAAGAAGCCAGTACCTTGGTAGGACTGGGCTATTAGTGGCACATGTGATGCAAAATACAGATAATCCATATCCAGAATATCTGAGTCGACAAAAGACAAACTACGCAGGACATATTGGAAAAACTGGAGGAGTGAATGGCTAGGAATTTTTAAGAAACATTTTATTGTTGATTCAAAACTTGTGTGCCCTGGGGAAGAAACAAGCTTTTAGTAGGTTTTGAGCGAAGAGAAAGTGGTAGGTTGGCAGACCAGTGCAGGCTGGGCATTCTGAGGATTTGGAGGTGAAAAATGCACATCCACACGGAGGTTTGTGTGAGCCTGCAAAGCTTTTGTCTTTTTTTGTTACTTGACATGTAGATAGTGAAATGCCAATTTTTTAATCTTGTCAGGGCCAATAGGTTTGCAGCATGGCAGGCTTTGACTCTCAACACCAGCCCCTCTCATGATTTCCTGGAGAAGCAGTTTTCAGGCAGGGATAACTTTTGCCCTTTTCCCTAAAATTGATGCATTTAAAGTCAACCCAGAAAGTTCATTGTGTGCTAGACCCAGGACTGCACAGATGCCACACTTCCAGTGGTGACATAGCAGCAGCGTGCAAAGGATCACTGGTAAAGAGGCTGTGCCACAGGACACGTGGTGATGGAGAAGAGAAAAGGGATACAACTGTCCTTCTCCAGCAGCTGAGCACTAAGCAGTGCACAATTTCAGTTTTTCCTTTCCTCTTACCCGGCTGGAAAGGTTTGCAGTGCACGTTGTGGGAGATCTTTAAAACAAATCCTCAAACCCTGGCAGATCCCCGGTCTGTTGGTTTCTGGAAGTAACCAGGTTTGCATTTATGATGGTTGCTGGCAGATACTGCCACTGTCCAACTGGTCGTGGCCAGAAGGAAGACGCTTATTACTTTTAAGCAAGTAAGTTTGTCTGGAGACTTGACTCACATTCTTAAAGCCAACACAGTGACTTTCTCCCTGGAAGATGCTGCTGCACCATTAACTACTGATGCTGACATACTATCAATGTCAGAGGCCTATGTAATCACTAGTGTGTAATATCAGCTCAGGATGAAAGGCTACAACACAGCCAAAAGGAATCCCAGGTTCCTATAACAGAGCTTGAATCCTGACATTTCTGACTGGGAGATGGCTTTCTTGTAATTCATTAAAAAGCTGTATCACAAGCCTTGACTTAGCTTTGATGCTTTCCCATTTGGGTAGGTGCACTATGGTTTGTGCAGAGTATGAAGCTAAGGTAGTGAAGAGAGAGAAAGGATAGGTGCTACTATGCTTTGGGGCAGGAATATGTTTTTTTTTGCCACTTTTGCCAATTGGAGTAATGAACTCGCACATGCAAATTGCCATTCTAGGCTAGTCCACCTAGCCTAGAATCTGGTTACTGCCACTTGCCATCACCAGCTATTCAGAGGGACATGGAAGAGACTGGGCAATAAGCAGATGTGGGATAATACACTCTACCAAAAGTCTCATTCAGAACCCTTATAGGTAAAGATTGGTTTAAACCCTGAAATTGGGAGGTTTTCTATCCCTTCTAATCAGTTTATTAGCATTTGCTATGAGAGCGGTGGCTGTTCTGGTTGTCCATAAGAACTCCCAGTCCATCTTTGCTCTCCAGTCTGCCCTGCCATTCGTAGATGGTGAATGCAGCTTCATTCCTCTGGTTTCTCTGGTAGTGTTTCACTGCAGAGGATGTTCTCTGTCCTTGACATATCCCACTTGTCAAATCTAAGCTGACTGGCAGCCAGCCCTCTAGCATTTCCTGAATGAGTTTCAAGATCTAGTTGGAATTTTTTAACCATTTATAACTTTTTCTGTTTTATTCCTGATGCAAGGCTGTCCTGTTTACAAATGTGATAGGTTATCTTCAGTTCATGTCCCTCATATCCTTGAATCACAAATTTGGCGAAACGCATTTCTATAAAGCACCATAGGAGCTGACAAGCTACTTTAGAAGAGAAGAAATACTCCGTAATTTAGTGCTGGTAATTATTTGCTCAGCTGACTCCTGCCACTCAAAATTGTATTACCTGAGTCTTCCTGAGAGTCATTGGCAAATCAGGTGAGAAAACACCTGTGTTTCACACCGATTTTTAGCATAAGAGGGGCAGACTGGAATTATTGCCAAATGATCAGATGCATCAACTTTTCAGCAACTTCCTACAGGTTCATAAAACATTTTTTGAAAGCCCATCGGGGAGTGTGCTATGATTTCCTAACAGCAAGTTTCTTTTTCCTGGGTAGCTTGTGTTGCTACTTCTGGAGTAGTATGTGCAACTTTTTCTTATGTTGGTGGCAACTTGCCTTCAGAAGTACCATGGATTTCTTGATATCCGTGGGACTCCTTCAATGAAATCCTGGCTTATTTAAGTCCCATTGATGAGACTTAACAAGGCCAGAGTTTCACCCATTGCGTTTGTAAATATAAGGATGATGATGCAACTGAACCCTAAATTGGGGCTTGCTAGTCAGAGTGGTTGCATGATTGAATGGATGTCCTGGATTCAATCTGCAGGTGACTTACTCTCTCTTCTGTTTACTGTTGTGTGTTGCAGTCGAACTGGAATACGGTTTTCAGGCTAAACGACAAAAATTAGTGCATGTCAGCCATGGAGACCAACCAGGAATCCTCTATCTTCTTGGTGAAGATACTGGAAGAACTGGACACCAAACAAAATACTGTTTCCTATCAGGATCTTTGCAAGTCACTGTGTGCAAGGTTTGATTTATCTCAGTTGGCCAAGCTCAGAAGCGTACTGTTTTACACTGCTTGCCTGGATCCTAATTTCCCAGCTACTCTGTTCAAAGACAAAATGAGATGCACTGTAAACAATCAGCAATCAAAGAAAATCATGGTCGCGGCAGATATAGTAACAATATTCAACCTCATACAAATGAATGGGGGCATGGCCAAGGAAAAGCTCCCTGTTGCAAGACAGAAAGTGAGAAAGAAAGAATCATTTGAGTCTTGCAGATCTGACACGGAAATATGCAATATGGTGGATTGCGTGTCTAACTGCGAGGTGAACGACCGAGAGTTCAACAGGGGCTTTTCAGGGAGGAGATCTTCAAAATGCAGGAAGGTGGATTGCAAAGACTGTCAGCAGTTCATTCCCTCATCAGAACCTAACTTTTTACTTGGGGTGAACAAGGAAATGAAAGGTCGAGCAGCCTCACTGGATAGGCTGCAAGCCCTAGCGTCTTACTCCATCGCCAACTCCCCACCCTGTGAAATGCAGAGCACGTACTTTCCAATGAACATTGAGAACGAGTCGATCTCTGACCAGGACTCCTTGCCAATCAACACAGGCATAAAAGAGACTTTCATATCGAATGATGAATCATTTGTGATGCAGTCATGTGTACAGAAAAGAAACATATTCAAAGAAGACTTTCATAATCTGATAACGATATCTCCCAGTTTAATACCACCCAATAAAAAGCCAGAGGATGGACATGGAGAGCCTCAGAACAGGAAAGAAACCTGCAAACAGGCTTTCTTCAACCACAGTTTTGAAATGCCATACAGCAGCCAGTACTTGAATCCAGTTTATTCTCCAATACCAGACAAAAGACGAGTAAAGCATGAAAGCTTAGATGATCTCCAGGCATCTACCTATTTTGGCCCAACTACTGTGCTTGGGCCTCCAGACACAAAAAAATGGACTGGAAAGCAGAATAAACAAACTGCTTGGCCAGCAAAAAGCTGGAGCTTAAACGCTGAAGAGGTGCCCGATTTTGAAAGATCTTTTTTCAGTAGGAAGCAGACAGAAGAGAAGGTGCGATATCCGAGTCCAAACAGCCAGTCTCCAAACTTTCCCACAGCAGACAGGCACCAGACCTACCTAAATCCCAAAGACCAGTCACCGATGATGCAGTCTGCCTATGCCATGAAATCCAATGGACACAAACCCAAGGAAATCCCCTCCATTCTTGATGTGGAAAAGCACGAGCCGGTCAAAAAGTTTAAGGATAAGAGCATTAACTGTACTTCTGTTCAGCTGTTGAGCATTGACAAAACCACCAGTGTTGGGACGCAAACAGAGCAGCAAGTGTTGGAACACAAAAAATGCAAGGATTTGTGTGCTCTGAGCCAAACCAAATACGTAGAGAGGCACTCTTTAAAGCAATCGGATGATGACTCCGAGATCGTAAGTGATGACATCAGTGACATTTTTAGGTTTTTGGATGATATGAGTATCTGTGGATCTACTGGAGTTATGCAGTCATCCTGCTATAACAGCACTGGATCGCTGTCTCAGGTACATAAATCTGACTGTGAAAGCTCTCCGGAGCACAATTTAAATAAAATCACTGGGGGGAATTCCAGTAACAAGCTGGATAAAGTTGTCCGATCGGATATCAACAGCACAGATGATGAACTTAAAACCAGCGTCTGCAAGTTAGTGCTGAGGATTGGGGAAATAGAAAAGAAGCTAGAATCGTTGTCAGGTGTCAGGGAAGAAATCTCCCAAGTCCTGGGAAAACTGAACAAGCTGGATCAAAAAATTCAACAGCCGGAGAAAGTCAGCGTACAAATAGACCTCAATTCCTTGACAAGTGAGGTACAGTCAGATGAGAGCACCTCTCCTCAGATATTTCAATGTCATAATGCTTCTCATGGGGCCAAGCTAGAGAACAACCCAGAATGGTGCTGTTCGGATGCCAGTGGGAGTAACAGTGAAAGTCTTCGGGTAAAAGCCTTAAAAAAAAGTTTATTTACAAGGCGGTCCTCAAGGTCCCTGACTGAGGAGAACAGCGCTACCGAATCCAAAATAGCGAGCATATCAAACTCTCCCCGCGACTGGAGAGCTGTCACTTATTCCAATCAGGTTGGCATCACAGAAGAGGAGATGAAAGAACGAGGTGGAGGAGACAATAAGGACTGGCACCGGAAGTCCAAAGAGGTAATTCAATTTAAACTTGCATAATAAGCACTTAAAAAAAAAAAAAAAAAGCCAACCTAAACATGAATGTCTTCTGTGATCTTTCTAAGCTTCCAGGCATGACAATGCCCTCCCTATTGTATTATGCTGGTCTTTTGAATTATTGTAATTGAGTTGTTTTGTACCTGTACATTCTTCCGCGGTAACTGCACCATCCAAAATGGTCAAGCTGGTCCTGAAAGCAGTAGGCTCTTTAGAAAGGGAGCACCGTTTGGATGGTACCTGCAGGAGGGCCTGTCATTCATGTGCTGGCCAGTGGCAGCGGAACACTAGAGAGGATAATTAAATTAGTGAAGTTCATATGAAGGGAATCATTTATAATCTGAAATACTCCAATGTTCATTTTTAAAGTGACGTATTAAGAACACAGTTTGGCATCTTTTATCTGGAAACTCTGTGTCTAGTTAAAAGATAACAAAAAAGAATGAGTGACTGTGAATTTCCCAAAGAGAAAAGCCCCTCGTGTACACTGGGACACAAGCAATAGCTACGCTTTCTTTTTCCTGAGACTTACATGCCCATTTCTTTGTCTTGTAAGAAGTAAGTTAAGCTCCTCATTGCTCAGATTACAACATAGTTGTGTCCTCCTTTTGGTGACACAACTTTAAGTCCTTTCCTCCCTACTACTAACAGGGCCATGTTAGTAATTGAATGGAGTCTGAAATTGTATCGCCAGCTCAGCTGCCATTTGGCTGGACCGCGATTACTGGTCAGTTTACATTGTGGGCATCCTTTGGGTGCAGTGGGCGTTGTATAGCCTTTTGGCTTAATAAGACTGCTGAGTCCTGCTAACTTTTTTCCGAAGTCAGGTGTATATGGCATAGTGTGTGTAACAGGATTAGAGGAAACTGGTGCAAAAGACCTGCTGGGGCTGCTTGGGGTAGGGTGGGGTAGAGGTTTGGTGGGGGAGTGTATACCCTGATGGAAAAGAAACCATGGAAGGTTGCAAAATGTGATGGAGGGAGGGACCCTCAGTAATATCAAACATCACAATTGTATAGGTTTACCCCTGTTAGAATGAACTTCTGCATCATGAACAGTTCCCTCATCACTAAACAAAATGGGACCAAAGAAGCATCACTCCCACTGGAATGGCAGTATGGCATTTGGGTAATACTGCTGTGGTTGCCCCTAATTCGAACCCACCCCAGTTCTGGAAGCAGACTTCTTGCAGTATGGGCGAGTCTGAAAACTGCTTTATTTGTGGCTGCCTAAAGTTTCTAAGCTACCTTGTCTCTTCTCTGCATCTGAAGCATCCTGGAGAGACTTATTTACCTCTAAACAGTGCAAGGGCCAGTTTTCTTCAGCTGTTGCCTTTATAACATTGTGGCTGTTAACGTGGAGTTGCTGCGAGACTGATGCCTGGCAAATGACGCTTATACCTGTTTGTGAGGGTCAGGGTGGAGACAAAGGCCAGCTGAAAGCCTGGCTCTGACTTGCTGTTTTGTTATCATGTCATAGGCAGTCTTCTGCCGCAGGCATAAAGAGAATCTCTGCTCCCTCATGCTTTGTGCCCTCATAGTCCTCTCTTTTGTTTTTCTCCCTCTCTCTGTCTCTTGGAAATTCGTTTGACCCTGGTTGCAGGCAGACAGGCAGTATGAAATCCCACAGCCGCATAGAGGCTCTAAACAACCAAAAGATGCTTTCTTGATTGAACAAGTCTTTAGTCCTCACCCATACCCTGCATCACTCAAGTCCCACATGAAAAGCAACCCACTCTACACAGACATGAGGTTGACAGAACTGGCTGAAGTGAAACGTGCCCAGCCATCATGGACCATAGAAGAATACACAAGGAACTCGGGTGATAAAGGGAAACTTGCTGCTTTGGATCTACAGGTGAGCTCTGCTTGTTTCATTTTAGTGGCGAGGCATAAAGGGTTCTTACCAGGATAGTTAGCAGGAAATTTGGGGAGGTAGGGAATGGGATCCTGAGGCCTTCATCTTGCTGATTCAGATCCATCCCAGGTCCAAAGTGAAGAACAACTCTTAATCTGATCATGGTTTTCTGGTTATTAACAATGTGGGTGTTCTCAATTCATTTAGGAAAACCACCCCTGCAGTTTGCTTATTGGCAGTTGCCTCAAAAGAGAGACGAGGAATACGTAGGCAGAGGGACGGACGTGTATTGGTGAGGTGTCATAGGGCAGCGAATGTGAACCCCGGTACTTCTGTGGTATTCTTCCAAAGCAAAGAGATCCTGCGCATCCAGGCCAGTCCTCGTCACAAGCACCAAAATCACTCAAATCTATACAGGACTGAAAACAAGGATTCTTTCACTGAACATTGCTGCCGCTGCTGCTTCTGCAGTGATTATGAAAGCTCCTGACACATGAAGACCTGCTTCTAAATTCTTGTTAGGAAGTTACCAGCAGGACTTACTTGCATGCAACAAACAGAGCAGAGAAAATTGCTGAAAGACAGGGGTCCACCTGCCAAATGCTGGAATGTTCGAAGTCCAAGCTGTGCCAATCCCAAATTTGGCAATAGGTCCCTAGTGTTTTAACAGGGCAAACAGTCACAGAACTGAGTACGTGCACATTTAAGAATGTTCTGAATCCAGATCCGTATTTTAATCCCTTGTCTCTTTAAACATAGGATAGAATGGCTCTTTGCTGAGAAAATATTTGACCCTCTAATTTAAAAGAGGAATTTATACAGTGCCATAAAACTCGTGCAAAGGTACATGAAGCACCGGCTGTAACATCTGGTCATACAACACAGTGAAATAAAATCTATGCTCCCCTTCTGTGGTGAAGAGCCAAGTCTATATTAGATCCAGTTAGGGCTTATCTATTGATATGGTGCACTGCCTGGGGAAGGATGCCCGGGAAATGATTCCCAGGATTTTACACAATAGGGCACAGAGGATATAGAATCACAAAAATGTCTGCACCACTTCTGCTCTGGTCTTGTAGAGAGGCACTCTTGAACTTACCCTGGCTACCCAGGCCTGTTTGCACATGCCAGACCTGGGAACACAGCGATGCAGCTGCTCCAGGGGTGTCCCTTGTAGCCATTTTCTACTTGCCTTGGAGCCAGTCATCATGAGAGCAGCTGTGGGAGATAACTTCCAAGTCACTCCGTTGCCTCATTTCCAGGTTTGGTGAAGAGGAGAGTTCATGGAGTGCCATGCTCCAGCACAAAAGCCATCTAGGCATACCCCAAAAGGTACATGGTGCAGCCAGGCCACAATAAGCTAGGGTATACATTTACTACCCTGCATGAGCTCTCCACTTGGACACTCGGAGAGTATTTCTAAGCTGCTCGCTCCAGTACAGTGTGGATTTGCAGGAGTTAGTTCTAGATCAGCTAGCTCGGGTGTTGGAAGTAATCAAGATACCCGGAAAACCAAGGGAAATTAGTCAACACAGAGCTCCATGTTGCTTCTTCCAGTACCCTGGCTAGCTCAGTTGGAACTAGCTTTGGGGTTTGTTTCCTTCACCAGGGCGCACAGTGTGCACATATGCTTTGAGTGCCCACATGAGGAATGACTGTGATGGAACTAGTGCATGGTAGATTCACACCCTAGTTTGTGGGGAGCTAATTCCACCATAGAGGCGCCTTATTTCTCCACTGTGTTTATGCTGTTCCTAAATGCAGAGGAAAATGATGACCAGGGCGAGCTGGTTATGCTTGCCTCGATCCTCAGTTGCTGCCATGGAATTTCAGACAGAAGGGCACTTGCAGCGTTGCCACCACTGGGTTATGGTGGCATAAATGACTTTCCACTAGAGCAGAAACAGGCATAATGTAATTTCACTGCACTCCACTGCTGTCCATGGGATTTGCTTGACAAGGCCTCTTCTCCTACTGGGCTTGGGGTAGAAAGGAGCTGGAGGCAGAAGAAGGAAAAATTCCCTTATGAAAGAAGAGCTCTCCAAAGCTCTCTCTAGTCACTTTACAGTTGCTTTGCACCATGTGAGGCAGTGTGAAGTGGCCTTAATATACCAGAAAAAACAATTTCTGCCTTCTTCCTGTGGACATGAATTCCTTGTATTTCTGAGATGCTGTTAATCAAATTGTAATATTTTGTACCTTTTCCTCCAAAGAACTGGCAGGTTGCTACATCTAGTCTTCAACGCCCATGTCTAGACAGAATAATGAAGCAGACTTTCGAAAATAGACACATAGCAATGCCTGTTTTTTTCCTAATGATTAAGTTTATTAGAACTGAATGTAAATACGTTATGCTTTAATGAATATTCTCATGTCTGGCAGTGAAATGGAAAAATTGCTGATTAACACTAATGGGCCTTTTAATAATGCATCTTCTTCCTGAAGTAGTTAAAAGGTCAACACCAAGGATGATGGGTCCCAAATTACAGTTGTCTTGAAAGTACAGCATGGTCTTTTTTCCATTTAAAATAATTGGAATCTTTTTGAGGGGCGAGGATTTTTGTGGAAGATCTCTTTTATTGGACCAGCTGTGTAGTTTGAGGGAGCTGTAGACAAGCTTTTTGGGCACAAAGTGCCCTTCCCCAGGTCTGAGAGAGAAAGCTTTCATGGTGAAATCCCTCCCAGCTATGCAGTTAGTTCAATAAAAGATAGCACCTCCAAAAATCCTTGCCTCTTGCATATTTCCTGGACCACCATAGCTGCAATATCACTCTAGTACTGCCATTGGGAACCTTATAAATCTGTTGGCCCTCTTCCATTTCCACTACTCTTTAGGTGATCTACTTACAAATCTATAGTTGGACACAGATGCATATGAGCCAACAGTGTGGTCGTCTTGCAAAAAAGCTAACAGTGTACTGGGTTGTATTAACAGGGCTGTTACTTGCAAATCGAGGAATGCGATTCTTCCACTCTGTTCAGCACTGGTGAGGCTTCACCTGGAGGCCTGTGTCCAGTTTTGGGCACCGCGCTTCAAGAAGGATGTGGAGAGTTTTTGCAAAGAGTCCAGCACAGAATGACAAAAATGATTAAGGAGGCAAGAGTTTTGAGGAAAGGCTGAAAGATAGGATTATCTAGTCTGGAAAAGAGAAGGCTGAGAGGAAGATTTGATCATGGTTTTCAAATACCTTAAAGTCAGTAACGTAGGGGATGCATATAGGCTTTTCTGTGTGGCCATAGGGGGCAGCCCCAAGCTCCACCCTGATTTTCCTAACACCCCATGTTTCCATATGATGTTGGGCAGACACAAGTGCCATTGTTATCTTTTCCTTTATGAGGAAGCAGCATACTTGCATATATAAGAGTCCTACTTTAAAAAAATGGGCTACCTTTATTTTGCAGTATCTGACCCATTCACAAGAATGAAAAAGGCAGTGCACACTTACAGCAATACGAACTAGTTGATGGTCTGATTTTAAACTTAGTAGCATTGTCAGAAAGACCTCCATTATGTGATCATAAAACTGGAACTAAATTTTAATTGTTCATTTCTAGAGTGGCTGTAAAATCCCTGCTTCCAAAGACCAAGCTCATCTACATAAAGTAAATGTTGTCTCCAGAAGCATGTTGTCCCTGAGTAGCTACAATACCTGAATTAGCCAATTAAGGGTGTATCTAAGTTGCATTGAAGTCGGTGGGAGTCTTTCTATTGAGCTCAATGGGTTTTGAATCAGATACATATTAAATACAAAGACTAATATTGTCTTAATGTTATAGCAGTGCCACAGTGACTATAACAATATCAGTCTCCAAAAGTGCTTATCCTGAAATGGTTTTTAGTTTTTGTTTTGAACAAAAATGGCCTTTTTTACAACCTATTGAATTTTTTTATTGATTTTTAAAAAATATATATATTTGTTTTTTTCCTCTTTTGCTCTCTTTCCTTTTATTTCTCTCTGCTGCTGAGTGAAATAGATCTTCTTGCTACTCTAACTTCTTGAAATTTCCTCTACTTTGAAAAAGTTACAGGTTGGCCAAAAGAAAAAAAAAGTAAAAATAGGAAAGGAAAAACAAGCCAAAACTGAATCAAACTTGAGTTTAATATATTTTATTTGACTCTATAACCAGAGAGAATGCAGTAGAGAAAAGAGGGAAATGTGCTACATTGTGGAATTTTTAAAAAATTAGAAATTTTCAAAAAGTCTGCAAAAAATGTAAAAGACCAAAAATTGTTGCATTTTGAATCCTGCAAAATCAAAACAGCATGACAACTTGGAAATATTTCACAATGATCTTTGTATTTTTTTTTTAACAACTCTAGTTCTTTTACCTTTCCAGTTAGGCATACAGCATTTAGATGGAAGAAATCGAATGGCAAAGATTTGTACTAGTAGAGTAGTGTCAGACATAATGGAAATCAAACCATTAAACCAGGGGTTGTCCACCTACAGCCTGTGGGCTAGATTCAGCCTCTGAAGAGATTGGATCTGGCCCAAAGTGCCACATAGTGGAGGGAGCTGGTGGTAGCAGGGGCATCTTTTCCACCCTGCTCCATGCCTTTTTCTATCTCCACAGCCCCCCAGTCCTTCCTGCTCTGTGCTTCATACCTCCCTACCCCCCCAGCTGCAGGCTTCATTTACCCTGCTGCTGAATTCACTGCTTCCCATCACTGGTGGCCATGGAAACTGGTGGCACACAGAGGCAAGGGTAAGCAGGGAAGTGTGGGGTGCTGCTGAAGGGCTTGGCAGCCTGTGGCAGCTGGCTGTTTGTAAAAGGTTGCATATCCCTGGATTAAACCGTCTGTGATTAGCACAGTGTATCCTGGCAGTGGAATGGGTACACTGTGGCCCATGGGCCAGGTAAGAGAAACAGAGCTGGTCTGTGGGCTGGATTGGGCGCACAGATTGGCCCTGTGCAGTAGGGCCAGCATGCAGAGCTGGTCCATCATGGGCAATTTATGCAGCATATGCCCTGGATCAGTGCAGCCTGTGCCCTGGACTGGTAACATGTACTGTGTGTATGACCCATGTTGGCTCCAGCGCCACATGCTGCATGCATTACATGTTGGACTGCCCCTGCAGGGTGGCTCTGGCATGTGGGGCTGGTCTGTGAGCCCGATCCGAACCAGTTCCAGATCCAGTACGTGGGGTTGGACCGCCTGTGGGCCAGGTGATAGAGCTTTGAGGGTTGGATCTGGTCCACAGGCCATATCTCTGATGTTCCTGTCTTAAGGATGAAAGCTGGTGTGTGGTGGGGCACAAAGAGGCAACCATGCTTGTGCTGATCTGACTGTGAAGAAAAGGATGTGATGCAGGGGGTACAACTTACATATGCCTGTGGCACCATTCCCTTTCTTCCTCTACCAAGTATACTGACTCTGCGAATAAGCACTTTCTAGTTGTGCACCCTTGTTACTCTGGAACATGTACCTGGCTAGGAAATGGTAGTTGTGAGCATTAGGGCTGTGTGAAGCTTTGGGTGCTGACTCGATTTGGAGGAGATTCAGCCTGATTTGGCAGGTGAACTTCAGAATCCGAATCAAATCTGGAGACCAGTTAAAAGGTCTGAATCACTTTGAAGCTCTCTGAATCAATTCAGAGAGCTTTGGTGATCCGGGCAGTCCCCTCTGGCTGCAGCAGGGAGCTGGACCTGAACTCCATCCTGGTAAGTAGGGGGCTAGAGGAGAGGGGAGGGGACCATGGGGGACCCCTGACAGGCCCCATCCCCTGCCTGCTCCCCCAGCCCCCCTGAGTGCCCCCTGACCTCCACCTGCTCTCCCAATGGCTGCCCTGCCTGCCCAGCTCCCGGTTGTTTATAAAAAAAAGCCTGGAGTCACCGGCTGCTGCCATGCGGGGAGCAATGCCCACTGCCCCATGCTGCGTGAGGGGCTCTGCCAGGAGCCTCCTGGCCTGTGGCTGTCTCACCTGCCCCAGCTCCTGGCCTGTCAAAAACCAAAACCCTGCACTTACCAGCTGCTGCAGTGGCCTCGGGGCTTTGGGGTCTCGTGGCAGAGTCCGCACACAGTGCTGGGCAGTGGGGATTGTCCCCCACTGGGCAGCAGCTGGTGAGTGCCAGCTTTTTTTCCCCAAAGAGCTGGGAGAGCGGGCAGGGGATGGGGCTGATTCAGAGATTCGGTCGATTCGGTTGTTGCTGAATCTCTGAATCAGATTCAGCCCGATCGATTTGGGACAGTGATTGGAATCACTGAATCGAATCTCTGTCCCCCCCGAATTGGCCGAACCCAAATTCGAAGTGAATACTGTCCGCTTCATGCAGTGAGCATCTGTCTTCTGTCTCGCAAGACGATAGAATTACAGTGAGACATCAGTTTGCTGATAAAGCAAAGCTAAAGTGACCTCTCCGGGGCACAGAAGCCTGGGCAGTGTATGCAGAGATGCTGAGCTGCACTCACATCAATGTTCCCCTCTCAGCCTTGCTGGTTTAAGCTAAAGGAAAGGCCACAGGTCAGTATGTTTGGAACCAGGTTGGCTGCAGGAGCTGCCGGAGGAAAGTCCATTTGTCTGTCGGGGGGGGGGGGGGGGGGAGACTTCAGACCTGCAAATTTTTGGCATCATTTTCCCCACCAAGGCTAAGACTAGTGCCCCTTTCTAAGATGCTCTTCAGTGGTAGATGCTTTGGCTTCTCTAGTGTGCACTGCATGATCACAAGGAAACCCTGTGCTAGTAGGATCTGTGAACTGGAGGGTTAATGACAATGTGTTCAGTAAGTCAGCTCTAATTCACTATACAAAACTGGCCTGTGCCAATGCGTTGAGTTTTCCCCGATGCATGGTTGGGGTGGATTCTCAAAGTCTTCAGTCTAGTAGCTCATCCTTCCTTGAGAGGAGTGCCCTTGGGATCTCTATGGTAACTTTTGTCTCTGTTTGGTACATGCTGTGAGTTCCTGTGCAGAACAGGATCACTTGGCTTTAAAAGACAAGTGAAACTGTTAAAACATCACAGATTCTCATTTTGGTGGAGAAGTGGCTTTCTTTAATATGTAGGAAAGCCCCCTAGTCTGCTTGAAACATTATGTCCAATGCAGTGTTCATCACTAGGCAGTAGCTACACAAGTAGGTATAAAAGGACGACAAGAAGACCTTCCTCCCTCCTTTTTATGCAGGACATAGCCATGAAATTAGGGTTTGCATTAACAAATGGAGTGTAGCAGAAAGCCACGTGAAGGAAATGCTTTTAATAATCTCCAAAATAGGAATACCTAGTGGACAAAGACATCTCCATTATTTAGTGGATTAAAGAGGGTTTATTTTCCCACAATGAAGGGATGACCAAGTTTCCAGGAAACCAGTAATACACAAAAGACTTAGCAGCAGAATGATTCTGCCGAGGGGCGTTGTGTAATTACTTGACAGTATTTTGTCATTGGTTTCAGCAAGTTCATAGAATTGAGAGAGGGAAGGATTGTGACAAAAGAATGTGAGACGGAGGCATTAACCTGTTTTATCTCTACAGCAGACCCCAAACCAACTTTGGAAAGCTTGGGGCATGCCTGCATTTTCTTGACAGATCCCAGAGAATTAATAACTCTTTTTTCCTTTTGATTTTTTTAGACTCAAGAATCTTTAAACCCAAACAACTTAGAATACTGGATGGAAGATATTTATACTCCAGGCTATGATTCCCTATTAAAACGCAAAGAAGCCGAGTTCAGAAGAGCAAAGGTCTGCAAGATAGCTGCCCTAATTGCAGCAGCAGCTTGTACCGTTATCCTGGTCATTGTAGTTCCCATTTGTACAATGAAATCATGAAACTGTGGACAGACACATGAGTCGTCAACTGTGTATATACAATTCCAGATATCTCACTATGTATTTTAAACACCTTGTGGCAAAATTGCAGCAATTTGCTGGGAAAAGAATGTGCTGAGATATTCTGGTGATTAGGGTTGTAAATGACAAAAATACGTTTTTTTTTAAATTATTCTTTTAAATAGCAAAACACCTAGCAGAGTTACGGTAACTCAGTTGAATTTTTATGCATTTTTAAAAGTGCAATATTTTTTTTCCTAAAGAAACAATAAAATGGTTTACAAGATCAGCAACTGATGCGAATCTAGGTGAAAAAGCAAGGTTGCTTGAGCTGCATGCTATTTAGAGAGGATATGGGTAGGTGCAAGTTGCACTGTATAGAAGGGGATGTTCCTGTATGCATTTCATAAGAGAGCCTGAGGGGAAGATTAAAGGTCTTTACAATGTGAAAACCTATGAATGTTTTGTATTTGTTTTGCAGTATTTATGTGTTCCTTAATCATTGGCATGAAAGCAGAACATGCAGGTGTGAAAGGAGTTCATTCCTAAGTTGAGTTAATAAGGGCTCTGTGTTATCTGGTCTTGCCCCAAGATCCATTTTATCATCACTAAGTACTTAGGTGAAGTGCCATGTGCTACAGACCAAAAAGATTATATTTGAAAGCAATCAAAAGGGGTTTCAGTTGCTTACGTTAGAATAACATTTGCTAAGAGCTGGCAAACGCTCTGTGCCAAAAGCGTATTCTTTACCTTCTCAGACAGCGAAGACATTGTGAAGTCCCTTCTGCCAGCCAACTGAACTGGCAAATCCAAGTGAACACCCATTGCTCTGTTCATAGATTCATAGATGCTAGGGTCGGAAGGGACCTCAATAGATCATCGAGTCCGACCCCCTGCATAAGCAGGAAAGAGTGCTGGGCCTACATTACTCCAGCTAGATACACATCTAGCCTTCGCTTGAAGACCCCCAGGGTAGGGGAGAGCACCAACTCCCTTGGGAGCCCGTTCCAGACCTTGGCCACTCGAACTGTGAAGAAGTTCCTCCTAATAACCAATCTAAATCTGCTCTCTTCTAGCTTGTGGCCATTATTTCTTGTAACCCCCGGGGGGGCCTTGGTGAATAAATACTCACCAATTCCCTTCTGTGCCCCCCGATGAACTTATAGGCAGCCACCAGGTCGCCTCTCAACCTTCTCTTGCGGAGGCTGAAAAGGTCCAGTTTCTCTAGTCTCTCCTCGTAGCGCTTGGCCTGCAGGCCCTTAACCATACGAGTGGCCCTTCTCTGGACCCTCTCCAGATTATCCGCATCCTTCGTGAAGTGCGGCGCCCAGAATTGCACGCAGTACTCCAGCTGCGGTCTGACCAGCGCCCGATAGAGGGGAAGTATCACCTCCTTGGACCTATTTGTCATGCATCTGCTGATGCACGATAAAGTGCCATTGGCTTTTCTGATGGTTTCTGTTTGGTTCTTGCAAATGTAATCTGAACACGTATGATTTTGTCACAAGTCTTTGTGCCTTTTAGCATGTTGATGAATAGAACTGCTTAATTTTGATATTTCAAATCCATAATATAACTCATAACACAATGGATAATTTATGTAGCTTATTTTCAACAAGCCTTCTATACAGTTTTAAGTGCTTACCAAATAGCAGGTGTCAGTGGCTACTGAGCACTTATATTAAGGGCACAGTTTTTCAGCACAAGTGGAAACTTGTTATTAATGCAAGGCTTTCTACAGCAGACTACTAGTGTTAATACACTTAAGGAGTAACATGATGACTGTACTGTACATCAAGCAGCCCACTTGGACATTAAGTCCTGTCAGAAGTGCTTTCACCTCAACCTGGCCTGTAAGTTGAGGGGAAAGTTAAATTCTGGCAGAAACGACCTCTTTACCATGCCTGAAGAAAGCAGGCACCGAGGCAATATTTCTCTGATGTCAAGTAGAGCTAAATGGCAGTTTCATTAGCTCTTTTCAGGAAATAATATGGCCTTGCCCTTCCCTTAATAAAAAAGAAACTTTTTGGAGAGAAGCTTGTTAAGTAGGATAATTTAATTTCTTTTCAGAGGCTGTTCCCAAGTGACCCTGTGATGGCGCTGCAAGTGGTGCTGGGGATGGCAGGGGAGGGGTAGAAGGCAAGTGTGCTACAGTTGCACCTTTCCCCCTTGGTAAATGAAATAAGGGAGGAAATGGGGTGTGGGAGAAGAAGCGTGTGCTACTATTTTATGTTTGCACAGTTCCGCCTCTGGCTGCAGCTTTTTCTGCGTT
This sequence comes from Crocodylus porosus, assembly GCF_001723895.1. Lineage (NCBI taxonomy): Eukaryota > Metazoa > Chordata > Crocodylia > Crocodylidae > Crocodylus > Crocodylus porosus. Next base: position 27,642,270 of record NW_017728911.1, on the reverse strand, counting down.
GTCCGCACGCTGTGCTTTAAGTACAGGTCAGGGACATCAACCGATAGGGGACATCATCTACCATTGATCTTTCAGGGAAAACCAAGATCGGGAACCACACCCTTCCCCACTCCAGTTCATTGCACGTGTCAGAAGTGGATATCATGTAGAAAGGAAGCCCTTCACAACCCTGGTTCTTACAGGGAGCTGGATCCTGATCCAAAATCTGTCGCTTGGGCCTGTTTTGAATGTTAAACTTTCTTCTTGCTCCGCGATGCCATGTAAGGGAGACAAAGTGGTAACAGAGGGCTGCATTTTTCAATATGGTGGACTAGGTGGACTAGGGACTTCTGAGATGTATTAACTGTATATGTGGAAATCTCTGCCTGATCCCAGGTGATATCAGAAACCTTTTTGGCTTTCACTGGACATAGCTCTAATTCTTCTGATACCAAGCAGTAGACACTCTGTGACAGCACAATGGCCTTGTTTCACTGCATAAAGTGTCTAGCCTCATGGCAAAATTTCCATTGATTGCAGTGGGTCCAGAATCAGGCACTTGGTGAACGTATGTGTATCCGGGGGGATATGCAGCCTTCTGTAAAAGGACATATTCTGTCAAGAGCATCTGACCCTTTTCCGTCAAGACTCAGATACTTCTGTTGAAATCACAGCTGCCTTTTTGGTCACATACTTCTTCGTTTAGAACCTCTTTTAAATATGTGGATATCTGACAAACAAGTAATGTTGTCCTTGATCAGAGGCAAGGTTTTGGCTGCTGTTGCACTGGTGTGAAAAGGAACGAGGAAGAGTTGTGGCAACCCCTTTGACTCCTTCATGCTGATGCAGAGGCTGCCTGAATCATAATGTAAGTGAAAGAGTGAAATGAGTCCTAATAGGCAGTGCTAGCCCCATGGGATGGTATGTGATGCAGCAGATCATGGCTCCACCCTACTGATCTTGAGCTGGCACTGGGGGAGCACAATTGGCCCCCTGAATATGCACTCAGGACCTGAATCAGCAGACGGTTTAGGAACATGACTTGCTTGGGCAATGTGATTGGTCTCCCTGGCCTCAGTCACATGCTTACACTGAGACTGGTGTTAACCAGGCATTGCTGAATAGGGGCCTCAAGTCCCAGGGCCAGTGGGCCTGTTCTGACACTGCTGTGAATCAGGGAGTGACTCCTGGGGTTGTGTGGGAGCAGACTGGTGCTCCTTGCCTTTGGTAATCCTTGCCACTACGATGCCCTCCATCCCCATTTTTTCTAGGCTAGCTATTAGAGCTAGGAAGCCTGTAGCTTCATTTAAAAAAATTTCAAAGCATGTCCTTGACATTTGCTAGCCGTGTTTTAAATCTGGCTAAAAGCTGTTGTCCTAAAATAGCTAACATCATGCAATTGAGCCCTGGCAGGTTTGACCTGGCCTGTGACTCTGAATACAGCAATTCCTGGAAGGCAGATCCCTACAGTTTTACATAGAGTATATACACTAGGTGAAATTTTGACAATACTAACCTGCAAGAATATTGTGGTCAATCTTGTGAACCAGTTACCGAACTAGTATATACTGTATACTATATGATAGACTTTTGTATAAAAAAACTTAAAGCTATAGGTACGTTGTAATCCTTGATGTGATTGAAAAAGTGTACTAGACAGTATTACTCAATTAAAATAATGATGAGCATATTGAACTGGTTTTCGTATTTATGCCTTATAAAGAAATTTGATATATACCTGCTCAAATGGAACTGTAAGAAACAGAAAGGAAAATTACATTTTGGGGCAAATCCCACTCACCTTACTATGGCAGAAGACTGCTGCTGAAGCCAGCTGGATTACTCATGTGAGTAAGAAGAGCACCAGCTGCCCTGAGTGAGTTTTTAAGGGTTTCTTTTTCTTTTAATGGGGCATTTGGTTAATGTAACATGTAACAGTGATTTTCTTTTATAAAGCTATTGTACAACATTGCCTTTTGTTTCATTTCAGTAATATAATGCCAAATAAACTTGAACATTACAAGTGTCTCAAGTTTTAATGGAATATGTTAATAATAAGTTATTGCTCCATACTTTCTCCTTTTCCCAGGGGCATCAAGATAGTTCTGTGGTGTGTATGTCTCTGTGTTTAAATAACTACGCAGTCTATCTAGTTTTTGGCAGGATTTTTAATGGATTTCTCACATGTGAAATAAGATGGCTGAGGACAATGAAAAATGAATTTAAAAAAAAACCTAATTGGAATTGAATTCCCTGGGTTTCTGGGAGATTAGATCCCTGATTCTAAGCATAATATTTAATTTTATAGATTATTTCATGAGCGAGTTATGCCAGATCATCAGCAATTTTAACAGTCATAATTAATATTTTGGTATCTTTTACCCATGTACATTCATGTGGGGCATTGTCTGCTGGAATTATGCCCTATGGATAACCATCAGTAAGTGCTCACATATCAGAAGACAATCAATTGGCTTAGTATCGCTATGTGGATTTAATTGACTGCTTCTGACTAGATAATAAGACCTAGAAGTTTGAGATGCCCTAGTTCTGCAGAGACAAAGAGCTGAACTACAGTGATAACCAGAATCAGAGATTATGGGGAAGAATTTAAAAGAAAACCTGATAAATATGAAATTAAAACAAAAACACAAATTATTGGTCTCGTATTCTTAATAGAAGAAGCCTCTTTTGAAGCCTTATTTCCAGATAACCTAGGCCTTATAACAGTCAGGTCTACGGAAAGATCCATTACAAGCAAAAGGAAAAAGCATCATCTGGTAAACCCAGTGTTGGATGGAGATTCCTCTTCTATGGGAATGTATTTATTTCTACCTTTACAGTGATTAAAGGCCCAATTCTACTAATGCTGAGCACCTCCCCTTCCATGCAAGTGAGACAGAGTAGGCTGTATAGTACCATGCATGCGGTTCTTTTCAACTAGAAGGATCAGGCCCTAAATATGCCACTCCAGCAGTGTAGAAATTAATTGCATGATTTTGCAGCTCATTATCTGGCAAATCTCGTACTTTCCTTCCAATGTCTGCCCACAGTCTGTAGAGCAGAAGACCTGGCCCAGTTGTGGGGCAGAGGGCTGAACATGAGAGAGTCGGGTCCAGAGTCCCTCCATGGTTAACTGTGCATGTCCTGCAGTGAGCAGTATGCACTATTGCTAACCTCAAGTGTTCAAAAATCATGAGCCAGGCCTCAGAAATGATTAGCTTAAAAATCATGAGTCGTTTGAAAGGTACTTAGGGGCTTGATTTGGGTTTTTTGAAATTTTAAGATGGACCCTAAATCACCCTGTAGGTTTTTCTCTGCAACTACAAGGGCTAGAAACTTACCATAAAGAAAATAGGAGCTCAGATTCTAGCAGATTCATACGTAATTAGGTGAGTGAGCAAGACCTGTGATGAGCTCACAAGAATTAGCAGCACTGTATGAGTAGAGCACGGGGCTAGGGCTAAATTGATTTCCTGGTTTAACAACCCCCCCATTCAGGGAGAGGCTTCACAACTATGGCAGCTGTGGCAATTGTCAGGTTTCAGTAATGACTTCGGAGTATTCCACTGATTCTCACGACGTACAGGGGATGTGCTTAGTCAGGATAATGCATCTGTGCCAAGGACCTTTGCAAGAATAGTTCTCGGCATTGAGGTCTTTATTTCAGATAGACTGTTGCTGACTGTCCCTTCATGACACACAAAAGAGTCACAAGCAAGAGTGGATCTTAAGAGTCAAATCCCAATATGCTTCTGTGACTCCATCCCATTGAATTCACACATCAAAGGACAGAATTTAGCCCATAGCCCATTGAATTGTCTACCATGTGTTTCTGTTTAAAGTCAAGTCCATCCCATCAGTGTGTATTGCAGAGTGAGATTAGCATCTCGGGGAGTTATTATGAAGAAAGAACAGTTGCTTTCAACTCATTTTCTTTTTGTTGTTTTTACAGGATGTAAAATGAAATCTTAAACTATGGCTGGAGTGTTAACTGGAAAACCACTTTGCTTACTTTGAATGACTTTTGGCACTGTGGACTCCTAGATCTCATGGTAGGCTGTTGGGTAAGCCTGCCAGAGCTGCTCTTCTGGTCTGCCGAGTAACAGGAGCAAAAAGAAAGAGAAGAACTAAATTGGCTTTATGCAAGTCAGAATGCAATCACTCAGCTGGTAAGTCCTACATATTTTGGAGGTGGGGGTTGCTGGATCCAAAGGTTGCCTGTTTGCCGTGTGAGTTATGACAACACAAGCCAAAAATCGGAGCAAAATGACCCCCAAAAGCTTGAGTTTTATGCCCTTTTATAGATCAAGGCTGAATTTTTTAATACTAAATTAATGAGAACTGGGGTTTCCAAAGCTCTGGGCTTTGAAAAATCTCTGCATCAGAGACCAGCTTGTATTTTGCCTTTGAGTGGTTCTACTTCTGTTTGCATGAAGTCTACTGGGAGCCATTCAAAACAGCCCCACTTTTACATCTCGGTTTGCCTCAGATGTCTGATTTTTATTTTATCAGTTTTTTTCCCAAGATCCACTCACAACAGAGACCCAGCCCTGCATGGATCTCCCTGTCTCTGCTGCAAGGGCTGCCTCTTCCCCTCCAAATTGGGACAGAGAGCTCCACGTACCCGGGCAGGGAGGGGAAAGTCATTGGGAGGGGGTGAGGAATGCTCCTTGTTCTTCTACTGAGTCAGACTTGCCTATGATTTGTGCAATATTGGACTGTGTTTCATTTTTACATCTCCTTACACACGTTGGAAACCTCTTCGACGGCACGGAAGAGTTTCCTGGAGAAAAGGTTATTGTTGAGGAGCAGGGGAGGCAGTGGTGAGCGGTGTGAGGACAAAGAGCCTTTGTGCAGATGGTGTTGACCTCTGTTGAATGCCACAGGGACTGCAGGTTTGTGGGCAAACCTCACAAGCTGTTTCAGAAGCACCATTTTGGTCTTTGGGTATTTGGCCAAGGGTGAAATCCTGCTATTCCCATAAATGAACAGAGTTTTCTACAGTGAAAATATAGGGGAAATTCTGCCTTGAAATAAGCTGCAAGTGGCCTGGAGTGAAAATTCACCACAGGTACAGAGCATGCTATATATCTCAAGGACTGTTGCCAATCCCAACCATTCAAAAAATTATAAGCCAGGCCTCAAAAATTCAAGCCATTAAAACTGAATTTGAAATTCTTCTTGCCTTCAGAGTTGGGATTTTTGGGGAGGGAGAAGGGCCTTCCCAAGCTTTTTTCCAGAGCTAAGGACAGCCAGAATTTTTTTTCTTTTTGAATAGAAGTGAGAATCTCAGGTAAGAAAAAATATTCCAGCATGTAGCAAAATGCCAGATACCACTTCACTTATGCTTCCACTGCATGCAGTTTTATCACATCTCAAGCCCTCTTTTGAGCATCACAGTGGTACCCGGTTTCCATTTTGTCCCTTTGTGTTGAGTGGGACTTCCTCTCTCATTCACAGCAACAGCAGATACTACTTTCTGTTCATTGTGTGAGTGAAAAAAATGGAAAACGCCAATCATAAGACAAGCAAACCCATGAGTGGCGCTGGCGAAATGCCAATTATTCTGCATAGATCTGGAAACAATAGGAGGTCCCGGCTCCATAGAAAAGGTTTGCTGTAAATTCTATTTTAGTGACAGACAAATTTCTGCTTGCATTGAAGGACTTTCTGATCTGTCTTCCTACAGCGCTGACATACTTGCTGCGATAAAACAAATCTTTGTTCTGGTGAGTGTTTTCACCTAAATAATAGTGGGGGAAGAGAACTAAGGCAGCAATCTGAGCCATATATTTCCTTTCCCTGCCTTGTAATGAATTAGTGCTGTTGAACTTTAATCAGCCTTTCCTGTTCCTAATTTTTTTGAGATGGTTACCTTTTAAGAGGCCTGTAAAATTGCATTACTAAAATTTATTGCTGTGCTGAAAATGTGTGTGCATGCATTAATTCAGTTTGGCCGGTAGTCTTGCAAAGTTAATATTATGGTGAGGTTCCAGTGTGGTAAATGATTGCTCTGTAAAGCAGGGCTCAATGTTCCTTCAACTTCTAACACTTCCTTGAAATGGTGTTTCATTGAAGGCGCCTGTTAAAAAAGAACTTTTAACATAAATCAGTCCCCTAAACTACTGATACTAGTGCTGGTTCGTATATGGATTTCAATTTCTTTACATGCCATTTCACTTACAGATTCAAAAGCATATGCTTCTTTAGAATACACTAGGTTAAAATAACTATTCTTAAATTGTGGTCTCTGGGTCACTTGCTGGTGATCCACAGAGAGCTGCAGGAAGTGTAAATATTATGTGAGTAATAGAGGATAAGACATAACATTTCGAAGCAGCTGAAGAATAGCTATTTTATTAGTGCTTAATTAACTGCAGTTCTGCAGTTATTGCATGTAGGCTGAGCTGTGCAAAGAAACAAAGTCACCTCATTCTGGAAGTTTAATTAATACTTGCAACCAATTTTATAAATCAGAAGGACCCACAGATCTGGCACTTCAAATAATGAGTGGATCCATGGTTCAGACTTGTCATAAATTAAGCAGTTTTGCTTTTCTGCTGTTGGAAGAGAGATAAGATTGTAGGGAATCTTTTCCAAAGCAGTGAGAGGAATTCAGAAGATATCTTGTAATGTTTTTCCTCCCCTGAAAGGCTTTATTTGATAGCGGGAGGTAACTCAAGGCTCATATGTTCTTGTACAATATTCCAAGGGGCATATCAGATATGGAACTTGCAATAACATTGCAGCTACAAATAAACTCTGATCACTTGGGACTCAAAGAAAAACATACGAAGTGTCAAAAAACTGAAATGTAATAGAACTGCATGGTGGGTAAGTGTCTGTCTGTTCACTTCAATTATGCTATACCAGGGGTGGGCAATTATTTCAGGCAGAAGGCCACTTACTGAGTTTTGGCAAGCCATTGAGGGCCACATGACAGGCAGCCAGGGGCAGACGAATACTAATTTTCTAAATTTTTTAGGGGCCCCGTGGGCTGGATAGGATGGCCTGGTGGGCTGCATCTGGCCCATGGGCCACACTTTGCCCACCCCTGTGCTATACGCAAACTATACAATTACAGTTAAACAAGCTGAGCTCCACAGTGGACAGTTTGGTTTGTTAATAAAGTAGCTCAACAGTGCAGTAAGTCATAGTAGCCTCCACAGAAGCCGATCCATGGGCAAGGGACACAGTATAAAGGGACATCCTGGGTGCTGGAATATCTATCCTTTCTTGTTTTGCAGGAGCAGGAACTGTATCAGTGATGATAACATTTTTATTACTTATCCTAGAAAATACTAGTTGATAAAAGTAAGTCATTGTAATGGGAAAGCTAAAGAGAAGTGGGTAGAAAGATCACTTTGTGTTGAGTTCATAACAGATCTGCCATAGACTTCCGGTGCAATTTTGGGCAAATCACTTAATCTCAGCGGACCTCAGCTCCCTGCCACTTATGTCACCAATTGCCTGTTTGGACTGTGAGTTCTGTGGGGCAGGAGCATACTTCTGCAGTGCTTTGCACAACAGGACCCACATCTCAGCTAAGAGCATAACTGCTGGGGTGAATTTGGCTGTGGTTGTCATAAGTGTTTTCAGCAGCAATAAAAATCAAAGTACCAGAAAAATATTTTAGGAGGTAGATAAAAGAAGAGAAAAACAAAGGAAGAAGTGCAGTGCTCAATCTCTTTGTGGCTTAGATCCCCGGGTGAGGAGTGTCACGGAGTCACGCAGGTGCCCCGTGACTGTGAGGGTGATTGGCAGAGCTGCCAATCACCCAGGCAGCTCAGGTGCCGGTTGCCAGGGTGACCAGCTGGGTCACGTGGCCAGAAGGGGGCAGGGCCCGGCCTTTATAAGCAGCTTAGGCCGGAGCCTGC
>NW_017728911.1:27621132-27633756 GCF_001723895.1 Crocodylus porosus | reverse complement strand
TGCTACGTTCACCCTAACGTGACGGTGAGTGGCGCTAGGGAGTTTCACGGCCGCCCTTAGCGCTCGCTCCCTCACAGGAGCATAGTATAAATACTGAGACAGATAAGACAGCATCTGCTGTGGGCCACCAGGATCAGGGCATGGAGGAGATGAGAAATTCTTGGACCAGTTAACAAGGTAGTCTCCAAAATACTGCACTCCTGGGGGTTTTTTTACTACCTAGACAGCTGCTGGGTTGCATACAGGTAATCAGGGCAATAACGTATGGCCCAGTTCATTACAAATTCTCTCCCATATGTTTAGAATTTTATTCACAGTCTGAAGTGAGCTAGACATCATTATGGGTCTGGTGAGCCAAGGTAAATGGAGTGACTGCTCGTTGTCAAAGAAGTAAGAGTCAGCTGCTTGTTGTGGAATGGAGATCTTCTTTAATATACTTTAGATTTTTACCCTTGAAGGCATTGGTGAATGTTATATACTCTAGGGTTTCTTGGGAGGTGGGGAAGTAAAAAGACGCCCATCATTTTGATTTATCCCTGTAACCTTTGTTGACCTTGAAGCAGGAATTTACAAATACAGAAAGGAACAAACTGTGTTACGGAGTGCACTTAACTAGAGTTCACTTCTGCTGATCAGAAGGTGAAAATGGGTTAAAAAGGCCAAGTAAAACCATTTGATGCTTTCTGGTAATGGGTAAAAGGATGTTGTTGTTGTTAATAGACCTCCATGGCCCTTTTCCTCCTATACGCAATAATTTTACCAGGTAACTCACCAGGGCCCCAGAAGAGCACTGCGAGCTCAAATATCTCTAATACTGTGCTGAAATGGACTTGCCCCAGCCCTTCTGAATACAGGGATGCCATGCAGCTAGTTGCTGATGAAATACTATGCTGTTTTTTCCCAGCACTGTGCTTCCCTGATTGCAGATGCCACCACGGTCTAATCATTCTAAGGTTATTTTTCTATACGTATGCCGTATGCAGATCTCTGTACTTTGATTGTTACACAACCATTCTTAACCAATCAAAGTGTAAGGATTTGCAAAATTGTGGTACTGTCACTCCTCAATTACAGTCTTGTGAATATGCACATATCTCTATACTGGCAATTATAATCTTTTGCTGTAATTGGCTTCCATTCTGAGTATTTTTCTAGCTGTTTGGGAGCAATAATATTTTCCCCTCAGTTCATTTCCTGCTGTGGATACTGAAAAAACTTAAAAACTTACATGGAGTAGAAAAATAACAAAAGAGCAAAGGCTGTGAAACCAGTGAAAAAAGCATCTTTTTTAATTGCTTCTTGCTTCTTCCTATCTCCCTGGCCTCATATTTGATGGTAGTGGCATTGGGAGCACTTAACCCCATCCCCTCACCAACAGAAAAGGATGGTATTAGCCTATTTCTATCTGTGTTATTTGTTTCTATTTAGAAACCCCAGCAATCTCCACACCAAAACTCCAACCCCCCCACCAAAAAAAAAACCCAAAAAACCCCCCATAACCTCCTGCAGAAAACTAGACCAGCCCCATCCTCAGGCTGATGAAAACTGGTACTGTTCTACTGACTTCAGTAAATATGTGCTGATTTAAAGCTGTGGAAGATTTGCCTCCTTGTAGATATTCTAGGTACAAGACTTTTGTTAGCCTATATGAAGGGATGGAGATGAGTGTATATAACTATACCCTCAGCTAGTAACATGCCCAGCTTCAGTCTCTAAGTTTATGTGGTTCACAACAGAGTTATTGCCTGAGACATATGAGGAATCAATGAACGGCTGTCTTCACTTGGTCTGGGTGAGCTGTACAGCATGTTCTTTTGCATGTCTAGGATTTGAGATGGTAAAGTGAAACGAGCTTAGGTTTCTTCTCCATTTAATTTAGCAATCTTTTCCAGTGATTCGTTTGTTCTTATGTCTCTTCTTTTTCATTCCCTCCCATCCCTTCCCTCCCATCTCTTGCTAAAAAGTACCTGAGGTCTATATGTTAAGGATAAATACCTTTGGACTCGGGAAGATGTCCCCAGGCTTATCATATGAGTGCATTTTAAACTTCCCCTGCCTCACATTCAAACATAAGCACAATTCCTGTCTCACTGAAGTTAATGGCAAAATTTCCACTGAGTTTAGTAGAGCAGGGATTCTTCCCACCAGCGTTTCTTGCATGACAGTTGAACCCAGTACTATGGAGTAGTGAAGAGACTGGGCCCAGATCCAGGTTCCTTTAAGGACAATAGAAATCTTATTGACCTCAAAGGCAATTGATTCAGACTCCTGGATAGTTCCTCTTCAAATGCTCTATACTAAATGCTGTCCTCAGATATATAGACGTAACTCAATGCAAGCAGTGAGACTCATGATGCTTTATGTTAGCATCATATTCTTGATGCTCTCTGTTTCACTATTGAATTAATATCAACAGTAGAGTAACTCCACTGATGATATTAATTCAATAATTAATGCTTTTGAGTGAAATGATATTTCAGTGCTTTTGAGTGAAATAATTTGGCTGTGTTTAATTTCCCCAATTATTAGAGGGAACTTGCTAATTTCAGTTAAATCAAAATACAAAATGAACATTTTTGGTGGGATCGCTCTATTATTGGAAAGTGGTAATGAGGTCACCGTGTTACTTCCTGATTATTTCAACCCTTTTCTTCTAATATAAGCTTTATTGCACTATACACAGTTGGTGTTTCCTCACTGATAGATTTGTAAATTTTATACGGGAACTGGGTGCTGGAGGAGGGCAGCTATAATTGTCTTTGATTTTATGATAACGCTGTGAAAAGGTGAGTGCACTGTAAGTCCAAATGTCTGTGGAGTGGGAACCCTTGGAGAATCTGAGTGGAAGGATTTTTGCCTTTATGTGAAAATCCATTCGGCACTTTGATGTGTTAATGTATGCGATGTATACCAGCAAGTATAGCAAGACAGGGGGGGACCAGGGGGAAATACAGTACCAGTGATTCATAAGCAACCATGTACAGTACTTGGCATTTAACTATAGAATAACAGCAAGATGGTTGCTGATAGTACAAGGTCCCCTCAGATAATAAAGCTGTTTTATTTGAGATCATCCATCTGTGTCTCATGTTCATGCAGATATTTTCTAGTCAAAGGTTTTCATTTGTCAGTGGGTCTTTCTTCCTGAATATTTGCCTTGGTTCAGCAAAATGGCATGACTTGCTTTTGAAAAATGCCTTGATTTTGGCATATTTTAGTACATTCTGGTACCACACCAGTTTTTTTCAATTTTCCACAGTAATAGAAAATGTCTGTCTCAGTTTTGGATCAGCTGTCTTCCTTACTCAATAAGTTTCCTGGCCACTCAAGGGGAAAAATACCTACAAATGAAGATTCATTTGTGTCAGTGAAGGCCAAGGAAAACTTTCCTCAAAGAGGAATTTTTTGGGCTTGGTTTTTATCCTGTACTTGGTAGGTGATTGTTAGGCCCTTTTTCTGAAAAACACAAATAGACTGAATATTTTAAACCAGCCATCTGTGGGGTGAGTATCCCACTCAGGTTTTTGACTCCTTAAATTGATTAATAATTTCAATAGTCTTCCATTTATAATTGCAGTGCAGGTGCACCTGCTGTACTCTAAAAGGAGTCCAAGGACCGTGAACTTCATTTTCATCCAGTTCAGAAGCAAGTAAGCCAGTAGAGAACAACCACTTCACTTTGTGTACAAGTAATCTGTGTTTAGCATTTTACAACCATGAGTGAAAGGCAGGAAACACAAGACATTGCATTTCAAATATCCATTCTTAGGAGAAGCATACTAACGAAAATGAAGCTTACTATCTAAATGCACAGTCCTGAAAACTCAAGCCTGTGTTTTGTCACCCAAAATAGGTGCAGTCCATGCAGTGGCAGGGCAAAGTTGTTGATATCAGTCTACCATCATGTCTCACCTTCACGTCAAAAACTTCTGCACCAAGCCTTGTAGAAATAAACAGTCCAGTTAGTCCGGTGTTCCCCCAGTTCGGTGTCTGGCCTCTCTCTTAAGACTTGGAACAAGGGCATTGACTCCAAGGGGGCTGTTAGCACATGGGTAATATGTCTGCCTGGAACAGACCTGAGGTCAGTAACTCCTTTCATGTCCTAGAATTTCCCCAAGAGATGTAGAAATCAAGTTCTTCAACCTTCAGAAGAGCCATGGAAGACCTCAAAGGCAGCAGAAATATAGTGCAAGAAAATCCCACCGAGAGACGAGCCACGTAGAGGGACTCTGCCTCCCCTGTGTGTTCTGGAGATGTCCTTCTTGACAGTATCCAAATCCATGCCACTCCGCAGGTGAATTGAAAAGAGGGGCGTATCATACAAGGGGCAGGCTGTGAGCAGATGCTGGATGATTATTACTTGGCTCCACTGACCAAAGCAGCCCACTGACCTCTGGAAAAGGAGAATACAGGAAATGCTGCCATCAGGCTGAGGTAGCAGATGCTTCACTGGGGTGAGGGAAAAAGGTTACTGTACCAAATGCCCAAGAAATCCTGTGTGCAAAGCTGCTTTACTCTCATTCTAAGTTTGACCTCAGAATTTCAGTTCCTCCCAGCCCAGGAAGGGTTCCTGCAGCACTGACCCAAGGGACAAAGACTTCCTGTCTCATTACCAATTTCTCAAGCCATCTAGCTCCCTGGTTTAAACTTTGGTTTCTCCAAACCTCCCTAGCAATATCCAGTATCTATTCTTCCTGTCACTTAGCTGTGAGCTGCAGCCGGACTAAACAAACTGGACTCCTCAAGGAACCGGTACTGTGACAATACATTTTTTTGGGTGAAATATGTAGGCAGACAATAGCATTCTTGAAAGATATTTCAGAAGAGAGTGAATTATGGCAATTTGTTACATATTCTCAGTGACTTTAGTCATACAAAGAGCTTTTGAGCATTTGTCTTTTTTGCATCTTTTCATGTTATTTGGAAATCATGTCATGACAAAAGTAGCACAAGGCTTACGTGAAGAGAGAACAGACCCTTTGGGAGAAATGCATTCTTGGTGTAACAGTACCCCTTGCAAAATTGCAAAGGGATGAATTTGCCTCCTTTTGGCCGATGTCTTTCTTCAATTTCAAATGTACCCAGAAGCAAACATATTTTTTCCAAATACTGTTGGTTCATGGACTTGCCTCCCTATACCTACCCATCCCATCCCAGATTGTGTAGAAGAATAATCAATAATTCAGATGAGCAGTGCTGTGCACACCTAAAGTATCCTATAGGTCTTCATACAATCCAGGCCAAATCCTGATAGGTGATGAACTTTTCCTGCCGAATTGGAGGAAAATTGAAACAGCGTATTATTTCTTGGGCCCTGAACCCAAGACTACTCTGTCCCCCCCTGAAATGCAGCTGTCCCTGAGCCACAGTTCTTTGCAGCAGTGTGATGCTCCATCATTTTAGGAAGGGAAGTGAAGAAAAACGTCTCCGTTTGAAACTGCAGGGGCTTCAGATAGACAGCATGCAATTAGCCTAGCTGGAATGTGGCCAGGTTGACGTGTATCCACAGCTTCTCCTCTGCATGGTTATTTTGGGCACGTCAATGAAAAATATTGTGAAATGTATCAAAACTAGTTAAATTTGTATATTTTCTAGCCAGGCATCACACACTTCCTGCACAAAGAACCCATCCAAGTTTGTGTTATCTAGCGCTTCAAGGCATTACATGAATCAAAAGGAGCAGTTGTAGGGAAGAAATCTTTCCTTGTCTGTCAGGTAAATTGAAAAATGCATAATGAAAAAGGTTTTTTCTTTCCTTAAAAGGCAAATGGGTTAGTTAAGCGCACCAGATTTTTGCCTGTTTCTATGACTGTTGCTCATTTTAGAAACCCCTGGCCACAACCTAGCAAGTCAGTTCACATGTTTTGAATGATAAGCATGTGAAGAGTCTTGGTGATGCTAATGGGACAGTTCCCAGGGTTAAAGTTACGTAAGTTCTCAGCATTTTACTGGATGGAGACATATATGAATGCAGATAAATTAGCAGCTTGTACACAAACAGACAGGAAAGCTGGAGAATCCCAACCATGTGTAATGTAACTCTACTTCCCTGACGAAATGTGTAAGAGTAAATGAAATGGCTGTATGATTGCTGTTTCCAGCCTGTTAATTAGGCTGAACTCATGCTTCATTAATGCTGCAATATGCTTTCATCCTAACAAAACTCTACTGGGTGTGTGATGCCATTTTACTATTAGTAAAATGAGCCTTTCCCAGAAAGCAGTGTAATTCATTTCATAAAGCATGCGGCGGCATACATTGTATTGAAATTACCAAAGAGACAGATTGCTTGCTTAACTCTTGGCTTTTCTTAATGATCTGGAACAGCCACTTTCAAAAACTGGTTATTTATTATATTGGAAGTTCACCTTGACCTTATGCCTGGTTCCATTGTTTAATTATACAGCAAAATCTCCAATACTGTCCTGACCAAGACATTACATTGAGCCTCTTTTCTTGCATTTTCTTTCAATGATGTGTTGAAAATAGTCAGGCATTCAAGTCTGCTTCTTAATATTGTCATGGGGGAAGGAGCAGTTCAGGGAAGCTGGATTTTGCATATTAGCTGTGCACAGTCCCTGCAGCAGGAATGCAGCAGAAGTAATAGCACAATACACATTTGACTCTACTTGGCTGCAGCAGAGAGAAAGCGGTTGCTGACTGAAGAGCATAGAGAAAGCATTGCACAGGACTAGGAAACAACATATGCTCTATTGCTTATGACCCCTGAGGAAACATCTTTCTTTCACTACAGTATCATGGAGCAGGCATGCTCTTTGTAAAAGCAACGCCACAGATTCTGAATTGGCAGTAATTGCTTTATTTTGCTTAGGGCTTTTCTATCTATGGAAGCACATTTGAATTAAGATAGGGTGTAAATTGGGGGAAAAAAAAGTGATCCTGGTAAAATCCCTGTGTGAACACACTTATTCCAGAATGAGTGCCGTATTCCAAATAAGTATAATCTACTTTTCAGTTGCTCACTAGAAACAAGATAGCTGGAATAACTCCTTGTACAGACAAACCTTAAGAATAACCTAGGGCAGGAGTTGGCAACATATAGCCCACAGACTGGATGCAGCCTGTAGAGCAGTGGTCACTAACCAGGGGATGTAGATCTCGGAGCCTCTTGGAGTCCGTTCGAGGCTGGGGTGGGGGCTGAGTGCCTACATGCACATGCCCAGCAGGTCAGTCCATGGGGGGGCTAGATTGAGCCCCCACGGTGAGGGACAGTGCCAGAGAGGCAGGAGCAAGCGTAAGTTGAGTGGGACTTACTTGCTGGGGAGGGGCACCCCCAAATCATTTTTTCTCCCTCTTCCTTGATCTGCCCTCCCATTTCCCTCCCCACAGACTTACCTGCTGGGCCAGGATGGGGAGTGGTGGCAGCAGCGCATGGTAGATCTTGGGTTGCTTTTAAATGCCAAAGGTAATCTCCTACTTTAAAAGGTTGGAGACCACTGCTGTAAAGCCACTGGATCCAGCCCACAGGATCCAGCCAGGGGGTTTTGATGGCATGTTGTCAGTGGGGGCATGGCCTACACCTGTGCTAGGACTGGCTGGCAAAGAGCTGTGCCCACTGCCCACAATGCAGTTAAGGGTGGGGAGAAGCAGCAGCTAAAAGAAGTTGCAGCCGTGGTGGCTGAGTTGGAATATCTCAGCTGGCTTATTCCAGCCCATAGCTCTAGAAAATTTCTGGCCACTGTACTAGAGCATTAGGAAAGGAGTATTTAGCATGGTAACTTCCATATTCTGTAACCTTGAAGCTAAGTTTGCAAAGATAATTTCTCTAAAGAAAAATACCATCATGGGCAACAAGAAGCAAGAGGCTCAGGACTGGCTCGGTGGCAGAGAAGTGTGCTGGAATGATGTCAATGGTGCAGGATGTCAGGAGGACCCAGCTTCCAGGAGTTCTCCAGCTATCAGTTTGCTCTAGCAACTTCTGTGAGTGATCGCTCATATGATCTTTTATAGATGGCTGAAAAATGATTTGAACTGCACATAAACACCTTTCTGATTCCTTAAAAGTATAACCTACTGCTGTCACATCTTGCAGTAGCAACTTCAGGACAACAGATTTTATTGCAATTAGTCATTGCTGAAGTACCCAAACCAATATGGAAAAGTTCAGCTGAAGGATTGTAGGGTATAGTTATGAAGATTGTTCTAGAAAATTTAATAAAAAAGGTTGGAATCAAGCCTAAACTCTGCTTTTGAAATCCCCTTTGCAAAGTTTAGTAACCCTAGATGAGAGCATCTGGTTACCACCCAACTATAACTGGGCCAAACACTTATGAAGCCAACTCTCTCCAAAGGCGGTGGAAATTTGGAGTCCCTCAAAAAACCAAATGACCAGCCAATGAGTCATATTGTTTATTACTAAGCTTTGGAATTATTTTTCTGAAATGCCATAGGTAAAGGCTGGCCATAACCTAATGTCTAGACATAGACTATTGCTCTACCGCACCAAACAGGCACATGCTCAGATATAAGATGGTAACAGCAATGTGCAACATGTTAAGAAGAAAAGGGATAATGACAGTAGCTGAAGAGATTAAAGATAGCTACAGAAAACCTTTGACAATTCAGCTAGCCCAGGTGTGTCAGGAGTCAGTCAATGCACCGTTAACTGCTCAGGTTTTTGATCAGAGGAGAGAACTTGAGAGGGGTTTTCCTCTCTCCTCAATCCTGTACCAGGGCCGGGCTGGAGTGTTTCAGAAATGGACCCCAAACAAACTAATACCTGGTCAGCCCACAATCTTGCAAAGGAGAGGAGATGTAGTTTCTTCAGATCTTCCCCCACAAGCAGTTACCACACAACCCCCTAAAAGAGCATCCTCTTAAACTTTGCTACTTCTCCCCAGAAAATGCAGCTAAATGCTGCTCCTTGCTGCTGGTGAGGAAGAGAATCTCAGAGCATTTAGGACAGGGAACGCTGCGCCTGAGCACAGTTGTGGTTTCAAAAACAAAAATTACCCATCTGTAAAAATAGTTACTTTGGAAGTTTTGCCCAAAGCAGCACTTCCAGGAAACATTTCAACCCCTACTCCCCTCAACCTGGGTAGTTTTCTACTACTGTTGCCCTCAATGTTTGTATCATGTGTTTAGTTTAGAGCTATGTTATAAACAGCCTATTGGAAGCTATGCTTTTCAAGTAAACTTGCAAACCAAATGAAAATGCAGATGGGACAATCAATGGCATACTTTGTCAGGCATTAAAGAGCATATCTTGCTACTATTACATATAATAGCAACTTTTCCTGCAAATATTCCCTTGAAATCAATGGAACTACTTGCCAATTTAAGTGGTAACCGCTTAAGTCAAACTATTAGAATCCAGCCCTTGGTGATTTGTGTTACTTATATGTAGAGCTGCAGCCGTTTAAAAATGTTGCTTTTACTGGTACAAGTTGTATATAAATGTTGACATCACATCAGTACAGACAGAATCAGTAGCACAATGTTCTGCCCTTTTCCCTTCGTCTTGTCTGGTTGGCTCATCATTTCAGCCTTTAATAGCAGTGCCGCACTCTCTCACAACTAAAGCCAGCTGGCTTCAGCAAAACGGTCACTGTTAATGGGGTTAGCTTTAGTTATGTGGCTAGCTGAAGGGTCCAGATACATGGTGGCTGCAAGTCAGTTCAATAGGAGCTGTGTGGGACATCTCTTCAACATGTATCCCTCTCTTACCAGCCTTCAGTCTTTTGCAGGTGTTCCAGGTTAACTTTTGTTCTTCCTGGCATATGATTTAGAGTGTCTTTCTTCCTAATATCCATTGTTATGGTCAACAGACCTTAAATGACCTTAAATGAGCAGGAGGTCATAACAGCATAGCCTGACTGCAGAAGAAAATGGCAATTAGGTAATGAAGCAAAAACAATTGTCTTTAAGAGATTTTGCACTGTTCACTGATTCCATTTGCTTTTTTAATGCATGCTGTTTGTATTGCCATTAGATTCTGTGGGCAAAATGCATTCCCTGATATAACCCAATTAAAAGCAGTGGAGATGCACCACGGATGGGATGGACTGCGTTATATGAGCCTGAAGTAGCAGAGGATTGCACTTGGTGACCCAGGAGGTCTCTTCAAGACCTAGGATAGCTAGCGTAGGAAGCTGGTACAGCTGTAATGAAATCAGTGCCAGTAATGCAAGCACAGTGGAATCTCACTCATTTATGCAAAGCTTAGATTTGGCTTAGCCATTCTGCAACATGTGCATCAGCACTGACTCTGTAGTTAATAATATCCATTAGCTAAAGATTCCTGTATAGCAAAAGTCATTTTCGTCGTCTAAATGGTAAGGGGGACTTTGGAACTTTGTACCGTTACAGAAACAAAATGCCTAAACTACAAAGGGTATTTCTCATACCTGTGGAATAATTCAATTTCTTCCACCATCAGAACCTAAGACATGGGAATGGTAATGTTCTCTATAAATTATGAAAGACAAGGGACTTGTAAACATTTGGAAGCTTCTTTGAGTAGCTTTTTAGACCCTTTTGCTGTAGATTGCAATCACGTTTTTCAGAAAGAGGGAGCCACTGGAACTTCTAATTCCCCTGACAGTAACTGTCACTCAAATGGGAAATGAATAGTCCTTTATCAATATATTTCCACAAGAACAATTTTACCACTGGTACAAAATCTAATCTAGTTTGGAATTTGTAATCTGATTATGTTGTGGTCTCTCCTGGATGTCCTCCCTTGGATAAAATATCTATCCTTTTAAAATAGATTATCAAAATTTAACATATTCAAAAGCACAAGCCCTTTTTGACCCACTGCCTTTAAGCTGAATTTGCAAGCACTAGGATTTTGCATCTGGGATAAGAAATTGTCTGTCTGCTTCACCTACCATGCGCTTTGCCTGACTACAGCACTTTGCTGCTTGATCATCAGTATTTCTATCAGTCATTAGCATGCACGAGGAATACTCAACACCAAGTAAAAGCCCTGCAAGAAACTCTTTTCTTCCTCCTCCTTTTATTTATTGTATTGTATTTGAACTGTGTTTGAACTGAAGGTACCTTCAGGTGGAAAAATATTACTTTCACTACCTGTAGCAGTCAGAAAATCATTGCTCACTGCCTCCAAGGTCAGTTAGGAAAATTATTCCAGTGCACGTCATACTCACACAACACCAGTGCCGTTAGTGTGCTAACAGAGCTGGGGTGGGGAGGATATAGGTGATAATGATGTAGCATAATCAGTGGTAAAGAAAATATTAGGTCGTATAATGACTATCACAAATGTCTACAACAAAGGACTTTACTCAAAGAGTATAAACATACACAGTGTTATTCGGTGCTGAACATTAAAATTAGCTTAGGAACAAAAGATCTGCAGTCCAAAGGCACTGTCTAAAGATGTGCCTAGAGACCACACTCGACTTTATGAAATAGCTCTGGCAAAATGCCTTCCCAATGGGCTTTCAGATTTGGATGTCACCCTAGAGTCCCTCCTTCATGGACCAGGACTTCAAAGAAAATGGCTTCTCCACAAATGAAGACCAAAAAGACATTATTGCAGCAAGTAATGCAGGAGTAGATGGAACAGCGTTTGGAGAATAGCTCAATGGACTAATGGTAGTGTGGGGACCCAAAATATTTCTTAGGTATGGATATACAGGACCAGACAAGTCCTCAGAAAATTTAAGTTGGTATAGCTCTGCTGACTTCAGAAGAAATACAGCAGGTTATACCAGCTGAGGATTTTTGCCCTGTCCACAAAATCCCAACCACTGCATTCATAGTTGTCCTTCTCTATGTGCTTGCTCTTTTGCATCTCTGCAGCGGAAGTGTAACTGGGTGCTTGAGTGCCCGGGATGCCCATCATACACAGGGCAGGCAGTGGCTGCACTGCTGGTGATACAGCAGATAGGCTGGCAGTGTAGCTGTTGCTATTTTGGCACTCCCTTAGGGCTGGCACATTGGGGTCGTGCCCTAATTGCCCCCACTCTTTATTATGCTACTGCTCTGTAGAAATCAGCAGTTACTACTAGGGTCAATTAGGTTCACTGCAACTAGAGATGGGCCTAAACTGCACAAATTCTGCATTTCCTAAACTAAAGGGATAAGGTCTGAAGCGCTGGTAATTTAGTGCTGATTATTATTGAACTATCAGGACTGCTTTGAAATTAGTTTAAATCAGGCCTCTTGAATTGGCAGTCTGCGAGCTGTGTGTTGCCTGCTGGTCTCATTGCAGCCTGTGGGCCCTAGTGACTGCATCTTCCACTCTTGCGGGTGCGGGTCCAGGGGACTCATACCTTTGCAACTGTCCACGCAGTTGAGGGTTGTGGGGGGCTGCATCCTAAGACACCAAAGTTGGACAGCCCTAGGCCAAAGGACCCTCTCATTACAATGGTGTGCAAGGTTGTCGGTATTGTCAAGAACGTTCATTTTGCATGAAAAATATTGTGCTTCCTCTAAAAGAGACTATGCATAGTATCAAAATTCTTCATATACTGAAAACCAGGTCTAAAAAATGAAAAATATGAATAACCATTTTGCCATTTTCAATTAAAATCAAAATATATTTTTGAATTGTGGAAGTTTTCAAACAAATGAAAGAGGTATGTGTTTTACTCCCTTCCAAAAGAAAATAGCTTGAACATTTACATTTTTTTT
>NW_017728911.1:27609362-27621032 GCF_001723895.1 Crocodylus porosus | reverse complement strand
CTCCAAGGTCAGTTAGGAAAATTATTCCAGTGCACGTCATACTCACACAACACCAGTGCCGTTAGTGTGCTAACAGAGCTGGGGTGGGGAGGATATAGGTGATAATGATGTAGCATAAGCAGTGGTAAAGAAAATATTAGGTCGTATAATGACTATCACAAATGTCTACAACAAAGGACTTTACTCAAAGAGTATAAACATACACAGTGTTATTCGGTGCTGAACATTAAAATTAGCTTAGGAACAAAAGATCTGCAGTCCAAAGGCACTGTCTAAAGATGTGCCTAGAGACCACACTCGACTTTATGAAATAGCTCTGGCAAAATGCCTTCCCAATGGGCTTTCAGATTTGGATGTCACCCTAGAGTCCCTCCTTCATGGACCAGGACTTCAAAGAAAATGGCTTCTCCACAAATGAAGACCAAAAAGACATTATTGCAGCAAGTAATGCAGGAGTAGATGGAACAGCGTTTGGAGAATAGCTCAATGGACTAATGGTAGTGTGGGGACCCAAAATATTTCTTAGGTATGGATATACAGGACCAGACAAGTCCTCAGAAAATTTAAGTTGGTATAGCTCTGCTGACTTCAGAAGAAATACAGCAGGTTATACCAGCTGAGGATTTTTGCCCTGTCCACAAAATCCCAACCACTGCATTCATAGTTGTCCTTCTCTATGTGCTTGCTCTTTTGCATCTCTGCAGCGGAAGTGTAACTGGGTGCTTGAGTGCCCGGGATGCCCATCATACACAGGGCAGGCAGTGGCTGCACTGCTGGTGATACAGCAGATAGGCTGGCAGTGTAGCTGTTGCTATTTTGGCACTCCCTTAGGGCTGGCACATTGGGGTCGTGCCCTAATTGCCCCCACTCTTTATTATGCTACTGCTCTGTAGAAATCAGCAGTTACTACTAGGGTCAATTAGGTTCACTGCAACTAGAGATGGGCCTAAACTGCACAAATTCTGCATTTCCTAAACTAAAGGGATAAGGTCTGAAGCGCTGGTAATTTAGTGCTGATTATTATTGAACTATCAGGACTGCTTTGAAATTAGTTTAAATCAGGCCTCTTGAATTGGCAGTCTGCGAGCTGTGTGTTGCCTGCTGGTCTCATTGCAGCCTGTGGGCCCTAGTGACTGCATCTTCCACTCTTGCGGGTGCGGGTCCAGGGGACTCATACCTTTGCAACTGTCCACGCAGTTGAGGGTTGTGGGGGGCTGCATCCTAAGACACCAAAGTTGGACAGCCCTAGGCCAAAGGACCCTCTCATTACAATGGTGTGCAAGGTTGTCGGTATTGTCAAGAACGTTCATTTTGCATGAAAAATATTGTGCTTCCTCTAAAAGAGACTATGCATAGTATCAAAATTCTTCATATACTGAAAACCAGGTCTAAAAAATGAAAAATATGAATAACCATTTTGCCATTTTCAATTAAAATCAAAATATATTTTTGAATTGTGGAAGTTTTCAAACAAATGAAAGAGGTATGTGTTTTACTCCCTTCCAAAAGAAAATAGCTTGAACATTTACATTTTTTTTTTATTATTCATTCAGCTTTCCTACCTACCTGGATCTACACGTCAGAATGCGATGCAATTCTCCTTTTATTATTGCCCCAAATAAATCACTGAAGAAATAAATTCTCTGTTGCACTGCTTGTCTTATTATACAATGTAAATCACCTATCACGCTTCTGGATACTGTGTAGGCAAAAAATGCCCCAGCCCAAGTAACTGGAACTAGGAAATGTAGATATTAATCTACTAACCTTGTTTTTAAGTAATAGGATTTGTGAAGAAAGAAAGAAGTCTTGCGACGGTGTTTCTGTTTTTGCTAACCCCTCAATTCTTATTCTTTAGCCATACAATTTGCCAACATAAACACATTAAAATGCATTAGCATGGCCATGTTAATTCCATTCAATATGTTTAAATCTACTGTAGTTCCCAAATCACAAGCCAGTTGATTTAGCTTTACTTGCTTATGCCTTGTTGGAAAGATAGGGCATTTCATACTTGCCTTTGTAATGTTGACTAATCACATACTTGAGTTTCCTAGTCTGAGCTGTTAATAAAAGCTTACAAACTTTTGATGCATCTAATTACAATCAGGAAATGTCTTTCCCAAACACAGAAGGTATTTGCTTTTGTTGTGACAAAAGAGAGAAGACTCCTACTAATTCCCTCCATTCATAATTTTTTATCTTTGCATTGCTTGCTGCTTAGGGCTGGATTTATCAAAGGGACGCTGTGTATATAGTTCCCATTTGTTGAATTTTAATGAATAATTTGCACTCTTATTCATTGTCTTGCCAAAGGAGATTCCAGAAGCTGAATTTAACAATTTCATTGTAGTCAACAGCAGCTCAATTGAGGTCTTCCACTAAAGCATAACTGAGAGGAGATTATAACTAGGACTTTGCTGTGGGCAATAAGCAGGGAGCGAGCCCTGATGCCCTGCACAGCCTAGCCAGTGTCATAACTTAAGCATGTGGATCGCCACAACTGCCATCACAGGTGCTTCATCAGGACTGTGAGATTCATGGATCAATTGACCACTGACGCTTGCATCTCCCTTTTTCTTCCCCCCTAATGCCTCTTTTTCTGAGGCCTGCCAAAACAGAGATTTGTTCCTTGACAGTAGAAAAGTCTGCCTGGGTGGTTGAAAACTGATAGGCTTGCTGTATTTTGAATAAGTATTGGCCATCAGGTACTAGATTGAAGGCACAACCTCACCTCCAGGACTGCTTCATAATACTTGGGACAGTGTCACTGGTGTGCTAACGTGATTCAGTGCAGGAGCAATAACTTCAAATGGGAGTGGATCGAGGAGGAGCTACAGTAGTGCATTATACTCCACTTTGATTCCTGCTCTGCCCAAACTTCAAAGGCAACTGTCTGGGAGGGACAGGGGAGTTTCTATTCAAACAGCACAGAGGCAGTCAATTGACATGGTGGTTCATTATAATCTACCTGATATTTATTCTTCACTCCATAGGTGTTAATAATCCTCTCTCCTGGTTAATACTCTTGATGTCCCACTATCCTTTCTTCTACAAATTGGTTGTCTGCCAGCCCTCTCCTACTTCACAACCCTACAGACTGTTTTTAGATCTAGCTAAAAACCTTAATTCAGGTGTGGTTACAATAACTCTGGAGTAGAAATGACTGACAGTGAAGTATTGGAGGCACTGTCAAGACATTCAGGAAGACTAGATTTTAAGAATTTCAATAAGAGATGTATATTTAACTATAATGACTACAGAACTAATGAGACACTATTTTTTGACTATTTTGACCATTTTTGCCTGGTTTCTTGTGTTTTTTAAATGTTATAATCTAATAAATTAGCGCCCATTCCAATACAGTTATACTTGTTTTGCTCTGATCTTAAACTGAATAATGTGGCCCCTAGTATATCAGTAAAGCCTCAAGTTTCTCTTTAATGGGCAAAAAATGTGCGTTGTGTTTATGTGCAACGAGGCAACACACCAGCTGCGCAGATTTGCAAAATCCGAGATCCGCACATGGCTTTGACTGTACTTTGTAAAGCTCGATGTGTCACAGAGACATGGAAGTTAGGTGGGAAACACCAAAAAAGGAAATATGGTAATGGATTAATTAAAACAGGGTGAAGTCTTTCAGGAATGCTTTTCTCCTGTGCAGCCTACATTTGCATCCTATTACTCTTTGCCATAGACTGTGAACCACTCTTGGTAGTTTGTCTCCCCTGATGTTCACGTCCCTCCCCTCACCCTGATTTCTGTACTTCTTTAAAGATTTGAAATGTTCTGCAGAATGCTTTCCCAATCAGCTGTAATTTTTGAGATCTGTACCTAGTTTATTCTTTCCCCAGAATGCTTCAGCCTGGACATGCCCAATTACTGTTGTTACTTTTTGGAGTTCTCCCTTTAATTTAATAACTTTGTGATAATTACCTACCCAAAACTGAACCAGTATTGCTTGAGTGTTTGTATCAGAGCAGCGCAAAGGGAGAAAAACTATTACTTCCTTGATCCTTAAATGATGGCTGTGTATAGAATCCCAAACTACCTTTGCCTTTCTTACTGACATAACTCATAGCAAATTTATGTTTAATTTTCCATTTGCTGTCACTACGCAGGCCTCTTCAGCACTATTACGTGTCAGTACCCTTTTGCCCCCCAAACTGTATTAGCTTGCCTTTTTCCAAGACAGTTTCTATTGTGTTAATTTCTGTAAAGTCGCAAGAAATCACTGAAAGCCATTACAGCATTCCACTGTGCCAATGGACAGCAAAGCAGTTACATTTCCTAACCTTTATCCAGCTAAAGCTGAAATACAGTGTGCACAATGTTAAAGGGAGTAATAGCCCAGCCTGCTTGCATTAAAGTCAATACCAAATGTTGGGAAGTGAAATGTTGGCCCCACTGAAATCAATAAGACTTGCCACTTATTTCAGCATGGCTGGACCTTCACCCCTAAAGTCTCAAACAGTGCAAGACTGGGATGTAAGGACACTGAACATAGATTGGAACGCAGGGGGTGCAAATGAAATCAGCTGTCAGATTCCTTTTTAGTCTTTTGTGACCTTTAACTCCTAACCCAGAAACCTATCGTCTCGTTGACAATAACCCATTGTTCCAGAGCCATCCAGGAACAGACTACCTGGGGTATTGATCATCAGGGTTCAAGTGCATTGGCTCACCTCTGTGGAGGTCAGCATGTTCTCTCCTATCCAGGATTATCAGTGGTGGGATGGAGACAGGCCCGTGGGAATAATATTCTGAGTCCAAAACATGAATATAATCTGAATAATAGGACCTCAGTTAATGTACCTAATCCCCAAAACTAGGAAAGCTTTTCAAGATCAGCACTGGTTATATTCCACATGAATTTTCCAGTGCAGAGTTGACATATTATTATCTTGGCACCTCATACTGTCACGGTGTATTACTGATAGACTCTAGCTGTACAATAGTGCAAGACCTTGCTTTAAAAATTCTCTGAAGATACGCATAGCAATTTTCAAGTCTAATACAAGGCTTTTCATTTTTCAAGGCTTTTCAAATTCAATACAAAATTAGCATCATTGTTCATTAATTTGTTTTTTTCCTCAGTGACATGCACCTAATCAGGAACAGAGACACAGGTGAGGGCTCGTTCTAATGTGTGTGATGTTGTCGGTACACAAACCGAGTAAACAATGCTCCACCCCCTTCTAAAATGAGTGATTCAAATAAGGAATGGTTCATTCAACAAAAGCATACCTTAGTATTATTTGAACATCTGGAATCCAGAATCATCCTCTATTCCTTTAACAGGATCAACTACCAATGAACAGTCTGTTAGTAGAAGGATGATGCATTAAGGACAGGGTGGAACTGAATGGTGACAGGAAGAAGCTGAATATGCAAGATTGTAGATAAACTACTCAGAGGGTGCAGCAGAATGAAAGGGTAGAGGAAGAAAATGTGCATGTCTAAGATAAGCAGCATAGCCTCTGATGCCCACCTTCCCTGGGTGAGAACCATTCCCTCCTAATATGAGGAGCATCTGCCCTTCACCCTCTTCTGTAAGCAAGGGCATAAATATCACCCACTCATGTCGCTGGGTGTGAGGCTTAATTGTGGGTGATGAGCAGGATGGAGATAGGACATGCATGCAAACAAAGATAAAAGAGGTCCATCCTCTGTCTTTGTCCTATTGCCTAGCGGGAAGGAGGAGAAAGAAACTGATTGGCCCCTCACCCCTCATTAATCTAAAACATTGGCTATTTCAAGCTCTACCCCCATCCCTTTAGGTTTAGTATAGGAAAGGTGAGCTGGACTTATTGCCCATTTGATGGGCCAGGAAATAATATTTCCCATTTCTGTCAAATTGGCAGAGCCCTGGTGGGTTATTTTCTCTTTCCTCAAAGCATCATGGAGGCCCAGTTAGGTTAATAAGTACAGGACATATAAATTAATATTCAGTAGTTAATAGTCCTATTTAATTCCTTGTAACTTGTGGCCTGTACAGATAAAAGGTCCAAGAAAATAGGAGTCGCGGGGTTACATGAGTGGACCATCTGTGTATGGAAGAAGGGGTGGGAGGGGGACCTTGACTTCTTCACGACTGCGGTCCCCCTCTTGTATGGGGGACTCGCAGTTTGATGCTGAAATCTATACATGGACTGAGGAAATTTGTGATGGGCTAGGTGCTGTTTTGTAATGTGCCTGGGTTAAATGCGTGTATATTTACAATAATGTTTCATGCCTTCATTTCCATGACTTCCTTGTACACTGTTATGCCCTAGGAAAGAATGTAATTCTTGTCCTGAATCAGACCTGGGAGAGAAAGTGAGGCTTCTACTAAGTGTGTCAGCTACTAGGGAAGGGGTCTTTAGGAGTACGGTGAACTCATTTGCAAGATGAAGACACACCTGAGCACCATCAAGCTCAGGCCCTGAAGACTCCCTGCGATCTCTGGTGCCCAGAGGAGACCTCAGGAAGGTCCAGCTGGTTTGAAAAAGAGATCCCAGAGACATAAGGGAAGGGGCAGAGGCTGAGTTTTGGCCTGGGCATTATGACACAAAGATTCTGCCGGCTGTATTGCAGATATAAACTAACAATGTTTATATCTAAGGAGGACTACCAGCTTGGCTGTACATGTCTTTGGGTGCACTTCATCCCTTTTAAAGAGGTCAGATCCTTCTCCAGAAGCTGAACCAAAGCATAGCTCACTGTGAGGCCATGTAGTGAGAAGATATACAGATTGAAAGGCCCAACCTCAGAGCCCGAGGAGCCAGCAGCTCATCTAGTCTAGAAGCTGATGTGCCTGGACTGGATTTAAAGGTGTTCAGAGTTGGGGTCCCTGGCCAGAGCTTTTCTGAGGAGTTCATGACAAAAGCCTAGCCTGAATTATGGGTTATGAAGATTCAAGCACTGGAACCCTCACATTTGACATATTCAAATTTCTGGTACATTAAGATAATAAAGGTGTGGCTTGCCTCTCTTAATCCAGCCCTGTACATAGTTTTAATCACCTGCATGCCTTGGTCAATACAGATTTTTGCCTCTGTATGAGACTTTCCATGGACTTCTATGGGGTGCTTCTAAACTGAATAAAAACCTAAATGGGACTGTATGACTTGGTCTTGACCCCCTTGTGATTCTCAGATACTTCCTCAGTCATGCTCTTTTTCATTTAACATACTTGTTTTCCCCTCTGCCCCATGCAGATTCTTGGAGATCTGAGCAGTACCTGATCCAAATCAGAATAGGAAGTGAAATTTGTGGAGCATTGCACATTTATACCAGCTGTGGATGTGGCCATAAGTTTTGCAATGACATGCTGCCTTTTTGGACTTCTGGAGAGTACTCAGAGAACCTAAGGATTCTGCCTTAATTTGTCCCCAAGAGTTTTTCTGAACTGGAAAGGTTTAGAATAACAGAACCAGAATTGTCCTCCATTTGTTATCATTGTATTGGTTTTTACTTCTGACAGCTTGAATGAATAGTGAGTTATAAAAAGAAAGAGCATGTGGATCAAAATCTATAAAAACATTTAAATGACTTCTTAGTGGAGTGGACCTGAAGGAATTGGATTCCAAATCTGGGACACTGCCTGAAAAACATGACAAGTCTGGAAGAGTACTCAAAGCAAGAAATATATTCTTAAACATAGAAAATGGAGTGACCTTCTAGAAGGATATTGTAGTCAGGATAATTAACATGCTCAGAAGTGCCCAAATGCTCTTTTCAAAGCAGATTGGACACTTAGGACCTAAGTTACCTGGCCACTTTTGGAAACTTTGGCCTAGTCTGTCAATTGGATTGTCATGTTGAGACTGGGTAGAGGAAAGGTTAATAGGACAACTTTCTTCAGCACATCTAGTGCAGAAAAGGCTGTGAAGAAGCTGAATGATTTTCACGCCCATCAGCAGCCAAGATGTGGCTCTAAAGCACCCAGGTTTCTCATGTTGAGAGGTAAATCCCAAGTCAGGCATTCATCCAGCAAAAAGGCAGACAGAACAATCATCTTTTAAACCACATTCCCACTGAGACATTAAGCATTAGCTGGCTTTAAAAATGATAATGCTGTGACCATGCCAATTTATTTATTCTTATTTTTTAAAGAGAAAACTCTCAGACATCTGCTCTTGTTATCAAATTAACTTAATTGCTTAAATCACAAGCGAGGCTTTGAAAAGGGGGATAAGGCAGAATGATTATACTAGTTAGACACAAAGGTTCTGACAGACCATTCCTGCGAATCATCATGCCCATCACACACCAACACACACAGAACCACCATTGCATGCAGACAGACAGACACCAGATATAGTTACTCAATGTTAACACAGGGTGTTCATTGAGTAGCTGACGCTGAAGCCGATGATGGTGGTGAAAGACAATAGCTGGAGCAAGATGAAAAAGCAGATGCATCTGTGCTCTGGAAAGGAAGACAGAAGATTTCACCCACTTGGCATCACTTGGGTCCTCTTTTTATAGGGTTTGCCAGTCCTTGTTTCACTTTTTGAGGTTTTTTCCATGCTTAGTTTGGGTTTTAGCAGCTGCTTTGCATCCATCTTCTTGTCTCAAATCGGGGTCACTTTAGTTGTAAAAAAATGGGTCTCAGCCTTGAAGTGTTCTTGTTGCCCACGTGGCAGCATTTCTTCTTCTGTTATCTCCTTTGTGCCCTTGAGCTTCAAAGGGATTCTTCAGCCGTTTGTTAGTTAGTTACTGGCTGGTAATTCACATGTCTGGCGCCTTGTCGCTTACATAAACAGTTACATCCTCTCTCCCTTTTCCTCATGGAAAAACTCCCATTCGTTCTTCATTCGCCCCTTGCCCATACCTGTCTCGTGTCCAGGGCATACAAGCTGGAAGCATTACAGAATAGTGAAGTAGCTACTTTCTAGAAGACAGAAATCAAATCATTAAATTTATGCTACATTCAACTAAACTATTTAAAGGTTTAACCAAATGCTACACCCTCCAGAAATGTTCTGCATGCACTCAGCTTAGAGGGGAAGCAGGTGCATATTGCTATTCTGTGTGGTAAAAGACCTAGCTACAGCCAGGTGCTGGTTTCACTAACAATTTGCATTGGCTCTAGTCGCCTTTCTTTTTGATGATCTTCAGCTGATTCCCATCACTAGGCAGGCAGTATAGCTAATTTCCAACTGTTTTCCTCCCCACTGCCCCCACATTGGTCTGCCAGAAGCTCGACTCCTCTTTAGGTTCACAGAATACCACCATGTGAACAGATGGAAGAGATGGCTTGAGCCACCCTGAGAACAGACATGCAGATGGCCGCTCCTTCTCTCATAGGACCTCAGGGATGTGGTAAGTCTTGCTATAAAACAGCAGACCCAGGAATTTCCAATAATGGGTCATCATTTAAAACACCAGAGGTAGGGTTTCTACAGTATTTGTGTCAGTGAGAATATAGCAGTAGATTTTCTTTTGCAAGGAAAGATCAGGCACAATGGCAGTCTCTCTTTTTTTTTCCCCCCCCTCTACCCTCCATCAAATTTTAAAGGGTGGATTCCCTCCCACCCCCACTTATTGTTGATTGGCTATGGCCAGGCCACCAGCTGCAATGAGAAATGCTATTACTCCTTGGAGGAATCCCAGTGATACACCTCAGAAAGTGGATAAATATGAAGTGCTGTTGAAATGACCCAGACCTGCTGCCTATCAAAATCAGCCTCCCTGTCGGGAAGACTATAGGCTTCATAAATAATATGAGAGTTTGAAACGATTCAGCCTGCACCACTGAGGCCGTCAAAACGGATGTAAATAGCAAAGATGACAGCTTGGCTGTCTTGGGACATTGCTTGAGAGGGAGTCAAATGGATCAGGGTTCCCTTCTGTGGCTTAGAAGCAAGTCTGAAAAACGTTCTTTCAAAGAGCATGGAAAATGTTTTGGGATTCTTCCTGCTGCTGGAGTAAAGGGCAAATCTCTTGCTGACTTCAGTTAAAAATAGGAGAGGGCCCTCATGTCATATGATTCATCCTGAGGAGGACTAACTCATCCTATGTACATGTTGATAGTGAGGGCTATAACAAGAGGAAAATACATGAGAAGTGTGTGATGATAATCCAAGTGCTCAGGAAAACTGGTTCCATGAGTAAGCTCATGCCCGGAAAGATCTAACCCAGACTGCAAAACTATGTTACAACAAATAGAAAGTTTCAG
Organism: Crocodylus porosus; assembly: GCF_001723895.1. NCBI lineage: Eukaryota > Metazoa > Chordata > Crocodylia > Crocodylidae > Crocodylus > Crocodylus porosus. The sequence goes on along the minus strand of NW_017728911.1, from coordinate 27,610,867 downwards.
TTGGAGGAAAAACTTAGGAGAACAAAAAAAATGACAGTCAACTATACTGAAATAGCTGCACTCTCGCTGAAAGAGCTTTATGTTGTACGGTTGTTAACCTATCTATGTACAGCTTGCTTACGATATGTAATTCCCTGCTTTCTGATTGTAAAAATGATAGTCTTGGAACCTGTCACTCCACCATTATTTCTAATAACTATAGTGTGTGAATCCCTGTATTTTGTTGTAGTATCATAAGAAACCAAGAATAACAAGATGCCAGACTTCCATGTCTGTCACTGAGCCAGCAGACTTTTTTTATATGCTAAGCCAGTTTGGGCAGATACGAGAGAAACCCAATTGGATATAGGTGCTAGAGGAATCAGTTGGAGTTCAAACCTGTGGGAGTCATTTTGAGACTAGATTTAAAGTGGTCACTCTAACGTCTGAAAACGTTGTTATGAAACCTGGAATCGCCTAGTGTTCACCCAGGCTTGCTGTAGATTCAGATCTGGGAGTCTTTCCATCAATTCACTGGGCTTTGGGTCAGGCTCTTAGTTGTTGTTTGGAGTGGACAGGCACTAATTTTTTTGCATAAATTTTCTCTCATGATCTGTGAAGCTTTGCCATTCCAATAGAGTATCTGGGTTCGAGCCACTTGTCATATTGTCTTGGAAACTTAGCATGAACATTTTATTGGGAATCTATGGTCTGAACCAAAACCAGAGGAAAGGTCTTTATGAAAAATGGTGAATTACCACTTTTAAGAATTGCACTGAGTTATTAAAATATTGCGACTTGTCCTCAAAATAAGGGGAGTAGTTCCATAGACCTGACCAGAAATGAGTTTGGTCTCTCAAATTTTTCTCCAATTCAAGTTGAATGTAGCATTCATTTCCTGTTTGGTTAAGTTGCTTAGCAATGATAGAAACATTTGCAGTGTTGGGGGCATGCATTTCAATGGGAGCTACAAGTTGATGACATAAGTGCTGATCCTATTGCCTCTACTTGTAAGTGTTTGTTGTAGGGACTTGGTCCCTGTAGCAGGAGAGGCGCCCTAGGGGTCACCATGCTCTCCCCTAGTGCCCCTCACCATGTCCAGTTCACCTACAAAGCACCCTTCATTCTCGCCCGCCATGTCTTTAAATGTATATGATAGGGAGGCTGCTTCTTCATCTCCCTGGACACAGTTTACCTCCTGCTACATTAGCCCGGCTCTGCTAATGGGTGTTCCTGGGCACCCCGGCCTTATGGGCTATGCGTGGCTCCAACCACCCCTTTACCACACCCCAAGCCTCGCTGATGTACCAGACTTTGTTTGGTCTTAGCCACAGCCCTTGTCTTGCTCTCGAGCTCTCCTCAACCTTGTCTCTCACCGCACCCCACAGGTGCTCATCAAATCGCTGCTCCCTTTGCCCAGGGCTCCTCACGCTGCCCCCTGCTCTGGGGTTTGGGGTCAGCACACCTCAACATTGCGTCCTCCCTAGTGCTCGAGTCAGCGCACCCCAGTGCAGCACCTCCTCTGG
>NW_017728911.1:27571663-27609042 GCF_001723895.1 Crocodylus porosus | reverse complement strand
CTGCCCCTTCTGATCAGCTGACTCCCACTGGTTGCCCTAGCAACCTGCACCTGTGCCTCTTCATTACTGCTCCATAAGTAGCAGGCACCTCAGTGCCCTGCTACATACCTCCCCCTTATAGGAGCAGGGCACCAAAGTGCTCTGCGACAGTCCCAACCTGCACTTTAGGTGCAGGCAGAAGTATAGCTTCTAGGTCTAACTCATGGCGCTTTCTGTGAAGCACCATGAGTTAGACTAATCCTCCCAACCCAACAGAAGTTAGCTGTTGGGTTTGGGGTGGGTGGGAGATCAGCACCAATTCAGAGCTCACTCAGGGACAAAGGCTCTGCCCCATCTCTCCCAGCTCTCCATGCTAACTGAAGATGTCAGGGAAAGAGGCATGGGAGGGAGGCTCATTCTGGGGTTTCCTCAGCTGAGCTGGAGTGGGAGAAGAGGGGTGGATTGGAGCCCCCCACCTGCAGCTCTCCAGTCCCCTCCCCATTCTGAAAACAGCACTGGGAGCAGTGCTGGACTGTGTCTGCCAAGTCCTGCTCCTGGTAGGTGCAGACAGGAGTTACTGAGGGCACTCTGCTTTGGAGCACCTTCATTTGAACACTCATGTAGTAAGGGTTCAGATTTTTGTGGGATAAGGCCCTTTTGAAGTAGTCTGCAGCCATGCACTTATTTGGTCATGGCTGTAGAGCACTTTTAGGGGCCAGATCAGGCAAAAGTTGTCACTTCTTTCTACCCTGAAGGCAGAAAGGTGCAGACAGAGTATTGAATTTTACAAACATTGCACACAATTTGTGTACCCATGTTCTCATCCCAATAAAGGCCACAGGAGCAATAATCCTATTAGCATGAATGGGACCGCATTTAGGCAATACCTTTGGTGTCAGGCCTATTGAACAGTAGCCTACCAGCAGAAGCTGCTAAAATTTTATGATAAATTCAATATTATAAATGCTCTTATGAAAGCAAATGGACACCCATACAATCACTGAAAACTTTGATTTGTCAATGCATTTTGATTCTGTTATGGTGACAAGGCATTTCACTATATTTGCATTAGTCACTTGCAGCTAATGCTATTGCTATGCTACTGTGGGTTTTCAGTAGAAATAATGTGTTCTGTACAACTGCAGTATGTGAGGGAAAGATAAGATTTACCTTTGAATACGTAAGGAAATCCATAGGTCAAATATGCATCTGGTATAACTATTGATTTCAGAGAGTTTCATCAGGGATGAGGTTGGCACAATATGCTTCTAGAAGCATGGCAAAGCACTTGCCAGAAATTGTGGCTAAAAGTGGCTAAAGTTGTCTAGAAAAAAGACAGGAGACAGAAAGCTGCTGTAGCACAGTCTTTAATACAACGGGATTTCTGAGTTAACCCTTCCATTTGGTTTCTGGGGCTGGAAGAAGGGGATTGACTTTTTGCTGCTGCCATTAGAAGGATTAGTTGACATCGTAAAAGTTGCCAAGAAATAAAGTACACCCCTCCAGCTTCATGTAAAAAAGGTGCATCAGGAAGCTTACAGTATATGCTGCATAAGGTATTATGAGCAAGGAAGAAAGCAAATATCTAGGGAACAGACTGTGCGCCATTCTCACTAAGGGAGGAACTGTGTTCTCACATAATCAGAAGGTTATGGGAGTTGAGGGCTAGGGACAGACATTCAAAAAGCCTGAATCAATTCAATCTTTGCAGGTTAGTCTAACCTGGCTAGGCTGAATTAGTCTGAAACTGGACAGACATTCTCTCTGGACTGAGGAAATTCAGGCATCCATGTCTGCAGTGGATCAGGCTAAAAGACAGGGGGTGTTAGAGCAGCTCCCCCTTCCCTTCTGCAGGGAGCTGAGCTGAGGAGGGCATGGCCAGGCTCTGGCAGGACTCTTTCATTAGCGAGGTCTGCCTGCATGGTCCCAGGCTTTGCCCCCACTTGCTGCTCAAGGGGTGGGAGTGTTGCTAACCCCCAACCCCAGGCTAGCACTCTAAGGCAAGGGGAGGGGGACTGTGCAGTGCATGCATCTGTTCATGATACAGAGTTTTTCAATCTCCCTCCCTGCTTCATCATACTGCCTGCAGCAAACTGCCAGGCAAGCAAGCCAGCTGTGTGCTGATAGGGATAACAGTCTTTATCACCCAATTAGCAAAACAATGGCCCCTCTCCATTACTTCAAACTTCTTAAACAGCTTACCAGCTGACCTGTTGATTAGCTCCAAATAGCTCTAGGCAGTCATTGTTCTGTCTACCTGCCCCAGTGAAACTGGAGACACACACACACCTCTCGGCATTAACTAACATACCACATGCTAGGGTCCATGGGGCTGGGGTCCATGCTGTGGAAGAAGGGAGGGAGGGGGGATTTACTGCTTGAGCAGCAAGGGAGTGGGGTAAGCAGGGCATGGGGAAGCCAGGCAGACCCTGTTGTGTCTGCAGTCTCTACTGGAGCCTTACACAGCATTAGCTAGCATACCGCATGTTGGCTATGGTCCATGCTGTGGCAGAGAGGAGGAAGGGATTTCTGCTTAAGCAGCAAGTGGTAGGGGGGAAAAGGGGCACAGGGAATCCAACAGACACTGCTGTGCCTGCAAGTATGTGCTGGAGCTCTAGCCAGGGAGCAGAGGGGAGGGGCCAGCTCTGCTATGGAGCAGAGAGCCCCAACCAGCCCAGAGAGCATGCTGGGATGCTGGTGGACTCTGATTTAACTTAAACCAGGAAGGGGTAAGGGACAGATGTTGCATAAACTGGTTTGACCCAAATCAGCTAAGTTTGATAAACCTAGTTGAATGTAGCATCTCAAACTAGTTTCAGCCATTTTATGTGCACCGGACATCAGTTTTGTTTTATGTGCACTGGACATCTGTTTTGTTACAGGTGTAAGCCATTTTCTGATCACTTAAGTCAGTTTGTAATGTCTGTCCCTGTCCCTAGTCTTGATGACTAAAGATTCGACTAGATGGAACAAGAGGAAGCCTGAGTGGTTTGTGATTAAGGCATTTGCCTAACAGAGCTCTTCCTTCTCACAGCACAGAGGTTTTGAGGATCACATTTGTGGATGCAAGCAGTTAACAGATGCAAATGGAAAGGCTCAGAGAGCAGAACGTTTTTCCCAGCTACTCAGTTGGTCTAATAAAAGATATCTCATCCACCCAAAGAAGCTTGCCTGCCTATGTCCTTAGACCAACACAGCTACAACCAAAAACCATGCAAGGCTCAGAGAGGTAGTGTAGGGGCTGGGGTTGATTAGTCAATCCATTTTACATTTGGCCCAGGGCATAGACACTAATTTTGATTTTTTTTTTTTTTGGGAGTGGGGGGGCTAAAATGATGGACATATGGAAAGTTTTATACATTTCAAGTGATAGCCCTCTTCCAAAGGGAAACCAGGGCCTCAGTCCAGTGAGTTCTGTTGGCATATGCCTTATCCCAAGCCCTGGGTCCTGAGTCTGGCCCAGATCTAATCCTAACAGAGAGAATTCCACTCCAGGTATATAAGCTTGTTTGTAGATTTGGCCCTTTCTGTAACAAGGGAAGAGAGGTTTGTTAAAAATGACTACAACTGTGCAGTTTTTCCATGGTTATATTTTTTTATGATCTGTGAAGGAAGGGATGTGTTAAAGAGAAGTTCTAGCCTAATTTGTTTGGGGTTAATGGATAAAAAGAGCTGGCACAGCTGGAAAAGTGCAACGCACATAGTTCAAAAAGTCTCAAGCCTCAGTGGGAAGAATTGGATGGCACTTAGTTAGTCTTGTTAATCTGATTTATGACAAATGAAAACACTTGAAGCAAACTAACAATTTGTTAGATTTTACAAGAGATGGTGACAACTGCTTTGTAGAGGCAACTGATAACATTTAAGGGCATTAAAAGGAATACACAATAACTTCCTAAGAGAGCCATTTGCAGCAGAAATAGACTTGGGATCAGGTGGTAATAATAGTAGCCAAACATTCAGAAAAAAAAAATATGAAAGTGTTTGTTTGGGGGTTTTTTTGCTTGCACAGACTTACAGAAATATTTAGGGAACAAATGACTCTTCCACAAACAGAGATAGTTTTCCCTCCCTGTATACACAGCTATGTGTAGACCATCCAAGCTGTGAATTCTGGGCTGTGGATCGAGACTGTGAATACCCCAATGTTCAGGGCATGGACAAGCAGATTGAATCTGAATCACTATATGAACAGAGAGGTGATTATTTAAACTCTGGACTTGGCTTCTGTTGTCAAGAGTGCCCAGAAGGCATTTGGATCTAGAAACTGCTGTGGACCCAATTGTACTTTAAATACCATTCTGATTGGCTGGGGTAGTGCTATGAGAAGGATTCAGAGTAGATTTGGAAAGATTTGTCAAGTTTGGGTTAGGATGTAGGCTGATTGGGCAATGTTAGCTAATGGTAAGGTAGCAGGTGATCAAGGACTCAGGACTAGGCTGCTGAAGCTGTTCATGTGCTCATATTTGAGATGCAAATGTAAAGGCTCAGAGAGGCAGTGCAGGGGCTGGGATTGATTAGTCAATCCATTGTATACTTGGCCCCATGAGTTCTATAGGTACGTGCCTTATCCAAAGCCCTGGGTCCCTAGTCTGGCCCAAATCTAATCTTAACTGAAAGAGATCAATTTGGCCTAATGCTAACTGTAGGAGAGTGCTAGGGGTGTGTGAAATGGGCCCTATTCAATTCGGGCCAAATACAAATAGGAGACGGTGATTCTATTCATTGATTTGGATCACTGGCCCTGATCTGATTCGGTCAAATCCAAATCTGAAGATTCAGTACTGATTCAGAGAGTGTGATCTAGACATAGACACAGATTTAAATGTTTTTTCTACATACTTTTCTACGTACCAGGCACAGCTCGTTAATGCTGCAATGCTGGGGCAGATGGAGCATCCCACAGGAGCACAGTGGGGGCCCCTGCATGCTCATCAGCAAACCCAGAAGTGGACTGGAAATACTTCTGGGTCCACCGGAGAGCCTGTGGGGGGGTCCCCCTGCACCCCCAGCTTGGCAATTGGCCACAGGGGGACACTGGGTGCTCCCCCAGATGCAGGAGGCACCAGTCACCAAGCTGGAGGGGTGTGTGAGTGGGGGGGGGGGCCCAGCACACTCCCCAGCAAACCCAGAAGTGCTTCGGGTCCACTTCCAGGTCTGCTGCCAAGCATGCTGGGGTCCCCCTGCACTTCTGTGGGATGCTCCATCTGCCCCAGCACCACAGCATTCACAAGCCACCTGGTACCTCAATATCTGTAGAAAACATTTAAACCTGTGTCTATGTCCAAATCGCCAAATCTCTCTGAATCAATTCGGAGGGTTTGGATTCAATTCGGACAGATTAAAGGTTCTGACTTCATTTGAATTTGGAGATTTGGCTGCTGAATTGGGCCAAATCGAATCATGGACCAAAGCTTTGCACAGCCCTGCTTCCAGAAGCACCTTGTTCAATTGGTGGATGACACTAAGATATCAGGAGAAGTGGGCACACTAGAAGAGAGGGATGGGCTACAACTAATCTGGACAGGTTACAGGGGTGGGCGGATGAGAAATGGATGAGTTTCAACACAGGCAAGTGCAAGGTGATGCACCTGGGGAGGAAGAACTAGCAGCATACCTACAAGCTGGGGAACTCCCTTCTCGTCAGTGCAGAGGCAGAAAAGGATCCTGGAGTCGTTATTGATTCCAAGATGAACATGGGCCGGCAGTGTGGGGCCGTGGTCAGGAAGGCCAACCGCACCTTGTCATGCGTCCACAGATGCATCTCGAGTGGGTCCAAGGAGGTGAGCCTCCCCCTCTATGCAGCACTGGTCAGGCCACAGCTGGAGTACTGTGTCCAGTTTTGGGCACCACACTTCAAAAGGGATGTGGACAACATGGAGAGGGTGCATAGGGCCCTATATGATCAGGGGGCAGCAGGGCAGGCCCTATGAGGAAAGGCTACTAGACCTGAACCTGTGCATATTCCACAAGAGAAGGCCGAGAGGGGACCTGGTGGCTGTCTACAAACTGGCCAAGGGAGACCAGCAGGCAATGGGAGAGTCCCTGTTCCCTCAAGCACTGCCGGGAGTAACAAGGAATAACGGCCATAAGTTGACAGAGGGTAGATTCAGGCTAGATACCAGGAGGAGCTACTTCACAGTCAGGGCGGCTACGATCTGGAACCAACTTCCAAGGGAAGTGGTGCTCGCTCCTACCCTGGGGGTCTTCAAAAGGAGGTTAGATAAACACCTTGCTGGGGTCATTTGACCCCAGTACTCTTTCCTGCCCATGACAGGGGTCGGACTTGATGATCTGTGCAGGTCCCTTCTGACCCTACCAGCTATGAAATTGAGTGCCCATAACCTGGCCCACCACTAACTTCGGTCTGCAGAACACAACTTAACCAAGCCTTAACATGAACCTGGGTATCCAAACCTGGCAGAACCCTAACTGTAACACAACATTTTGGTTGGACCTGTAGGGCTCTCTCACAGAGCCTAAAGTGAGGAAACCCTATCCTTAGCTTGGAGGACTCAGCCTAGCCCTGCATATCTAGCTGTGTAGTCATGCAAAGCCCAACTATAGCATCTCCAGCACAGAGAGCCTTATTGGGCTTGACTCAAACCATGGCCTAGGCACCCCTTGTCCGACCCTAACCTATGCCCCAGGAGCTCAATCTTGAAAGGCTACACTTTGACAAGAGAGGCCTTTCACTTTGCCAGGAAGCAAAATTACCCAGCCCTCCAGGAAACATTCCTCTGAAAAAACTATGGTGGAGCCAGGCACTTAACAATGAAGAGAGATGCTGAATTCTTACGGGATGGCATGCATATAAGAACCCACTGAGCGAAATTCACTTCCAGCTGTTTGTCTAAAGGGGCTCCATGGAAGATCGTACATTCACGATGAGATCAGTCTTTTTTTTCCTGGCTCTTAATATATGCAGTCTCTTAGCCATTAACTTTTATAGTCTATTTAACATCGTAAGTCTAGTACACACTAATTTTTCAAAGGTCTAAAAGCAAAATAGGCTGCTCTACCAGTGACATGCAAAGCCATTAGAAAGACAAATGTAAGAAAGCCCCATAGCAAGCAGTACTCTCTGTACAGTTTCTATCGTATCTCATTCGCTCAAAAGGCATAACTCATCCCTGGTATCAGAACTTAAGTCACTAGAAACAGGACATTCTGTAATTTGGCAGCAGAGAAGATCCAGAAGTCTCTGTGAAAGTGTTGGCTACGACAATGGCAGAGACCATCCAGTCAGGTCTTCCTGATCCATTAGGAGGTTTCCAATGAGGAGGCAGAAGCATGCGGCACCAACATGTCTTCACTGTTCAGTAAACCAAGTGTCACAGATTCATGCTTCAGACAAAAATCCTTCCCTGCTTCTTTGCACAGTGAAATCAACCAATAGGATAGTACCTGTCCCCATATACAAAGTGGTCAGGACACTGACTTGGGGTGTGAGATATCCAAATTTTAAATGCATTTCCAGCCTGATTCCAGGCAAAGATGTGAACAAAAAAGTCTTCCACCATCCAGGTAAGTCTTGGTCACCTGGAGGTATGGGATTCGTGGGCCAGATTTTCTCACTCCCATTTGTTGAATCCGTTCTTCTTTGTATAAAATACTAAGTATTCAGAGAATGGTATTTGGCGATACAACAATTAGGTAACCTAGATCTCAAGGAAATCTGTTTCAGAGAGGCTGTGGCATTTCTGTCATTATATTTTTTAAGTACAGCTTAGACAGGTGTGATCTTGCCCTAAGGGGGTTGGATTAGATGAACTCTTGGGGTCTCTTCCAGCTCTATTTTTCTGTGATTTATTTATTTAGACAGAGAGCTAGAGAGTGAGTAGCTCTCTAGCCTGCTGGTCAGGGTACTTTCTATGAGGTGGGAAATACATCGTTGAGTCTCCTCATCTAGAGACAGTTGAGTCTGGTCTCCCACATCACTGATGGGTGCTCTAACTGAATAATACAATCAGTAAAGGGGGCACTGCCTTTTCAAGAAGTGTTGTAAAAAGACATGATTTTTCAGGGTGTGACAGGGGCAGCTCCCAAGGCCAGGTGTCATGCCAGCCTGCCCCCCTGCCTATGGGGCAGACTGCCCAGTCTCACCTGCCATGACTTTGCTGTTCTCAAAATGGGTGGTAAAAAAAATGTGGGAGACTACCCATTACATGCCCCAATGCCAGGGGAAACTGTCTGTGGTTCTGAACTTCCCCTACACCGCAGTCCATGCCTTGCAGATGGCATCTGAATTGTAACTATATCCCAGCCCCTAACTTTGGCCATAATCATTGGGCTCAATGCCCCTCACAGTCATGGCACCTAGCCTCTGGGCTCCTTGCCTCTCACTTGGAAAGGGTGTGGAGCCTAAGTCTGGACTCCTTGCCCTTCACTCGCTCACTCCAGGCTCCTTGCCCCACTCTGGACCCCTTTAGTCCTGCCAACCTCCTTGCTGGGTTACCCACTAGGATGTGGGAGCTGGGGTTAAGGTGCCCCTACCTGCCTTTCACCAGGGAGGTAACTGGCCTGGCATTTCCTGGGGGCTCCCACACCACTAGGAGACCCACCAGTCCACCTTTCTGCAGCAGGGTGCAGTTCTGGGTCATGCCCAGGAAGGTAAGAGCAGGAGTCTTTGTCAAGGTGTTCCTGCTGCAGCTCAGCTAGATGTTTCTGCCTCCACTGCCAGCAGCAAACTGCTGTATTTATATAGGCAGCCAGCATTTTCCTGGCTGCTTGACTCAGCCCTTAAATTGGCAGGCACTGCAAGTGGTCTGCCACACAGGGTTTTGCTGCTTTGGCTGTTTCTCAGCAGGCGGTGGGTATTGGGCAGCTGCAATGAGAAGGGCCTGGCAGCAGCAGGAATGGCGAGGGGCTGCTTTTTCCCCCTGTGTTGAGCAGCAGCTTCTGCCTAGTTGCCAGCACTGCTGCTCAGTGTGGGTGGGCGAGTTCAGAGCGGGCCAGGGTCAGGGCTGTGCATGCTGGTTCCGGCTGATCCAGAGCTGGTTTGCTCCACCAGGCTGAGTCCAGAGCCAGCACGGGACAGGACAGGCTGGGGTCAGGGCTGTGCACACGGGTACAACAGGGCTGAGGTCAGGGGTGGCAGCAGCCAGCAGGAGCTGCCACTGCCTAGGAAGACAGTCCAGCTGTGGGGCCACCCCAGCCCTGCTGCATACTCAGGGGGAGTGGGACATGCCACAGGCCAGACCGGGCCTGGACCAGGCAGAACTGAAGGACCTACTGTGGGCAGACAAAGTCCCTCCACAGGCCAGATCCAGCCCACAGGCTGTATTCTGCCCACCCCTGGTCTTGATCCTTGTCATGACTTATATTTCTTGGGAATCATACAGCCAGCAGATATTTTGCAGTGACCCAGGACGGCCTTCTCGAAACAAACCACCATGGATCAGTCAATTGGTTTGTATTATGTTGGTTAAGTTAAAATGGAAGAGGAAAGCTTATATAAATGTCCTTGTAGGTAGCATTGTTTGCATCTCAGACCAACAACTTTCAGAATTCATGTCTTTCACTGCTTCAAGCAGCCAGTTCTTACTATTGCGTCTTGGCACTTCAGTTCTTTGTTTGCAACTCTTTTAACAAGTTATGCCCCTTGCTATGAAATAAGTTGCTCCTGACCAGGCTGACTTCCTGAACAGAATACAGAAATACCTCAACCCAGTTCTCTACAGAAAGACTGGACCTGAAGTTACGCACGAGGAAAATAATAAATTCTTCAAATACAGTTATCGTTGCCTACCATGCCTGTTCTTATTGGCTTTTGATTACCTTCTACCCCTTCTGATTTTAACTATCCACATGTAAGAGTGAGTCTTTTATCAAAGCCCTGAACAAAATAAGAGCTCTTATTCTTTATCTTTATCTCTGTAATCACGTGCTGTAAATGCACCTAGGTATCCCCAAAGCATATAATCAACTTAGAACAAGGCTCTCAGAAGAAGCCAGACTAATTTTGATTCATGTCTGAAATTTTAATTATGCTTTAATATGTACTGTTGTATCTGTAACTGATCTTCTGTACATGCAGCTTATTCACTATACTAGCACTGTACATCAGGGAGAAAGAGAGAATCGGGTATGGAACCCAAACAGAAGTAACCATTGCTGCGTACAACAGTATTTTATGAAGAACTGTGTATGGGCATGTGACAGGGGGCCAACCCGGGCCTGGGTCTCATGTCGGCCCACCCACCTGCCTAGGGGTCTATCCCATCTCGCCTGCCATGATTTGATGTACTGTTTGATATAAGCAGCAGGATGCTGCCCTTTCGCTGCCCCAATGCCAGGAGGCACTATCCACGGCTCTGTACCTCCTCTACACCATGCCTCACAGATGGCATCCAGTTTATTATCCCAGCTCCAGCTTGAGACAGGCCAAACTCCAGCTACTGTTAAGACTCTCCCATACTACCCTCTTCTGGGCCTCACTCATACTGCCCCCACTATCACTGGGGGCCTCTTTCTCTCTACCCTCTTCCATGCTGCCCCTCACAGGGTCACATCCATCCTGCCCTGCTCCCTTGAGCAGCTCCCGTAGGCTGTCAGGCTTGGCAACACTCACTCTTTGGCTGGCCAGCATGCAGCCTCTCAGGCCCTCTGCGACCCTCATCAGCATGGTGGCCAGGCAGTTCTCCAAACGCTAGGCTGACTCCACCCCTAGCCCCTCACCGGGTGAGGTCTCACATGCACACACAGACTGTTATGGGGCTGGCCCATGTACTGGTCTGCAGGCCATCTCCTTGGCCCTCATGCTGCCCTTCAGACCATCCCTTCAGCCCTGCTCAGCACCAGTACTGCAAACACCTTCAGGCCACTACTGTGCACCCTACTCTGTGCAGGCCACCTAATCCATTGCCCCCTCTCGGGGGCCAGACTACTTCCCCCTCTCTGGGGCCTCTGGAGTCATCCATTTCCCCTCATGGGGCTCAGGTGCCTCTATCAGTGGACCTGGCCCCCAACACTCATAATTACCCTCTGAGGAGTGGGGGCTAGGGTTATGAGGTGCCCCTACCTGCCTTTTACCAGGGAGGTAGCTGACCTGGCGTTTCTGGGGGACTGTTCCACCATGAACAGCTCCACCAGACTGCCCTTCCCTGGCAGGGTCTAGTTTCAAGTCATGACCAGGACCAGGACCAGGACCTTCCCACCTTCCCCAACAGCCCCTGCCCTTCCCTTGCCTCCAGGATGTTCCCAACAGCAGCTCAGCCAGATGTTGCCTCCTCAGCTGGTAGCAGCAAACTGCTGCCCCAGCAGCCCTGTGGGTTTCAACCTAAAATGGCCACCTCATCAGGGCTGGCCTGCACCTGCAGGCTGCCTGCTCCCAGCCCTTAAGGTGGCAGGCACCAAATGTGCACTGCCACAGGGAAAAACATGAGGTCCCATGGGGGCTGACCCCTGGGGCAGCCCAGAGTCACCGTGACTTCAGGGCCTCCACAAAGCCTAGGAGAATACCTGTACAATGCTCAATCCTAGAAAAAGGAGGGCTGGAAGGGCCTTCAGGAGGTCTTCTAGTCCAGCCCCCTGCTCAAGGCAGGATCATCCTGTCTAAATCATCGCAGTCAAGTGCATCACCAACCTGCTTTTAAAAGCTACAAAGATAGAGAGTCCATCACCTTTCTGTATAGTGTGTTCCAATACTTAGCCACCCTCATCATGAGAAAGGTCTTCCTAATATCCAACCTAAAATTCTCTTGCTGCTATTTAAGGCCATTGTTCCTTGTCCTGTCCTCTGTGGTTACTGAGAATACTTTAGCTCAGCATTTCTTAACATGCAGGTTGCAAGAATATATGAAAGGGTCATGAGCAAACTTTAAAAATGGATCAACAAACTTTAAAAATGGTTTATTCTTTAAAGGAGAAAAATGTGGGAAACCATGGCTTTTCCCTTGCAGGCTGCCAGAGTTCCAGCCTGCAAGGGGCTGCCTGGGGCCCCCCATGACCCACGCGTTGGAGGGTGGGGAGACTGAGTTGGGACTGGCCATTGACGTTTACAAATGTGTCCTGGTACAAAAAAAGTTGAGAACCACTGCTCTAGCTCCATCCTCTTTTTAAAATACCTCAAGAGCGGTCAGAGACTTCTATAAAATTCCCCATCAGTCTTCCCCAGACTAAATTCTAGTTTTCAAGCTTTTCCACATAGGTCGTGTTTCCCAGTCTCCAATCATTTTTGTCTGATTAATGAAGGATTGCTGCCTTCAAATAGGATTCTGTGGTGCACCTCAAGGAAGTGTTGCTTAGAAGCTGCAGCCTGTGGGAACAGGGAGCTAAGGCAGATATAAGCCTCTATGCCTTGCTGATCTCCGGATTGGCGAGATTCCCCCGAGTAGCTCTGGGGGGTTAAATTACAGCAGTTCCTCAAGCCTGACCTGTGGATCGCTGTTCTGCTTAGACTCTCCAGAGCAATGCATGTCCTATAAAGCACATCCTCTGGAAATAGCTCTGCAGCTGTTTACTATAGTACCTGTACCCGAGGAATGCAGCCCCAGTAGATATGGGGTCTTTTTGCACAGGACAAAGTGAAGAGATGAGGATCCTGCTTTAAGACTTAAAAATTCTGCTTTTGAAAGTATATTCTTGAAAAGACCATGATCACCCTATACTCCGATTTATTCTTCCACCTTACTTTGCGGCTGAGGAAGCTGAAGTGTGCTGAGAAGAAGGCTAATTACATTTGAGATTTGCTTCTACTATTCTAAGATTAAGAAAAAAATGAAACTTCTTATCTTTGTGCTTAAATCTTAAATCTTCAGGCAAAAGTTAATACAGGCAGTTAGTGGTGCTAGCCTGAAGTAAGGAAGAGGTGGAGTACAGGTGCACTTTATAGACTAACTAAACTAGAAGTGCATAAGCTTTTGTTAGCCTGAGTTCACTTCATCAAATGCTGTTGAAACTAATCTAATTTTGGATTCCTGAAGTCAGATAACACAACTGAGCTTCATAGCCTCTTTCCTGGAGTGACATTTTGATACAAATTTTAAACCATGGATCTTTGATAGTATCATCCAAAAGTCATTACAAAAGATGATCATTCCAACTTTCAGGCTTTTATTTAAAACCACACACATCCTCCAGGGACTTGAATCCCACTGTGTTAATCGCGTTCATTATCACTGGTATAAGCATAACAATTCACACAGGTTTAGCTCTCTGAAAAGCAACTGGGTAATATGGTGCCATCTGCTTTTTATACTTGGTTTCAGGTTGCCTATTAGCTGCATTATATGCTTTTGTGTGTGTAACCTGACTCTTTTGGGCATGCAAGATTCATTTTGGTCAGATCAAGACAAAGTGGTCATTGGACAGAAAAATAAAGGAGCTGGGAATGAAACCTGGAAGTCAGTAGAATTTTTAGAATTCCACTGAAATGACCTTAAATTAGAGAACAAGGCTCTTTTCCATAGGGATTTTTACTCGTCACCTCCAGTTTTGAATTCCTGTTGCAGTACATTGGAAGACATTTCAGGAGAAAAGTTACCTTTTTTTCCCTTTGAAGCCTTAAGACTTTTCCACATAGGAAAGGGCACAATGAAGAATTAGAAAATCAATTTATTATTATTTAATCTTTTCTATCCTTGATATTTATCAAAGTTAATGTTTTGGCACCTCCCCCCCACCTTATAATTTAGATGACATGCATAAACATTTAAGAATGAGCCAATAATCAATCAAGGTTTCAATAGCAGTAACCTCCACTAGTGTCTGAGTGTACCTAATACAGTTATTTTCTGTATAGTTATTAGACCAGACCTTGAAGTTCTTATTCAAGAACTAATTTTCATCCACAGGAAGACCTCTTTAAGTGATTTCACCCAATCTAGGGTGTAGCTAGCAGTTCCCTAGCTTCATCATTTGGCCTCTTTACACTGCCATACTTTAAACTTAACACTTAAGAATTTCTTTTGCAACAGCAGTTCCTTAAAAGCTAGTGCAATTGACATTTGCCTAGATTAACTGAAAAAAGTAATTTCACACATTTCTTGAAACATCATGAACTGGTAATAGCTATATACCTTCACCCTGCTGTGCCTTAACACGCACAGTGTCACCCATGTCCCGAGTTTTGCCTGTCAGCAGCTTGAGGTGCAGTTCCCCCCCAAACCCCTGCACTGATCTTCTTGAAACTTGGCAGGCTTTGTAGCCTAAACAGGGGCCACCACCCCTGCAGTTTTCACCCCCCTGTGTTGTAACGCATAGATGTGACATGAGTTTTGCTTTCAAGAATTTGGGGTGCAGTTCCCCCCAAGCTCCTAGGTTGATGTTTATGAAACTTAGCAGGCTTCAAGCTCTCAGCAGAGGCTACCAACCATGCAAATTTAATTCATGACAGACAAAAAACCCACAAAGTTATAGATATTTGATTGATTTCCCCATTATACCCTATGACCAGATCTCTGAAGTGGCCCCAATGCTTTTCCAAAGCACTTTGGAAGCTCCAAACCACTTCGGAAAGCCTAACGAAGCCAGCGCTTCAATCCGGACGTGCTGCTTCAGAGGCCAAAGCATCTGAAGCTTCTCTGGATCCGAAGCAGGGTCCAAAGCCTCACACAGCCCTAACAGACATTACACACAGACTGGTTTAAGTGATCAGAAACTAGTTTAAGCCTGTAACATAACAGATGTTCAGTGCACGTAAACCAGTTTGAGAATGGCTGAAACCAATTTAAGATAAACCTGACTGAATCAGACTTAACTGATTTGGCTCCAACCGGTTTATGCAATGTCTGTCCCAGATCCCTTCCTGGTTTAAGATCAACCAGACACCCCAGCATCCTGGCATACTCTCTGCTCCACAACAGGGCTGGCCCCTCTCCTCTGCTCTGGCTCCAGCTCCAGAGACTATGGGATGCTTCCCCCCTCCCCCTCACCACTGCCTGCTAAGCAGGAATTCCCCTTTCCCCTCTGCCTTGCTGAGGAGGTGTCTGTGTATTAGCTAGCACACCACATGCTGGCTAAGGTCCCTGCTGAATCAACAGGTAGACTCAACAAGTAGCTGGTAATGTCCCTCTGTTTTCTTAATTGGGTGATAATCACTGTTATCAGTTACCTGCTGGGCTAATCAGAGCTCTTGCTGGAGCCTGGCCACGCCCTTCCCCTCCCCCCCAGCTTTATGCTATGGAAAGGAAGGGAGGGCTGCTCTAGTGCCCCCAGCTTTTAGCCTGAGCCACTGCAGGTATATGCCTGCATTTCTGGGATGTCTGTCCAGCTACAAAACTGATTTAGCCTAATCAAATTAGACTAACCTGCAAAGATTGAATCAATTCAGGCTCAGGCTTTGTGAATATCTGTCCCTTGCCTATGAGTTGGGTATTTTAGGAATCCTAAAATGCTTTGGTACAACAAAAAATTTTATGGAGAGCAGTTGCATAGCTGCAGCAAACCCAATTTTCCCAAGGATAGATTTACAGGTGAAAGTTAAATTGTGGCAAAGACAAACAATACACCAAATCCTTTTAATATTATCTCTGATCTTGCAATGGCTTCTTTAGCAGAGATGAAGAGACTTATATACCTACTGAAGGGCTTTCATGACACTAGGATCCCCTCCAGGCACCCCTTGAAAAATGCCAGCTCTTTCTTTGCACTTGTTTTTTGACTATGGAAAAAATAATAGAGCATTTTTTCTGCTGTAAAGACTCAAAGACCAGAGCCAGTCAAAATGTATTTAACACTGGATGCCTCTTTGAAATCCCTGGGTTTATCTTGTGAATCATGTTTACACCCTTAACCGTGCTAACACTGCATGGCATCCCACTGTATCCTTGAAAGGATCTTAAGGCACCCCAGGCCATGGCACTGTGGTGGAGAATCACTGGATTAGCTGTTGCAAAGTCTTTTTTAACATGAAACACTCCAAGATTTGCTGCAACAGAAGAGACTTGTAATATCAATGAGAAACATTACCTAGGGTACTAAAGAACTATACACCAAAGTACAGTATCTGCAGGAGATTAGGCTGGCTTCCAATATTAAGTACCCAATTACACATTTAGAACAGATTTAAACGACCTGTTCCACTAAAGTATGGAGAGTTAAGACTTTTGGAAATAGTTAATCTCACACCATTGGGAAGCAGGATTCCCTTACATTAACCATTAATTCAAAATACATTGATACTTAGCTGTAGGAGTCCTTGGCACAAAAGTCCTGCAGATCCTTATCTCGTATAGGCCACTGTTCCTCCACTGAGTCAATGGAGCTATTCTGATCCATACCCCCTTTGAATCTGGACCTTTGTCTGAAGCTTCACAGTCCTGAGTGGTCCAGTAGGAACAGAGCATTAAATATTTAACCATTCTGCAATGGCTGATACTCTATGTTATTGTTTTTTAAACAATACGTTGGGTCATATCCTTTGTGGGTATAAATAATTTTGACTCCAGAAACTTGATTTATAGCAGTCAAGGTCTGCCTATCTGTTGTTGTTTTTGTAGTAGTAGTATGATTAAACTACACTTCCAGCAATGCTACTGTATTCTACTGCATTCTGGGTGTTTCAAGGTATACGGTTTATTAGATTTAGTTCTGGGAGACATAGCCATTTTATTTTTTTCTTTTCCTTTTTTTTTCTATTTTATTTTATTTTATATTTTTTTGGACTTTCCCTAGTCACTGAAATTGGAACAGCAGCTTACTTCTTGTGACAGGCTGTACTAGATGGGGGGGGATCCATGTGAAGAGGTTCGCTAGGCCTTTCTCTGTATCAGAGTAGTTTCTCTGTATCAGCATATTGCTGAACAGTCTTACTCCACAAAAAATAATTTGGATCCAAGGAGGAAGTCCAAGTTCTTCTAGGAAGTTAGAATTCATATGTGTGACTTTCATTGTAAAAAATACAACCCTGGCCCACTAGGTGTGTACTAAAGCGTCATCTCTCAAGATAGTACCTTGCAGAAACTGGGAACAAGACCCTCAGCAGGTATCAGCTGTTAACATGGCTCAGCTATATGTAAAAGATCATCTTGACCTCCAAAAGGACACAGCTCCATCCAGGAGACACAAACACAGCAAGAGCCTTTAGCCTACACTCCATGTGATCTTGCCTTTAAGAGTGATGCCATCTGTGAGATGACACCAAATTGTAAAAAAAATTGCAGGGCTGTTGTCACATCTCCAGACATATACATCTAATTTCAGATTCATTATTTTAAATCTTTTTAGCTCTTTTTTTCACTCAGAATTGCCACATTGGTCAGGCTTTGTTAGGTGAAGTCTCTTGACAATACACTTTTGGCATTGCTATAAATGTCAGCAGATTAAATTAATGTGATTTCCTCTTTGTATAACAAACAACACCATCACTGCAAACAGTCACTCTCCTTGATGTGGCTGAAACATTCAGTTTGTCTTTTGTTTTAACTGTGGTGACTTTGGATGGCATTTTGATCACTTTTGAAGATGACCTTGTAATTATTCAGGCGATATTTACTTCCTCGAAAACAAAAGGGAAGTTCAAAAACAACAAACTCATGTATTTAAGTCACAAGATGACTCTTAAATTAATGATGACTCATTTTTTCCTAAAGTCTCAAACTGATATCGTGCTCTTCCTTCCCAGTTCTGTCTTCTAGTTTTATCTTCTTCTCTCCCTCCAACCGTTTATTCCTCCTTTCAGATTGATTACCTCTACTTTTCTTTCTCCTGACTTTTCTTCCTCTTCTTGCTGCATTCCTATTTTTAAATCTTAATTTTACAATGCTTATAGCTTTTGAATAAACTAGTTTAAGTCATAAAAATGTTAGTTTTATAGTTAGTTTCGTTTTCAAAATCATTACTTGGTACCATCAAGAAACTTTCTGCTAATGCTAAGCTGACTCATCTAAATGTTGGTGCCAATGCCAAATGACTTCATTTCAGTTTGGGGAACTAGGTTTTATCAGGTCTAACTGAGTCTTAAAAAAAAAAAATCAAAATTCAATGCAGGGAGGCACTTTGAAGGTAAAGTATCAGACTGGTACACACACTAACACAGCCTGGACTGGGGTTATCTATCTCTATCCAGTGCTAGACAGGATTAAAATGGCAATATGTTGCTGAAGTCTAAAGCTGCAGTCCATAAATGTGTGCAAGTTTAATGATGGGGTGAATGAGGGTTACAGAAGGTGCATAAATCAACCAGGAGGTTTTTAAATAATAGCATGGCTCAGTGCATTAATCTCCTGTTAGTTTATTTCTCAGCTCTTCAGTACATTTTGACATTCAGGCTTAATCATACCTCCTAGCCAAGAAGTGCTGTAAAGAGCAGACTTGGGATAAACTGCAGCTCCTCCAAACCCAGCAATCCTAACTGCAGATCAATATGGAGTTGGTCAAAGCACTCCTTGAGGACTGAAGATCCTAATAAGTTAAAGTACTGCTTATTTCCTCTCTCCCTCTTGCTCACCTTCTCCAAAAATGTATTGAATTGGTGAGCAGGTCACTTATGCCTGTGCCAGGTGGAAGTGGAGTTTGTATTCCTTACAGGAAGCATGTACAGGCCAATATATATATATTTAGTATAAAAGGCCAAGGGGAAGCCAGCTTTGTGAAACATTGCGGTAACACGTTTACTCCAGGTTCCTCTGCGGGGACATTAAGAGCAGAATTGTATTTCACCTAGTGAATGGCCAAAGTGCAGCTTGCAACCAGCTCTGAGTTACCTGACTAAAATGTGCAAGCGATTCTATTACCCTTGCTGAGTACATAAGTGCCCCCACTCTAGAAATGGGATTGCCTTCTGGGGGCGTGTAGATGTCTCCCTATTCCTAGAATTGGGGCACTTATGCCCCCAGAGTGGATAATAGAAAAGTTTCTACACAATAGTTACATAATGCAGAGTTCGTCTCAAGCTCAGAGGTGTAATTTTACCAGGGTTTGCAGTAGCGGCAGAGGTGGTGGCAGGGGCTGGGCTGGGCTGGTTGTGATAGCAACAGCAGCAGTGTCTACCATGGGTTGCATCGTGTTCTAAGCAGGCACTGGAGACTGGTGCTCCAGTCATCCAACCCTTATTACGCTACTGCTCAAGCTGTACTTTGGTTGTCTTCTACATGAAAAAGGAAGCTGCAGCTTACAGCAGAATCCTAACTGTGATGAAATATATGTCTCTGCTGAGAAGCCACTGAAGAATCAATTTTCTTCCAGATGCAGAAGTCGGGTTCCAGGTTTTTACACTCCATCATTTTTGGTTTTTTAATTTGGAAACAGTAATTTTTTTGCAAGTGGGAACTACAAGCATTTTGTCAAGCCTGTTACCATCCCAAAGGAAAGGATATCTGGGGGCAAAATGAATCTTCCACTAGTGTTGCTTGGGGTTGTTTCATTTTTTTGAGTGTAGGGTCACATCATTTCTGATTGCCTGCTTCTGTGCCCCTCCTCCACAGTGACATCTGAGAGCATGGAGTATAATATGTATTTTACATTTGATTATCTCATCAGCACTGAGCATCACTGCTATAGCACAAAAGAGGCAGTGGAGAGAGCAGTGGGAAGCAAGCAATGCATTCTCTTTCAATTTGTCCGTTAAAGGAGGAGCAGAAAGGGAATGATGATGAGATGGCCTGCAGTGCTCTGTGGAAGAGAACATCTTTTTCAATTATCTGGGTCTATAATGTATATGGTACCAGGTTCCTTCATACTTTCTCCCCAATATGCCACTTATCCTGCCACCATAAATCAGATCAACATGTGTAAGCAATGCATTCAGTGAGAACCATACACAACTCTCTTGATGAATGCTATAACCTCCTCTTTTTAGCATGAATTTTTGTCCAATCAAATGTAACGGATGAAAGCTGCTATGCTTTGTTGCTAGCGAGCCTTGCTAGTGATTTGATGGGGTAGCTGGAAGAGGGGGAAGGGTCACAAAATGAGCTTGAATATACACCCTTTATTCACCTGCCCTGTAATGTAACATTAAATATTATTTTCAAGCCATAACCCCTTGGCTTTCCAGCTGAAGAGTTGCCTTAAAGCACTAGGGGTATTGAAGTTTACAGGAAAACATCACAGGGGGTTTAGATAGCACCAGTAGATGCACTGTGTATGATACGTGAAACATATGACTTCATTCATTAGATTTTCTCTCTCACTCTCTGTTTCTCTTCCTCCGCTTCCCTGCTCCCTTTCCGTCTCTGTTTCATATCCTTGCCCCACTGAAGTTGGTGGGAGTTGTGGCATAGAAGTAAAGTTTAAAGCTTCTTTTCTATGCAGTGCTGCACAGATTATGTTCCTGTTTGTGTCCATACCAAAGCAAACTTCCTTTGGCAAAGATCAACTGAATAGGAGACTCTTGGTACTTATTAGTGCTACTTCCAGATTATGATGGTTAATTTACAAAGTGAGACATAATGTTTCCAAGGGACCAAAGGCATGCATCTACAGCAACCTCGGCACTTGCCAGCTCAGGAAGTGAGACCAGATCTGCACCTTGTGTCGCCTTACAGCAGAAGAGTGCCAACTACGGGGTTATTGTTCGGGGAAGGCTGTCCATCCACTTCCAAGTTGTCCCTGCACAGCTATAAATAATCCATGACTTCCTCTATATTCAAGTCAATTTTTTATCTTCTCACCTGCTTCCACTGACTCAGTGCCAGATGAACTTCACTTCTGCACAGCCACCAGACACATTCTTTTGGGCAAGGTTTAGATGGGCACAGGTGGTGCCACCTGCCACCTCTTTGGTTTCTGTTAGCTATACTGAGCTCTTGGCATTAGCATTTTGACAGCTTGTCTGCTGGAACAAGGAAGTGCAGAGAGCCTTTGTTGTTGTCTAAGAATGTCCTCAATTTCTGGGGAATGGAGCCAGTCACATTGGCACAGAGGCATATCCACAGACAGATCTCTAAGATAGCTGTGCCAACATGGGTTATAGACATGCCATAGTTCATTATTTTATTGCAAATGGAGTAAATTGCTTTAGACATTTATGCTTTGATAGTCTGGAGAAAGTTCACATCAGACGGCGATGTCAACTTTGGAAGTTTTGTCACTGCCGGGAGCGAGTGTCTGTTTGTGTACTGTAGATCTTCTGAAATTCATGTGCTTTTATCACTATGTAGACCTATAGTGGACTCGATCTCTTGCATTTTGCCAGAACACGGCAGTTACTAGTTCACACACTTCTAAATAATACAGAGAAGAAAAGAGATTCCAAAAGATGGGAAGTAGGAACCCAGTTTAAGTGACACTGGTCCTTTGTAAAATGAGGACATTGTAAGTTTGCTGACTCTTTATATCTGACTATATTTCAATCTAGCCTTCATGCCCCATGCTCATACGAGGCTTTTGCTTGTGTACCTGCCTACACAACAGACTCCAATTAATTCACTTCTGGGATAATGCGTCCTATGCTTAATCATCTTTGTTCTGATTCCCTGGCAGCATTATCCCATGTCTCCTCTCCCATTATCAACACCTAATAATTGGGCACAATGGTATTTTCATTCGCTTTTGGAGTGGGGAATTACCCAGAGATTGCTGTATGTGTATTGGATAGTATAGTGCCCATTCACTTATTAACCACTCCAGTTTTGTCAGGGTAAAGTACCCTCAATGATGGGGCCTGTACAAATGGTCAGAAGTGACTTGGAGCTGGAATGGTGCCCTGTCTCCGTGCACATTCAGTAAAGGGGACCTGCAAAACGGACACAGGAATTTCAGCTTTCAGGTTTTTTTTAAAAAAATGAAAAGAAAAGATCCCTACTTATTCCAGCTGCTGTTTTAGGATATTGAAAAAGGCACCAGAGCCTTGCAATGGCCACTGAAGAAAACAGGTAACCATACAAGCAATGGTTCCTCAGCCTACACAATACTTCCTCAGCTTACTGTACCAGCCATAGCTTCCAGCTGGTTTTAATGCCCAGGCTAAAGTAGTATGGCCTTGCAGTGGCAAAATCATGCGTCTCAATTTCTAGGTTCTCATCTGAGAGCTCCTTGGCTCTCTGCAGGTAGAAAAAGAAGATGTCTTTGTGAGATATAGGTGAACTATTCACAGAAACCTGTTTATTTGTTGAATTTTGCCCTAGCTGCTGTTTGTGGGTGATCCCGCAACCTACCCCATTTCCGTGGATTTTGCATTGTGCAGATTCTGTGCTGGGTGTTATGCAAACATATTGCAGCCTCCGGGTTGCTTGTGAACTGGTTGCCGCAACCTTGTGTCAGCATTTTGTATTCACAGTCCACAAGTCTGAGATGCAAGTAAGCACACCGGATGCATGATGTGTTTCTGGTACTTGACTGAAAGATCAGATGTCTAAGATCCCAGGCTGAATACACATGTCT
The DNA here is from genome assembly GCF_001723895.1 of Crocodylus porosus. NCBI lineage: Eukaryota > Metazoa > Chordata > Crocodylia > Crocodylidae > Crocodylus > Crocodylus porosus. Next base: position 27,586,797 of record NW_017728911.1, on the reverse strand, counting down.
GAATAGGAAATTCTCTTTCTATTCACTGCCAGGTGGATAAGACTCACTGAGCTAACGTGCTACCCATTGCACAACAGGGAAAGTAGCTGCTCTGTGGAGGTGAAGTCCTTCCTTGCGCTGGGGAGGTAATGTAGCTCTTGCTCACCCTCCCCCATTGTGTGCCTCCAGTGACTAGGCACCATAAGCAGTGAACACGTTCGCTATCACATTGCCAGACAGACAGCCTGTGCAAATTCATTTACTTGTTCATATATTTTTGTAGTATTAGCTCTAGGTCTGGCCCACAGCTGCTGGCCAGGTATCTGGGGGAGCAGAAATCCCAAGACTATCTTGTCTTGGCAAATGGGAGATGGGTGTCTTGAACGGAGGGGGAGGTCACTGGATGTTTCAGTGCTTTAAAAGGCTCCTGTCTGCTATGCACCGGCTGTTTGGCCTGAGTTTATTTTGAGCCAGCTGTCTTTTCATCTAGGGTCTTGTTTTATCCCCATGGCCATCCCGATCCAAAGACTGCAGGACTGAGAAGAGACATGGAGATGAGTGTCAGCAGTGACTGGCACTGCATTTTGTGGAGTATCGAGATAAACCACTTACGCAAGCCTTTCTCTTGCTTGTCCTGGGCCATGCAGGTGCATTGCCATCATGCTTAAGGTAACGTAATAGCATGTTATTGCCGTGGTTCTTTTCAAAGAGATGAAGCTTTCTGAGGCTTGGCCTTAATTTTTTTGGAAGGATATACTGGTATGCTTCAGCCCAGCTGGTCAGTCAGGGGGCAAAAAGGCTGAGCCTACTGTCACTTCTCTCCATCCTTTCTGTAAGAGAAATTACAGTGCAGCCTTATACATAGCCATCCTTGAATCTGCTGGAGAGAGAGGCCCCATCTATCTTGCCCGACACTCATTTCCTTTTAATGTATCCATCATCATGCTTGTTACTGACAGGTGCATTTCACACAAACAAAACACCTCTTTCACTCCATTGAAAAGACTGCAGCAACAGGCCTTCGAAGTAGCTGTACCTCAGCAGCTCTGCCCTCTTGCATGTGTAGGTTAGACACGGGTCTGTCTACCTCACTGCTTTCTCCAGTGGTGACCCACGGAAGACTTATTAGCACGACAGCGCAGTGCAAAACTGTAAATGTTCACTCCTCTTTGCACAAAAAGCCACTGCTGAGATTGTTGATGCGCTAATTTGTAAAAGAGCAAACAAAAGGGAGCACTGCTGATCTTGCTTGGGCTGTGGCATAATTAGCTGTGCACCTGACTGGATGATACATTTGAGCTTTTATTGCAAATGGTTCTAGGGCGCTTCACTGAGAAATACATTTCTCTCCAGATCCGGATGCTAAATCTGAAGTGGTTCCAGAGCAGCAGGACAAATTTCTTTTATATCAAACGTCTGTCGAAACACATGCAACACCCAGGCACTGGACTAGAAATCTTGCCTTGTTTCACAATCTTCTGAAATTATTGAGCAAAGCAGTATATAATGCATCCATGGCTGCAGCCCAAAGGTAATACCTCCTGCCTGCCCACCCATCAGCTTTGCTTGAAATGGCTCTGCGTACAGGAGTGGGGTAGTGGGTTTGTGACAGTACCATATCTGTATAAGTCGTGTCAGAGGCCCTTATTTGGGGTGAGCCAGCAGAGCCTCCCTGAGGTCAATTCCAGTTAGGTCAAAGTCCAAGAAAATGGGTGTTTTGCAGAGTAATATTAATAGTACCTTGCCCTCAGACAGGACAGCCCAGACCATTGGTATCTGGGTCGTTTCCAACCCACTTAGTTCATAGTGGGTGGCTGAATTAAAAACCAGCCACTCAGCTGTTTGCTGGCACTTTTATTTCAAAGGACAGTGCTTCTCTCCTCAGCTCAAGCTCATTAGTCTTGTGCAGGTGACTGAAGAAATGGCACCCTTTGAAACAAAAGCCCCAGCAAACAGGTAGAGGACCTCTGCTGTCCTGCACAGTTGCTTGCTGTGGCTGTATATACCCCCCACTAGTTCACAAGCCCTCATCTTCAATGGGCACTAAGGATCCAGATCCTGCTGTCCAGGTCTCTTCATAGAAGGTATCAAAACACTTTACATCATCCTTACTCCCATAACACAAAAGAAGCCACTTACATTTTTCTAGGTAACCTTTCTCCCCCAACCCATGACCTGATTCCTTAGGCCATCACCATGCAGAAACAGGTAAGTGCCTTAAACGAAGTCCAAGGAAACCCCCACCATAACTGTGGCCGCAGTCACGTGACATGGGCTGAGGGATGGCTGGCCTGGTCAGCCCATACTCTGAACTGCTCTGTTGCCAGCTGAGCTCTGGTCTAAGTTCTTCCCTCTCTGTTCCTGTAAACTGTAAAGATTTAGGACTGGGCAGGCTGATTCCTCTCACTCACTGGTATAAATCAGAAGTTGCACTGAAATCCATGGAATCAGAGCAATATAAAACATATAAGAAGGAAGAAAATCAGCTGCAGGCTGGAGCCCTATTTTAAAAGGAAAAAGGGACACAGTGAGGGCTTTAAACTTATTTAGTTCCTTTTGAGGGTGACCCATTGGTGAGCATAAGTTAGAGGTCCCCTTCTGCACCTGATGAGTAGAGGATCTGGGCTGTCACAGCCCTGAGCTACAGATTCTTGGCTCAGACCGTAGCCATTTTTTTGTTTTGCAAGTCACAAGTTTGATTCAATAATATGTTGGCCAAGAGACAGGTTGTCCCATAAGCCCACACCCTTTTCTTTTTGTAACTAACCTGTTCCTCTGAAGTATTTTCTTGCCTGAAGTTGGCAAGATGAACGTGTTTGCCCAGCACCAATGTATGCAACTACCATGCAGATCTAGACTCTGTTGGATGCAGTGTGTGACCTCACCATTATAGAGGAGCAGATTGTGCCCCCTTGGAGCTCCCCATCACTTTCAAGAGCAGTTGCAAAGGCTATGTTATGCCAAATGCATAACCCCTCTGGCCTTGCTACACTTATAAAAACCAATAGCACCTAGCGTAGAAGACCTGGCATCAAAGTTTCCTTAGTAAATGATAATGAATTCAAAAAAATCCAAATCTGTCTTTTTGCTATAATAACAAATACAATTATAATTGAAAAACAAACAACAAATGAAAACCTTGAAAAGAAAAAAACATAAAAACTCTATCTGCACATATATATCATATTGGTCGTTGGTAGCAAAGCTGCTAACCAGCTTCATTGTCTCTTATACTTCCCATATTCTGAGTCTGAGCAGATTGAATCCACCTACTCTGGAGCCTCTGGATGAATTCAATGCATTTTGTTGTTTCTTCATCCCAGCAGGTGCTTGGAGCAGGACGCACACCTCTGACTGAGGGAAATGTCATCCAAATTCCCCTCAACCTCCTTCAGCTCCTGTGACATTGGACAGATTTTTTTTGCCTGTCTACCAGAAGGAGCCAAAACTCACTTAGCCCAGACCAAGATCAGTTAGTGTTTTCTGTAGGAGAGTTTGTTACAGTCTATGGGATCCTGCCTTTGTTCACAGGCCAGTGTTCACAGACAATTTTTTCAGAACAATCCCACCTACTTGCTGGGACAGAGATAATATTTTCTCTCCCTTGACCTCACTGATACACCCAACATGGCCACCAGCCACCACTGAGAGTCAAGTGCTTGAGATGGTCTCACTGACCTTCCCAAGACAGATGCATTTTGAAAAGTGCCCTTCTACAGTACACAGGGGTTATACACACAGGCTACCACATCCCTCTATGGACTGGTGTATAGTGTCCTCTGGGCAGCTGATAAGCTCCTGCACAGCCTGTGGCCCATGCTCCATCCTGCCAATATGGAAGCGATGTGAGCCCTGTGCTGAGTATCTGGTACCAGTGCTGCACTCTCCCCAGATGCACTGGCTGTAATTCCAACTAACCCTCAGGTAGATGTATCAGGAGGCAAGGGAGATGTACTTTGCCCCCAAACCACACTTTACACCTGTTTTAAGAGCTGATCAGAACCTAACCCACAAAGTGACATCTGAAGAAACAATGGCCATTTCTGCAGCCCTCACTCACACTCATGTGAGTTCTCCCCGTGAAATCACTGGGGCTGTCTGCAAGCACAAGGTCTGTTTCACATGAGTAAATATGGCAGAATCTGGCCCTAAATCAATGCTCTACAGCAAGGTTTGAGCTTAGAGGTGAGGAGAAGGATGATGATAATATTTATATAGTAGCTTTACAAGTTGGAAACACTATGTAGCCATTAATGAAGTATTGATGTTGGTTTCTCAGATGTTTTGAGTTGGGAGATATAAAAACGATAAAGCATTAGGTCAATAATCTTCACTTAAAACTGCACTGCTACTCTGTATGATAACTGGATGCAGACAGCCAAATGGCAAGGATATGATGGAACAAATCATAGCATTAGGGTTCGCAGAGATGGAGTAGCAAAATCAAAATGGCAGTGACTTCAGGGAGTCAAGTTGACACTGAAGAATTGAAGCAATGAGGTTTAGTGCCTGGTTTGCCAGCATGGTGATAGAACGGCAAGGCTGATTCAAAGCTTCTATAATCTAGCCCCAGAGGAGGTTAAATGTGGTAAATTTCCTGCATACCTAATTGCTTCTGTAAGGATTTCATTCGGAGATTAATGCTACGGTATGAGCACTGGGCCTCCTTGAGAATGACCTGTGGGATGCAGAATTCTCCAAGGAGCTCCCTGCTAGGTAGAGGAAGTACCAATTACTATTGTTCTAGAGCGAGTAGAAACTACTCCCCGCATGTACTAACATGTATTTGAGGCTGGGACAAAGGCTCTGAGATCTTTCTCCTTTTCAGAGTGTCTTCACCTCCTGAGGGAGCAAGAAGGGAGCAGCCCCTATGCTCCGCAGTATGCTGAGACAAAGAACATACGCGATTAATACTCAGGGCTGAGATGTCTTCATCATCCCTAGAGTTGTGTGATACAGTCTAACCTGAAAGTAGGCTTCCAAAACCTCTTCGAAACTTTATTAATCAATTCTACACAGTAGGGCTGTGTGAAGCTTCGGTCCCTGATTTGTTTTGGCAGAGATTTGGCCTGATTCAGTGGCTGAATTTCCAAATCCAAATCAAATCAGAGGACCCCTTAATCTCCAAATCGATTTGGAGAGATTTGGACAGATTTGGTGATTCAGACATAGGCTCAGATTTAAATGTTTTTTCTGCATACCTCTAGGTAGCAGGGGCTCTGAACGCTGCAGTGCTGGGGTGCATGGAGTGTCCCACGGGAGCACAGGGGGCTTCCCGGTGTGCTCGACAGCAGGCCCAGAAGTGGACCAGAAACACTTCCGGTCCACTTCCAGGTCCACCAGGGAGTCCACGTGGGGGAGGGGCCTGCACTCTTCCAGCTCAGTTACTGGTGCCTCCTGGGTCGGGGGGAGGAGGGAAACTTGGGGTCCCCCTGTGCCTGACTGCTGAGCCAAGGAGGCATGGGGGGCCCCCCAGCACATCCCCCAGCAGACCCAGAAGTAGACCGGAAGTACTTCCAGTCCACTTCTGGGTTCGCTGCCGAGCACACTGGAGAGCCCCCCTTGCTGCTGTGGGACACTCCATGTGCCCCAGCACCGCACTGATCACAGCCACACTGGTACCTCAAGGTATGTAGAGCAAAACTTTTAAAGATGTGCCTGTGTCCGAATCACTGATTCGCTGAATCGGCATCAAATCTTCAGATTCAGATTCAGCCAAATCGGATCAGGGACGGTGATCTGAATCAATGGATCAAATCACTGTCCCTGATTTGGGCCGAATCCAGATCCTAATCGAATAGGGCCCGTTTTGCACAGCCCTAACACACGCGCACACATATGCAGACACGAAAGGCTATGTTTTTTTTTAATACTTTTCCAATGCATCCTTCTGGCAAAGTCTACTTCTGCCTTTCTTTTGATGGGCACTCCATTTCTCATTGCTTTTTGTGCTACGTTTTTACTGTATATAGTTCTAACATATGTTTCCCTCCCCTTCCTCAACTGCTTCAGCTGCCTCTTTTACTGATTTCCCTTCCCATGTCCTGAAGACGGGTACTTTGTGTCCAAATCTTGTCTAAATCTCTCCCAAATATAAACTTGTCCAACAAAACATATCACCCACAAAAATCCTTGCCTCTGACGTTTTTGGATTTCAGCACTCAGTGGATGTCCCCATGGCATAATCACCATCCAAAACCTTCACAACTATTGCAAACACTTTTTTGAATGGAGAAAAGTATTTTCCATAGGAATACTCAATAGCTAGACTTCTGTGACTACAAGAAATTAGAGTTAAAAAAACCCAACAACTTTAATATGAATAGTAACCTGGCTTTTATTGGACGCACAAGACAATCTATGCCCCTTCGTGAATTGCTCCCAGGTAATTAACAAGTGTGTTTTCAGCTTCTCCCTCATCAGCTCATCAATCTGCCATATCTAAGGCTGCAGTCATAAGTGCTATTTTTTTATGTCAAACAAAGGAAGGATTTATGGGTAAACAAGCACAAATGAGTAAAAGGAATGGAGATTAATAGCCATTTTTCTTTAAACAACTCCCAAAAAGCCTTCATGAAGATGTGAAATATTCCAGTGTATAATCTTTGCTGCTTTATATGCTGGTTTCAGGAAATCAATTGTAAGCATTGTGTCCACTCTAAAAATTGCTTATCTGGAAGCTAAATTAGAATTTTTTTATGGACTGTGCACTCAATAAAATCCCAGTTCCATGGGTGTGGGAGGAAAACCTGTCTCCACAAAGATGCACAGTCTAATGGCCTGAGTACAGTGTAGGAGCCAGTAACTCCCGATTTCTATTTCAGCTCTGGCACTGTTATGCTTTGTAGCCTTGGGCAAATTATTTAACATTTTCTGGTCTTGGCTGCTTTTTCTGTAAAAGAGCAGTAAAAACACCTACTTCCAAAGGTGCTGGGAAATTCTGTGAATTCATTAAAGATTTGGAATTGCTTTGAAGATCAAAAAATAATATTTTGCTGCAAAGCAAATTTAGTCAACGAGTTAGGAATTATTTCAGTAGTTTGGTCAGACAGACGATCTTACCACCTTCCAACAAATCATGGGGTTCACACATTGGTCTACCAGAAATATTCTGGGAGGACCCCAGAGATAGATAGTTCTGTATCGCCATTACAGCTGACTCAGCTCATTATACTAAACATATCCTAAGCTCATCCTGGAAGATTGGCTCTTTACCATAACTGGCTCCTAATTAAATTCTGAATGGGCTGAATGGAAGAGAAAGATCTGCTAAGAAAATGAACTGAATGTGTTGCCTCTAATGGGGCAAGAGAGGACAAGAACACAGGATTCCTCCCCTATGCCCTCCTTCTTCCCCACATCCTGCACTGGAGGTACAGAAAAAGGGAAAGAAAAGCAGAAGCAGCCTTGGAGCCTTCAGGCCCTTGCCCAAAACCCACTGAACTGAGTTAGGAATTGAGTGGATGTGGAAATGGCCCTTTTCAAAAGAGCTCAGAGCCCAGACAAGAGCCCATATGCTGTGAATGCTGAGCATGCCCTTTTCTTCTCATTTGTTAGGACATGCCCTTGACACTCATGCCATTTCCTTACCACTCCCATTGGCCTCCCTGGGCTGTTACTGATCAGATTCATCATCTGGGGCAAGCTGGGCTGTTATGGCTCATCTTTCCTCCTCCAATTTTTTCCCCTGTTTAAATACTATTCTTATCACTGGAGCTCTTTTCCTCTGCCTCCCTTCTCTGTTTTTTTTCCTATGCTGTCTCCCTCCTGTCCTACTATCTTTACTTCTCAGTGGGCACATCTACACATGCGTCCGTCCCACTGTGCAGTTGTACTTGTAGTACAGTAGAGTTGGAAACTACCTGTGTGCCTCTGGGACTACTCGGTATCAGCGGGTACTGTGCAGCCGTTTAGTACTTCCTTTAGCAAGTCATTTAGTACTTGCTTTAGCGAGTAGTTTTAGCAAGTACTAAATGACTGCGCAGTATCGACTAGTACTGCATAGTCCCGGCAGCCGACAGGTAGTTTCCGGCCCTACTGCACAGTAGCAGTGGCATCATGGTCAGTGCTATATTGCTGTAGCAACGAGCTACATAGCTGTAGTGTCTCGTGTAGATGCACCCTGTGTTGTTTTTGTTCTTTCTGCCCTATTGTTTTATCTCCTTCTCCAAAAACTTTTCCCTGTTCCCTATGTTTTCTGTTCTCTCAGGCATTTTTCTGCCTCCCTTTCTCTCCTCGTGGCTTGCAAACACAGTAACCCACAGCTTTTTGTCAAACAAGACAATTTAAAAAAAAAAAATGGTAGCCCATCCTCTGCTGATGTCTTGGCTCACTGGGTGAAATCCTGGCCTGGACAAAGTCTGTGGGAGTTTTGACACTGATTTCAGCAGGGCGAGAGATTCTAACAGGAAACTTTAAGGAATCTAAAACATAGGGTCAGATTCTACTGCTAAAACTGCTCAAATATTGTCACTGAAATCAAGGCTGCTTATAGAATAAGGGACCTCTCAAAAGAACCCTGGTAAAAAGTGGCATGTGATGAAGAAAGTTGGGTAAAAGAAGTAGCCCAATTCTTCACCTATTTAACTTTCACTGCTTCCAATGACTTCAGCGGAGCAATTCCTAGCACCCTCTAGAGTAGCTTTCATCCCACTTATTACTAGCTGGGTTGAATGCTTTGCAGGCTATAGTCCACTGGTGCCAACACCATTATGGTATTCTGGATCCTTTTGCATTCTACAACCGTTCTGTTGACTTCAGGGGGACTGTCTGCAAAATAATGGATTACTTGGATTAATAAAAGAAGAATAGGTTTATCTCAGGAATAATTAATGAATTTCTATTTCTCCCAAACATCTATTTAATATATTTAAATAAGCACATTTTAAGGGCAATTAATTTCACATAAGTTTGCCACAAAGTGTTTATATAAGAATGTTTTAAAATTATGTTTTTGAACTTCTATCAAATATTTATTCTGGTTTTGCAAAACATAGGGGGCCAAATTCCATTCTCACCTAAACTGCCATATATTTGGAGCAAATCTCTGTGAAAGTGACTCCAGTTACTTTGGATTCAAACTAATGTAACTGAGAGCAGTACCTGGTCTATTGTGACTACAGCCTTTTGACAATGCTCAGAGCAATTTCATTCTGCCCAGAGGGTTTGGATTACCTGTAGATTTGCATGTTTTTTTACACAGTAAATAATGGCTAATTTACCAGTGTCAAAGAAAGTTGGAAATAGACTTCTGGTTTATAGCATTAGAAGATCCCATCTCAAATCTAATTCATATAGAGAAAATAAGCTTCTCTTTTCACTTCTTTTGCAGGATTAGAACCACCATGCCAAATGGTTACATGTTGCCTTAAAAATAAAGGTACAAATTCTGCAAAAACTTAAGCATATGTTTAAGCACATGCACCCTTGGTGAAACCAAACTGACTTTTCAAGAGCTTGAAGTTAAGCACATGTATAAGTATATAGAGGAACTTGATTATAAATTATAACTATATCTTGAGCACAGCTTCCCATCTATAGAAATACAACACAATCATTTAGCTAGTAATTGCCTGAACTTCACGTGGACGTTGTCACTTCCTGCTTGATTTTTCCTGTTGATTTTACAAGTGGAAAAAAGAAGTTGGTCAAAAAAAATGGAAGGAAATTTTGTTGACATCTTTTCATTCTGATTATTGTTATTGAAATTTCTGTTGACACTTGAAAAATGTCAGCCATTTCTGTAGCTGGTCAGAAATGGAAAAGGGAAAAAAGGGTCCATTTCATTCATTTCTGTTGACATTTTAAATGTCAATGATGATTTCTGTTGAATGTTTTAAAGAAAACATAAAACAGAACCCTTCAATGAACATTTTCATAAAAAGAGCTTCCTATAAGCAGCTACAGTGTTTCATATTTCAAGAGTGTTTTTGGCAATGTTCAAATTAGTCTAGAGATAGAAAGGAAAAGAACTGGCAAGTAATTATGCCAAATGGCATTCCTGTTCTTCAACTCTAGTTTTTATTAGCAATTAGTTTCTCACTTGAAGTCAAATTGTGACATTAAAAGAAAAATCCCTTTAGCTGTACTGGAAGCTGAGATTCAAGGTTATGGAATGGAAATGGTGTATTTCTGGTGGTGTAGGATGATGCACCAGATCACAGTGGAGTAGCTGCCAGTTTCTCCTACCAGCTTTCTAATCCAGCAGTAATTACTGAGACTTTTGATTTCTGTGGCTTCCATGCTATCAAACGTACTTTATGCAATCATGGGGTAGCAGGCTGCAGCACTAGTGTTTGTATGCATGTAAAAGTGACATGAGAATATGTACCGTAACTTTACCTCTGTACTAAAACAGTACATATGCTGTGAAAGCTGAGCATGCCCTTTTCTTCTTACTTAGTCTTATTTGTCTGATAGTGTATGGTTTTTTCTAGGAATTTGAATCTTGCCCTTTCAGGGCCCCTATAAACTTTTCTAAAATCCCCCTTCCTGCTTCCCAGCTTACCTTCGTTTCTGAAACTGTGCCAACTGTGTGAGAAATCCCTAGCCAAATCCAGCTGGGGAACTTGTGACTTCTACAACTAAGCCATACAAAAACCCAGGTATTGTACTAGTTACTAGACATCTAGAATTCATACAACCTGTTCACAATCAATCTATGGAATAATGACTTAAGGGGGAAAAAGTGCAAAACAACATAGTGAGCAGATTCAGATAACCTCTGCAAAGATGCTGCAACTGCTCATGGATAATGTGGGGCTGATCCTGCACTCACTGGGTGCATCTACACAGGCAATTAATTTGAAGCAATAAACTCCAGATCACTTTGAGCCAGAGTAAATTACTCTTGGGCACGGCATCTACATGTGCCCCCAGGACAGCAGCAATTTGAGTGAGGGTGAAGCAGTTTACATCTTGGCTGCTCAGCCCTGGGCTCTGGTGGCAGCATCAGACGGCGGAGGGGTTGGCTGGGGCACGCGGGTGCTGAAAGCGCAGAGCCGTGTGGAAGGGCTGTGCAAAACGGCAGCGTTGCATTTTGGCCAGTGTTTTGACAGAACAGCGTTCTGTTTCGACTTTTGTTCTAAGTCGAAACGGCTGTTTCGTATTGTCTCGTGGAAACAGTTTCAAGCCTGTTTCAACATTTTGCCCATAGGATATAATGGGGAAGCTCGAAACAGGCTATAACTTTGTCATTTCTGGCCTGATTTTGATGAAACTTGCAGGAATGGTAGCCCCTTCTGAAGGCATGAAGCCTGCCAAGCATCAAGGAGATAGGTGCAGGGGGTTCAAGGAAACTGCATCCCAAAGTCTTGAGAGCAAAACATCTGTCATGTCTATGTGTTAAGCCACAGTGGGGTCAAAACTGCAGGCCTGATACCCCTGCTGAGGCCACAAAGCCTGCCTATTTTCAGGGAGATAGGTGCAAAGGGTTAAGGGAAACCACACCCCAAACTGCAGACAAGCAAAACTTGTGACATGGGTGACACTGTTTGTGTTAAAGCACAGCAAGGTGAAAGCTGCAAGGGATGCTAGCCCCTGCTGTGGCCACGAAGCCCGCAGCTCTCAAGGAGATAGGGTCAGGGGCCTCTGGGTTCTGGGGCCCTGCACCTCTGGCTGCTGACAGGCAAAACTCGTGTCATGGGTGGGTGACACTGTGTGTTCAGGACATCTGACTCCCCAGTACCTCTGCACTTTTACCTGTGGTGCTACATCCCCCTCTCTCCCCACCCCAGGCTGTCCGTCACCCCTTGACGCCTCCATTTCCATTTTCACTGACTGGCTTTCTTGCCTGCATTGCATATCAGGCCAGCCTCTGGCTTCTTTACTATTTCTTCCATCCAGGACCAGGAGACACACCAACTGCAGATACTTCCTCATCCTTAGAAAGGGTTTTTCACCCCAAAAGCTGGCATCCTGGGTAACTAAGCTGAGCACACCGGGAGCCTCACAACTGCACTGCAACCAGTAAGTGTCAGGCCTGTCAAAGACGTGACAGGTCTGGGCTTTCCCCAGCCAGGACTGTGTGCATGCGGGCGGTAGCTGGAGGTGATGGTACCTCCTACCTGCCTTTCACCAGGGGATCATTGGTCTTGGCATTTACGGGGCTGCCGCACCACCAGCAGCCCCACCAGGCTTCCCTACCCTGGCAGGGTACAGTTTTAGTGGTCATGCCCAAGACCTGGGGCCTCCTCCTTCCCCATAGCCCCATTCCATACCTCCAAGTTCATCCTGGCAGATGGCAGTCTGTGTGGCTAGAAGGCAGGCAGGAGTCTGGTCCCCTGCTGTATGGGTTGACCAGGTGTAATTTACACCTGTTGTCAGTGTCTACACATGCGTTTAGTCACAGTAAATTACCCTGCCATAAGATAATACTGTCTTACTGCAACATGAATTAGTTTATTGAGGCCAAATACCATTGCACATGTAGACAGTGATGCTTTACTCCTCAGCTAATTAGTCTACTTCACAATTAAGTGCATGTGTAGATGCAGCCACTAAGGTCCAACTCTTATTGACTGCCAATAGTAAAAGATTGGACCCTCAGTGAATAGAAAAAGAGGTTAAAAACTTAATTTGTTACGAATGATTTGCTAAACTCCAAATAGCTCAATTTTCCCGGTGCCAGAGCCTATGCACTGTGTAGATGTGGCTTATAAAGAAAATTGCCTGATAATGATGGCCTGCTCTGAGGGTTCAGAAAGTGATTGCTTTGTGCAAAATTTTATGATGTTCATTTTTGGAGGGTTTTTCCCTCTAACCTTTTGTGCTTGATTTCTTACCACTGGTAGAAAGAGAATATGGGAAAACTTTAACATTTATATTTAAGCAGCTGGTGATGTGGAGGGTTGAATAAGTTTGGGGTTGTTTGTTTAAAAAACAATGCACAAAAATAATTTTAAAAAGAACTTTATCTGAAAAAATAGAATAAAAGATGCTAGAGATGGCAGTCTCTTCTTCCCGCTGTGTTACACATGCCACCAAGCGTAACACTGGACAACTACATGAACGATGGAGTAAAGTATTTCATATTGATTAGGCACCTGACTGCCACACTGTTTGCGCAGTTTGCCCAGCCAGTATTAGCTGAGACAGAGCAAAAGAGGTGTAGAATTTGGCAGGTCTGCAATTCATGCCTTGCTGCTTTCAGGGCAAACTCTGCCTAAAGCGATAAAAGACCTATGTGGAAATGCTTAATGGGGAGTAAGGGAGGAATACTTATAAGAACAAATGCCATTAAGACAGCAGAAATATCCTGAGCTATAATTTTAGTTAGTCGTGCTCATAGCATAGCATCCTTAATCCAATTCTCTTGCTTACCTTTGAAGCAGCTCTGAAACATGCACGAAACTTATGCCCTCAATTACAGATTACAAATAAAGAGCAACTGACAGAAAGAGTGGGCCACAAGGAAGAAATATATATTTATTCAAGCCATTTAAATAGTTCCCCACCCCACCCCCGTAAGTATTCAGTACTGAATTAAGGACATCAAAATGCATGCTGCCAGGTTCTTTGATTTGCACTGACACGCAAGCTGTAACTATAACATGAGAGAATATTTCCCATTTGCAAAAAATGCAGCCCTAAGATGTGAATTAAAAAGGCAGAATTCTTAATAGAACCTTCTGTTCAGAGCTGAATAATAAGCACTGTGCAGAACTGCCCGATGCAAATGGGACACTTAGAAATGCTAAGTCTTACAGTGGAATTAGAGAACAAATAAAAAGAAAGAATAGTTTCTAATGCCCTTCCAGGAAAGTTTCAAGGGCACTGGAAAAGGAAGGCAGTTTAGAATTTCTCTGAATAGGACTTAAACTTCAGTAAGCCATCACCAATTCAGAGTGTTTCTGCAACGGTGCATGTGCACATATGTTCTCCTACAGGTTCAAGGGGTCAACCCTGGAGGCTACTTAGCACTAGTGAAAGAACTGTGGACAGGGTAAGCAATCATCATTTAACAGGTCTCTATGCAGAGGACATTTTGCAGAGGGCAGGGAAATGTTTGCAGTGCTCAGTAGCGAAAGCAAGTTTGTCTGCTTCTCACTGTGTGCCTCGGTATTAGACAGCTTGTACTGCATTGTCCATATAAGTTGAGTCCCCTGTTTATTTCTACTCGTGGGTTAGGGGAATATTAGAGAGTTACAGTTCAGCAAGTTCTCATTCTCTTTCTGTTGAAGAGTTCTCATTCTCATATCTTCTGATATGAAGCTGTTTCCTTGGAGCAGCGTAGTCCATTGAACATGGCACCTGAGTGGGCATAGGTTCCTGTTCCCAGGACTATCACCTATTGGTGCTGTCACTAAACCTGCTACATGAAGTTTTGCAAGTACTAAAATGGGGATAATTTCCTTTCCTTTCCTTTGGGCAGTGCCTTAGGCTGCATCCAGATGAGCGCAGCTGTGCGGTGTGTGGTGCCGCAGACCTGTCTGTGGCACGACACACCACATAGTCAGGTGTTCTCTCCGCTGCAGGGTAGCAGGGTGGGGTGTGTTTTTGACCTCGGGAGATCCCAGGGTCAAAAAAAACCACATGAGAAGAAAGGGGTAGCACACATGGGGGCAGTGTGAGCTGCCCAAAACCGGAGCCTGGCCATCCAGAGCCATACTCTAGCTGCCAGCCAGGCTCCAAGCATCAGGATCATCATAGCTGCAGCTCCCCAAGCCCCCAGGTAAGGCTGCTGGGGCTGGTCCCAGCCTCCCCTACCCCACCCAGGGTAGCCTGCCACGCACCCAGAGTCCATAAATGAAAAACACTTCGTAAGTATTTGGCAATTTCATTCCTTGTCAATCATCCTAACAAGCAGGCTGAAGAGTCTCAGATCCCAAAGTTCTGGAAGGCTTTTCTTTGGGCGACTACGACATGGTGCTCACTAGGCCTGTGCGAGGCAGCTAGTATTTGCTCTGGATTTGGATTTGGCCCATTCGGGGGACAGTGATTCGATTCGGTGATTCAGATCACTGTCCCAAATCAATTTGGCTGAATCTGAGTTGGAGATTTGGCTGCTGCCCCAGCCCCAGCCCGCTCTCCCAGCCCGGCAATGGCTGCACTGCCCGCCCCAGCTCCTGGCACTTGTTAAAAAAAAAGACCCAACTCACCAGGTGCCGCCAGGCAGGGGGGTGATCCCCACTGCCTCCCACTGTCCCGCACTGTGT
>NW_017728911.1:27555282-27571263 GCF_001723895.1 Crocodylus porosus | reverse complement strand
GCAGTGGATGGGGGCTGGTCCCCTCCCCCCTCCTCCAGCTCCCTCTCTCCCACCCCCTGCTTACCAGCTCGGAGTCCAGCTGCAGGTCCCTGCTGCAGCCACCGGGGACTGCCCAAATCTTTTCTGAAGATTCAGAGAGCTTCGAATCGATTCAGACCTTTTAACTGGTCCCCAATTTGATTTGGGTTCAGAGATTCAGCCACCGAATCGGCCCATATGTCCTCTGAATCGAATCAGCACCTGAAGCTTTGCACAGCCATAGCGTTTGCCATCACACTTGTTCAGGTTGCCAGCAGTCTCCATCACGTAGTCTCCATTCCTCCTGTCTGGGAAAGAAGGTGCCAGTCAGACTTGCGCTATTTGGAAGGTGGACCCGGGCTGTCTGGTGGTTTGGTGACTCAAAGACTGCCTAGATTTTGATTCCATTGTGTTTTTAAAAATCATTTTTAAAATGCTCTCTCCTTTTCTCTGAATTCTGACATAACTGTAGCCAGAAATGTACATTCAAAATCCTGTGACAAATTGTTTCTGTTTCTTTGAAATTGGAGAAGTATGTGTTAAGCAAGTTAATCAAGGTGGCAAGGTGTTTACCATGTTCCCGCAGAAGTGGCTGTTCCACTGAAGCCTGCTGTCATCACCAAGGTAAGCAGTAGATGTCAAACCCTATCCAGGACCTTGTGCGAGGGGACATTATAGTTATTCTGTAACCACCTGGAGGCTTGAAAAAGCATGTCTGAAACCAGCTTTTCTCCAGTCTTTCTTAAATGAGAAAAACAAACCAATTCTGCTCTCAGGCGCAGTATGTGCCACATCCCTGCAAAAAACACTTTTCTTTCACTGAGGTTATGAAACTTTCTGAGAAACAGCAGCATTCAAGGAAAATGACTTTAAACTATTGCATCATATTCCATGGATTTGCAAGGTTCAAGCCATCTTTTTAGAGGTAATTTTTCAAAAGAGTGCCCAGGGGTTTAGCAGTGTGAGTGCATAAAAATTAAATAGGATTCATGCAGCCAAAAGTTTGGCCCAGCACATGGGAAAGTTACATGGGGTAGGGGAAGACACCAGTTCAAATATAAAATATTTGCTCATTTTCCTACAACTTTGTCAGGAAAGATGGCAAATCTGCTCTGCGTTTTAGTCCATCAGGAGTAAGCCGTTCACTCCTCTGTGCTGATCTGGCTTGTGAATCTGTGGTTGTCTCCCCCACCCCCTCCCATTCAGAGTACCGGCAGAGAGGGACTGGAACCTATTCAGTGACCCTCAGCAATAGCACCTGTGTCTCGAGGTTCCTTTCTTACTCCTGCATCTCTCTCATATCTATTGAGGCAATGGGCAGAGGTCGGACTTTGCTCTAAATGCTCTGTCCCCACTGAGGAGAATCATACTGGAGCATAGAAAGGCTTGCTCAGATAGTGCTGACAGCCTTAAAAAAATGACCCTCGTGCCTCAGGTCCAAGGAATAGATACAATAAATAACCAACTTAATCTTAAATTGGAAAGTATTCAAAACTTTCTGATCAACAAGGAGGAGAAGCTATTTGGTGATGACTTCCCTTCTGATAGGAGGCTGCTGCTTATAGAAAATAATTCCCTGTCTAAATGCTCTGTTTGAGACGTGATATCACATGGTGACATATTCCACCAGGCTTCACCGATCCCATTGCATAACAGGATGCTGATTAATGATCCAAGATAATAGGAGGTAAAAGCTGAATACATTTGTTTAAAAGCCATCATACGCTACAAATAATTCCTGTCATGTGAACAGTGTCCTAAAGTTTTCTGAACACCAAGCTAGCTTGTGCTGCCCAAATACTCCATAAGAGATGGTGAGTTTACACAACCTAAACTTGAATGTGGTATACTATATAAGTGAGGTAATCATTACAAAATAACAGATCAGAGCCACACTTGGTGAAACGCACCATTTTTCCACACCGCAAGGAATAATGAATTCAGAACTGATGCAGGCAGTAGATAAAAGTTTCCCAATTCCAATACCATTAGCATCATAAACATCAAGCAAAGAGCTGTGCTCATTGTAGATTAATAGCAATGCTCCCATCAAAGGCTTAGAAAACCCACAAGAGACCCTAGGTGAAATCTAGCAGACATCAGTTAGCATTAGCTAAAGCAAACAGCAGGGGCTCATTAAGAAGCTGAACTTTATCATAAAGACTACAAATTATGTAAGTGAGGATCCACCTTCATTGACCTTGCCTTGTGGAGCTGAAATGTGATATTATTTCAGTTTCACTGGGCACTGCCCCAACAAATCTCCCAGTAAATGAAGCTAACAATCTCCTGTACCTTCAGTGCAAATCCAGAAGTACATGGAAATGCTGTGACCGTCTACTTCCCAGACTTTGATCATAATCTAACTTGGACAAGTATGCAGAACTGTAAATCAAGAACACAGGGAAAAGAGAAAGTATGCTTGGACACAGTTGATAAATTGGTGCAATTATGTGTGTTCCCCTGTCAATTCATAATTCAAAAACTCTCATGTGAATGAGTTTTTGTTCCCATGGAAGTATTGGGAATTGCTGTTCAACTAATGTCCATATTCTTGTGCCAAGAAAAGAATTTGTATGAGAACAGGTGTATGCATTTTCATTTTTCCCAGTGAAAAAGTAAAAGAAATTGGGAGATTAGAAATAATACCTTCTCACTTGTTGGCCAGCTCTACACTATGAATCAGAAAGCATAATGGATGGCAAATAATGAAATGGAAGGATCCACTGTATACCATTGTGTTTGCAAACTGTATGTCCAGATCATGTCTCGTCAGTAACAAGACATGCGTTCCAAGGTCTTCAAATTGGTTTACAAATGATTTAAGAACATGGAAAAGAGAAACTTTGGCAATAAATATAATTCCAATTAATAGTTCAGACAACCCTGTCTTATGTCTTTTGAATTACTATACATACATTTACTAATTATTTCATGTACACAGACTAATAATGATATCCAGTAACATGATCATGGAAATGTACCTGCTGCTATTGACTGACATCTTTGTCATGGACCAGAGTAATGTGAAGTACTCACCAACATGCTACAGAGCAAAACTGAGTATTTGCTCAGAGCTGGATGGCCATTTCTCTGAGCATGTTGTTATAATTTAAAGTTTTGTCTGTTCTCCTTTGCTTAGATTCATTTAAATGACAGTTTGGTAACGGTGTAAAACAAATGGAATTAATACCTCGTGGACCAAGGCATGATCCCCCTATCCTTACAAGTCACATTTTCTTCTGCTTGCTTTCTGCACATCTATGGATTATTGGCTCTATTCTTTGCAGCTCAGTCCTGCATATTCTTCCCTTGAGTTCATTTGGAAAGTTGATATGGCATTAGGCGTTCTAATTATTTCAGTGTAATAGCTATTATTTTTATGGGTCTAATATGGATGCAAAACACTGTAGTATACCTGACAAGGGAAAAAAGCATAACTCAGAAAGATGCCTTTACAAAATTTTGGATCACGAAACATATCTGCCTCTTTCACACATTAGCTCAGATCAGGAAATTGAGCTTATTTACTTTTATGCCCCAACGTTTGTCAATCCCAGCTATACAGCTGAGCCAAGAAAAATATCACCAGAAACCGTTTTGCTTCTTACGTATTTCCTGGACCCACATGTCTACAACAGCAACCCAACCTTACTTATTCTGAACGGTGCTTAAGCATATGTTTTAGCTCTCATTAAAATTAATGGGACTTAAACACATTCTTAAAATTAAACATATACTTAAGTGCTTTCCTAAATCAGGGCCCCAGTTCTCAGTACAGAGTAACTGAGGTGTGCAGTTTCCAGAAGATGAACAGAGCCGCTCTGCAAACAAAAGCTTGTCGTTAAGAAGTTTCCTCCAGTTTCTCTTTCTCTATCTCTCTGGGGTCAAGTGCAGTCTCACTTAATCTGTACTGCCAGCTCATTAGATTCATTTCATCTCTAGAAAGATGGATGCAGGGCCTGACATTTAGCAAGGAAGAGCAGTTCTTCAGTGCCGAGGTGAAAATTAATTGTTGACATTTCTTTCCTTTTGCCCATTTTATATGCAGGGAAATAATAATAATAAAAAAAAATAGCAACCCAAGTAGTTACAGCACTGGGACAGGGAGGAGCAAGCAGAGCATAGCCCAGCAGGCTCCCCTGGAGAACCAACAATCTGTTGATCCTTTCTAATGAGAGAGCAACAGCAGTGAAGAGCAAGGTGAGACTTGCAGAGCCATCTGAGTGTAGGAGGTGTCAGAACAATCCTTCGTCTAACATTTCCCTCTGCTTCCCTTCAACATATGGCTCTGCCAGGAAGAGATCCTTTATGCAAGTGAGTGCACAAAAGGAGCCAAGACAAATAAACGGTGAGAGCTGCATATACCACCATCCCTGCTACCACGCTGCAGCCTCTTTGCATCTTAATATCTGTAGTGACGTTAGGAGGGATGAAGAGCAGAAGGGCTGCTGAGGCTGCTTGGAACACCAGCCAGTTGCAGGAACAATGCATGCCTGTTTCTCACCAGTAGGGAAGATCAGGAACAAACACACAAAAGGAAAATGAAATGATTTCCTCACTTCATAGGCAAACTGAAGCAGATGAGCCAAAATGGACTGAAATCCTAGTTCTACTGAAGTCAATGCCAAAACTCTCACTGACTTTGGTCTGGATAGGATTTTACCCATGTGTTTTTGGACGAAAGGCTCATGTGACAGCTTAACAATCCCTCTGAACAATCCTGACTTCCAAACCCTGCATTCAACGCTGTGAACTATGGAAAGTTCAGACTCCACCCCAAATCTGACTCCCTTTTATAGCTGTATCAATCAGTGCAAGAACACTGGCAATACAGCAGTGCTCAGGCAATCCAGAAAGTTTTGGGAGAGTGTTGGGGACGACTTCGAGGTGCAAGTGCTGGAGCAGCCAACTAGGGGCCATGCTCTTCTTGACCTGCTGCTCACAAACAGGGAAGAATTGATGGGGAATGTACTAGTACATGGCAACTTGGGCAGCAGTGACCATGAGCTGATTGAGTTCAGGATCCTAAGGAAAGGAACAATGGAGAGCAACAGAGTAAGGACCCTGGACTTCAGAAGAGCAGACTGACTCACTCAGGGAAGTCATGGGCAGGATCCCCTGGGAAGCCAGACTGAGGGGAGAGGAGTCCAGGAGAGCTGGCTGTACTTTAAAAAAGCCTTACTGAGAGTACAAGAAAAGACCATCCTGATGTACAGGAAGACTAGCAAATGTGGCAGAAGACCAGCTTGGCTTATGAAGGAGCTCTTTAATAAACTAATTCACAGAAAGGACGCTGCCAAATGGAAATTTGGACAAACAACTAGGGAGGAGTATAAGAGTATTGCTTGGGCCAAAGCACAATTGGAGTTACAGCTAGCAAAGGATATGAAGGGTAACAAGAAAGGTTTCTACAAGTATGTCAGTAACAAGAGGAGAATCAGGGCAAGTGTGGGCTCCTTACTACATGGGGGAGGCAACCTAGTGACCGAGGATGCAGAAAAGGCTGAAGTGCTCAATGCCTATTTTTCAACAGGCAGGATTGTGAAAATGCAAATGAGAGGACGTTTGGAAGACAATGGCTGGGGAATGAGGGAAGGGGTGAGGGAGGGAAATGTGTGAAGGAATGCAAGTGGTTGGCTGGAGGCTGGTTACTTGGTACATCAGATGTCAGGCAGATTGTAATGTGTCATAAATCCAATGTCTATATTAAGTCCACAAATTTTTGTATTTTTTGTATTTAGATTTATGAAGTGAAGTTTGTAAACTTGTCTGTGAAAGGTGTTTTGTAAATTCCTTTTGAGGATTAGAACAGAGAGATCAGAGAGGGATTGTCTTGTGAGAAATGAACATCCAAAAAATAATTGGATATTTTTTCCTTTGCTGGATTTTTGGTGTGTGTTCATTTTGGTATGCAGTTGTTGTTTGGTTTCTCCTACATATTTTCCATCAGGGCATTTAGTGCACTGGATGAGATACATTACACTTCTGGAGGTGGACGTGTAAGATCCAGGAATGGTGATGGTTTAGTTGTGGGGTGTAATTATTGTGGCAGTAGTGGAGACGTGTTTGCAGGTTTTACATTTCTTGTCCTGGTGTGGTCTGGATCCATTTGGTGTGGTTTGGGCCATAGGAAGTTTGATTCTGGTGATGAGGTTAGCGAGGTTTGGTGCTAGTTTAAAGGCTGGGATGGGTGGTTCTGGAAAGGTCTCTTTAAGAAATGGGTCTTCTTCTAGTATGGGTTGCAATTGTTTGACGATTTTCCATATAGATTCCAGGGAAGGATGGTATGTAATAATTAATGGTGTGCATTTCATGGGGATTTTCTGTTTGTTCTGCAGCTATTCTTCGCATGGTATCTGGGTGGCTGTTTCAAAATGCAATCCATCTCTCTGGAGAAGTGTTCCCATTGGGTGAAAACCCTTTTGAGATTTGTGAGGTGACAATTGTGAGTATTCTCCTTAGTGCAATTTCACTAGTATCTGAGAGCTTGGCTTTAAATTAGTTTTTTGGTGTGTTTGGGGTGATGGTGAGTTTAGGGTGATTGCTGGTTCTATGTATGTTGGCCCGTGAGTTTCTTATATTTGGTCTTATGTATTTTACCATTCTGGACATGATCATGGTGTCTAAAAAGGAAATGTTGATACTACAGTATTCAAGAGATATTCTGATGGAAGGGTGACGAATGATTTCCAACACAAAGTCAACTATCAGAGACTGCAGGTTTTCAGCCCAAATGATGAAGCTGTCACCTGTATTTCTCAGGTATAGCATGAGTTTGATGGTCCAGTTTTTGAGGAATTCTTGATTCAGGTGGACCATAGAAAGGTTGTCATATTATAGGGCCATTTTGGTGCCCATAGCATTTTCACAGACCTGCTTGTTATAAATTATCTAATTTTCTACCTTAGAGAACACATAACAAAAACAGTCTCCCTACACCTGATGAAGGGTGTTTGTGCCCAAAAGCTTCCAAAGAACCATATTCCAACTATTTAGTTGGTCTAATAAATGATATCACATCTACCCAAAGAACCTTGCCTGCCTATGTCCTTTGACCAACACGGCTATACCCAACAACCTCAGTTTTAGCAAGGCTTTTGATATGGTCTCCCACAACATTCTTTTAGGCAAGCTAAGGAAGTACAGGCTGGATGAATGGACTGTAAGGTGAACAGAAAACTGACTGGAGCATTGGACTCGGGGAAGTAATTAGGGCTGTGCAAAATTTTGCCTGCCATTTTGTTCCAACAGTGTTTCAGCCAATTTCAAGGTCAAAACAGCAAAATCAGAACAAAACAAAGCCGGTCAAAATAGCATCAAAACAAAACGAGGCTGGTTGAAACCTTTCAAAAGGCTGGGGATGGGAAGTCAGTCCAGAGATCAAGCACAGGGTCCCGGGAAGCAGCGCAGCTGGGCTGCCACCCAGCCCAGCGCAATCAAGCATGGGGCCCTAGGAAGCAGCCCAGCTGGGCTTCCTCCTGGCTCTGGCATGATCTAGCAGCTGGGCTGCCTCCCACCCTGGTGTAATCTTGCGGGGACACTGGGAAGCAGCCCAGCTGGGCTGCCTTCTTCCGGGTGTGATGTAGCACTCAAAATGGCATCAAAACATCCTTTCTGTTTTGATGGAACAGCTGTTTTGACTCAAAATGAAATTCGAGATGAAACACTGTCCCCTCAAACCATCGAAACTCAAGGCGAAACAGAATGGTGCCATTTCGCACAGCCCTAGTATTAATCAATGTCTAGTTGACAGCCGGTATCAAGTGGAGTACCCCAGGGGCTAGTCCTGGGTCTGGTTTTGTTCAAAGTCTTCACTAACTACCTGGAAGATGGCATAGAGTCCACCTTCAGCAAGTTTGCAGATGAGACCAAGCTGAGGGGAGCGTTCAATAAGCTGGAGCATAGGGCTAGGATTCAGAGTGACTTAGACAAATTGGAGGATTGGGCCAAAAGAAATCTCATGAGGTTCAACAAGGACAAGTACAAAGTCCTGTACTTAGGACGGAACAATCCCATGCACTGGTACAGGCTGGGGGCTGACTGGCTGGGCAGCAGAAAAGGACCTGGGGGTTACAGTGGACAATAAGCTGAACATGAGCCAACAGTGTGCCTTTGTTGCTAAGAAGGCTAACAGCATAGTGGGCTGCATTGGTAGGTGTGTTGCCAGCAGGTCAAGGGATGTGATTACTCCCTTCTATTCAGCACTGGTGAGGCCACATCTGGAGTTCTCTGCTCAGTTCTGGGCCCCCCACTATAGAAAGGATGTGGATAAATTGAAGAGAGTCCAGTGGAGGACAACGAAAATGGTGAGGGGGCTGGGGCACATGACTTATGAGGAGAGGCTGAGGGAACTGTGCTTATTTAGTCTGAAGAGAAGACTGAGAGGCTTCAGGTACCTGAAGGGGATTCAGAAGAGGATGGATCTGGACTGTTCTCAGTGGTGGTAGATGACAGAACAAGGAGAAATGGTCTCCCATTTGCAGCAAGGGAAGTTTAGGTTAGATATTAGGAAAAACTTTCTCACTAGGAGGGTAGTGAAGCACTGGAACAGGTTACCCAGAGAGACTGTGGACTCTCCATCCTTGGAGATTTTTAAGACCCTGGTCTTAAAAAGCTTTGGCTGGGATGATCTAGTTGGGAATGGTCCTGCTCTGAGCAGGCAGTTGGACTAGATGACCCCCTGAGGTCCCTTCCAATCCTAATTTTCTATGATTTCTAACATACATACAATTAGTTTATGCATATTATTGATCTACCAAATCAGTAAGTTTGGCAGTCAGTGGATTTGAACTTATTAGGGTAGGAAACAGAGGAAGAGGAGGAAGGAATTTGTAACTAAGTAGGAAAACAATGAAGAGATACAGGGCCCCATTTTGACTGTCCTGTACATATAGTCCCAAATGTGGCTATGTTTGTTTTTTGGCTCAGAAATGGAGGTGGCAACAAACGTAATGAAACATCAGACTTGTTCCGTATGTAACACTATATAGCTTTATGCTGCAAAATGTGAAGTAATAAAATAACAAATGCTAAGTCAGAGATGGGGGAAATAAAATCATTCAACAAGCTGATTCATGAGCAGGATCAAAAGAGATTAAAGGGAATGTATTCTGTAGAAATAGTAAATAAAAATAAAATGGGGAGGCATGTACATAATTTGATATGCAGAACCTTGGTAAGACATTGGTTCCAAAATGGCTTTACTAACGTGTGAGCCCTCTGGGAACAAGTGGCCCCACCTGGGATGATATCAGTGCTTGACGTGCAGACCTTCAGCCCTTAAAGCTTGCATTTCTACTGAATAAGCTAAGGCCCAAATCTCAAAGGTATTTAGGCACCTAATCCCCAATGACTGAAACATGTTTGAGGATCTGGACCTGTAAGCATACTGCTTCTATAGTGCTCATGTGACCAGGAATCTTAAATATACCCTCCTCATGTATTCCCAATCCAGGAATGAGGCAGTGAACCTGCTCTGAGGTTGCCTGTCACCAACACTCTGTAGATCTCTACCTCTGGTGAGCCTAAGTAGCTTCCTAGCATGAGTCATGCCAGCAGTTTTTATTGCTTCCCAGCAGAAAGGCTTGATAAGGATTTTTCCAAAGAAGAGTTTGAGATTTTGGGAGATGCACATGAGTACAAGAGACAGACAAGCACACTGACAAGAGATAAAGCATTGCTGGACCTGGTACTGGCCAAAGGGGATAATCTAGTCAGTAACCTAAGAATTGATGGAAAGCTGGGTGATAGTGACCAGAAGCTGATCACCTTCACTATCCATCGCAAAGCTGGCAAGTCAGTCAGCAATACAGAAGTCCTTGACCTTAGGAAAACTGACTTTGACAGGCTCAGGAGGCTCATTGTTGAGGCCCTAACGGACCATGACTTGATAGAAAGAGGAGTCCAAGAGAAGTACTTGCTCCTCAAGGGAGCAATTCTGACAGCACGAGGGATGGCCATCCCATCTTGGAGGAAGGGTAGCAAAAGGGCACAGCAACCCCCTTGGCTTATCAGGGAACTTGAGAACCTCCTACCCCCAAAAAGACAGACTTATAAAGGATGGAAGGCTGGAATAACCACCAAGGAGGAGTACTCAGCACTGGTCTGTACCTGCAGGGAAAAGACCAGGAAAGCCAAGGCCACAACTGAGCTCCATCTGGCTTCACATATCAAGGATAATAAAAAGTCCCTTTTCAGATATGTAGGGAGTCAGAAAAAAAGCCAGGGCAACATTGGACCCCTGCCGAACCAAATGGGACAGCTGATAACCGACACCCAGGAAAAAGCCAATCTGCTTAACAGGTACTTTGCATCGGTCTTTCATCTGCCCAAAGGGACCACACTGCTTAGCAAGATGCGGAATGGCTAGGGTGAGGGCATCTTTACACCCAGCATCAGTGTTGATCTCGTAAAGGATCACCTTGAGAGGCTGGACGCCTTCAAGTCAGCTGGCCCTGACAGATTACACCCTAGAGTATTCAAGGAGCTGGCAGGTGTCGTAGCCCATCCACTAGCAAAATATTCAAAAACTCTTGGTGCTCAGGTGAAGTACATCAAGATTGGAAGAAGGCCAATGTGGTGCCCATCTTTAAGAAAGGGCAGAAGGTAGATCCCGGGAAATAGATTCTGGAGAAAATTATCAAAGAAACCCTTCTTGATAACCTGGCTGAGAGCAACATCCTGAGGGACAGCCAGCATGGGTTTGTCACAGGTAAGTCTTGCCTGATCAGTCTCATCTCCTTCTATGACCAGGTGACATATCACCCAGACAAAGGAGAATAGATTGACTTCATATATCCGGACTTTAAAAAAGCCTTCGATTTGGTGTCCCATGATCTCCTCATGGAAAAATTGGCCAACTGTGGCCTTGGCTA
The DNA here is from genome assembly GCF_001723895.1 of Crocodylus porosus. Classification (NCBI taxonomy): domain Eukaryota; kingdom Metazoa; phylum Chordata; order Crocodylia; family Crocodylidae; genus Crocodylus; species Crocodylus porosus. The sequence goes on along the minus strand of NW_017728911.1, from coordinate 27,560,368 downwards.
CACCACAGTCCAATGGCTGGGAAATTGTCTCTGAGGTCGGACCCAGAGAGTAGTAGTTGATGGTAGTGAATCATTATGGCTCTCCGTGACCAGTGGCATCCCCCAAGGCTCTGTCCTTGGGCCGTTTCTCTTCAACATCTTTATCAACTATGTAAACATTGGTGTCAGAAGCGCACTGGCCAAGTTTGCTGATGATACTAAACTTTGGGGCATAGCTTCCACACCTGAGGACAGGCAAGTCCAGGCCAACTTGGATAAGAGTAATAAGTGGGTGGATACAAACCTGATGATGTTCAATACTGATAAATGCAAGGTACTCCACCTTGGGGGGAAAAATCCCCACAGCATGCTTATAGGCTCGGCGGTGCTAAGCTCACTAGCACCACTGCTGAAAGAGACTTGGGGGTCATGACTGACCACAAGATGAACATGAGCCTTCAATGTGATGTCACAGCTGGTAAAGCAAACAAAAATCTGTCTTGCTTCTATAGATGCTCCTCAAGTAAATCTCAGGATATCATCCTCCTGTTGTACTCGGCCTTGGTGAGGCCGCAGCTGGAGTACTGTGTCCAGTTTTGGGCTCCACAATTCAAAAAGGATGTGGAGAAACTTGAGGGAGTCCAGAGGAGAGCCACACGCATGATCAGAGGGCAAGAGAATAGGCCTTATGAAGGGAAGCTGAGAGCCACGGGAGCCTTCAGCCTGCAAAAGTGCAGGCTCAGGGGGGACCTGGTGGCTGCCTATAAGTACATAAGGGGTGTACATCAGGATCTGGGGGAACGTCTATTCACCAGAGCGCCCCAAGGGATAACAAGGACTAATGGTTGTAAACTCCTCCAAGACCGTTTTAGGCTGACATAAGGAAAAATGTTTTTACTGTCTGAGCCCCCAAGGCCTGGAGCAGACTCCCTCCAGAAGTGGTGCAGGCATCTACTCTGGACTCATTCAAGAAACGTTTGGATGCTTATCTTGCTGGGATCCTTTGACCCTAACTGACTTCCTGCTCCTAGGCGGGGGTCTGGACTTGATAATCTTCAAGGTCCCTTCCAGCCCTAAAGTCTATGAAATCTATGAACCTTATATTTAAAGGGGATTTGGGAAGACACACCGTGGATGAGAAGCTTCCCTTTAGGAGCCAAAAAAGGCAGTATCATTTCATTGGTGTTTTTTCTAATGGAGTACTTTTCCCTTTGTATTTTCTGCTGGTGTTCAGCCAGCACAGACCTGCTTGAGCAACTCATTGCCTCTAACCATGACTGTCAGACGGTGCTTGGGCACAGGCACTGAACCTTCCCCAAAAAACAACAGATGTTTGCTGACTGTGTCCTTCCAATGCTTCCCTGATCAGTCCATGGAACACTGCCATGTGGCAGATACAGCATGAAAGTCAAACAGTGTCTTCAAATGCGGTGTCACCAAAACAGGAGGCCGAGCATATTCATTTCTTGATAAAATAGTCAGACTGCTTTACATAACTATCCAATCTTCATTAAGGCAGAAAAATGCAATCTCTTGCTAGCATCCACATCTTTGAATGAGCAAGAAAACCGACATTTCAATTACAACTACAGCAGTCAAGAGACTATTGTTGGACTATAAATCTATGGTGTTAGTTATTGCCATTAAGCATTAAATCAATGTAAGTAATGTCTTGGAGTCTTGCCACTCAGATTGATAAACCAGGGAGGACATGGGCTGCTGTCCAACCCATGGCACTACTGTACTTCAGATTTCCTTAGTAACTTCCAGTGTCCCTGTATCTAGAACAGTGAGTCTCAACTGGTGTGCTGTAGTTGAGGTGTGCAAACACCTCACATGATTTATGAGATTAATACAGTAGAATTACTCTCTTATATTTTCATAGCAAAAACATGAGTGAAAGCTAAGAACTGGCATTTTCGGAGGGGTGCTTTGAGTTTGACAAAGGGGACCTTGAGTCAAAAAAAAAAGGGTGAAAACCACTACTCTAGGAAGAAAGGGTGGAATTATAGGTGAGTCTCTGGCAGAAGAGCTGGGTTCACATCCTGACTCTACCTGAGACTCTGGGCGACCATGGGACAGTCCTCTTTGTGCTGTTGCCTCTTTGTGCTTCTGTTCCCTATCTGTAGCACAGAGGTCTTTTCTCCAACCCTCTGTGTTTCTATTCTGTTTAGGTGGTAAGCCTTTTGTGACAGGAACTGCCTCTTATTAAGAGTTTTATATAATGCAGCTCAAAGTTTGTTTGAGGGCTTTGGGCACTTTTGTCAATAATAATATATTCCTTGCAACTGCATCCACAAGAGCCTTTAAAAAAAAAGCAATAGGTCTTTGGCAGTACTAGGCTTTTTAGAATTAACTATTGCTTTATTAAACCATACATATAGTAGTTCAACGATCTTGCAGGTCTCTTTCCTGAGGCTTGACCTAGCATTAGCTGTGAATTTAGAAGCTCACTTGCCACTGAAGCACACAATTCCTGCTCTTGTCATTGAAAAAACCTTTTTGTTATAAATTGATCCCCAAATAACTCCTGTGAAAATACTGTATGGCAGAGAGCCAGTTTCTGGAGGATGCCTGATGGAACAAACAGCAATGTCCCACAATATTAAGTCAAAGCTGCAATAATGTCAGGGCAGCATTTGACATCTCCTCAAAACCCTGTCAAGAAGCTGGGAGCACAGGCCGCTTGGACTTTGTGGGGGAGGATATCCTTTTGGCTTCTGAAGTACTGACATCGCATTAAGGAAAGAAGACAGCATACCTCTTGGAGTAACTGCTTTACATCCCAAACTTTCTTGAAGGCATACAGGACAGAGTTGAATGTCAAGCAAATTGCAACAGCAAGAGCCTAGGGATAGCCTTGTGTAGTGGCAACTTGTGAGCCAAGGGCCCAATGCAAAGTCTTTTATAGCAGAACAGAGGTTATTTTCCATTGAGGCTGGTGGGCTTTGGAGCAGACCCTAACTAGAGCTTGACCAGCAGATCTCACCAGCAGATCTGAACAGTATAGGAATGGTGTGACTTTCAGAAACAGAAGCTGTGTTTCTGTCACATAGAGAAAACAACCAAGGCAAATGCAGTTAGAGGTGATATATTAATATAGGGCTGTCCAACTGGTAGCTTGAGACCAAGGGCCTCAGCAGTTACCTCTCCTGCTGACACATGGCAGGGAAGGGGCTGGGGTCCACGTGCCATCTGTGTGTGGCACAGGGACAGAGGCTACATGCCACCAGCGCAGCCTGCACAGTGGGGAGGGGGGATCCCCACTGCAAAGCTCCTGGCCATGCTGTAGTTGGATAGTCCTGAATTAATATGTGCAAGGCCTCCCAAGTTCATTTGTAAAATGCCATGTTTCTGCTATTTATCAACAGAAAGGAACAAATGCCCCTCTATTGTTCAGTCCCAGAGCAACCTCCTTTGGCTGGATCTGGTTAGTTTCCTTTTTTTCCGGCCGTCATGCTTTCCATTTTCAGGTTTGAAAGAGAAGCGGATGCAAGGCTCATGTCATTTATTTCTAAACCAGCTTCAGTTGATAAGTAATACCAACTGGTCCCTGCTTTCGCTTGAGAAATCCTGTAGGTAGTGGACACAGATGTAGCTCTACACGCTGTCTTTGGTAGATCTAATTGCAAAGCCAGTATGTTTCTCAAGCTCAAAAGTGGAGGAAGTTTGAGCAAAAGGTAGTTAGAGGAGGATTTCTCCCTGCTATCCAATAGTTTTAAATGAATTTCCTTCATTTGTATATTCCTGTTTTCTGTAGCAACAGAACTAACAGAGGCAAGCATGACAATAGTTGTAAGAGGAAGCTACCCTGAAAGGAAATTACGTCATTGAAAGACCAAATAGATATTTTTGCATATAAATCAGAGGAAGGCTTGCATGGCAGGAGGAGAGAGAGGATGGCTTTCCCTGCTGCAGCGTTCTTGCTTTTCAAAAGCTTTTTATTCAGTGTCAGACCGAGAGGCATCAAATTAAGTTTTGTCCATCACAGACTGCAGTGCCGCTCACTGCATAATATTCTGGGGATCAGACAACACTTACAAACTGGTGCCAGCCTGAGAAAATCCCTTGGAAAGGTTTTAACATAATCAATAGAGCAGTTTGGATATGATTATTAATCTCTGTAATATGTTAGTGCCAAGAGGCCAAGCAGATAAGGGCCCATTGAATAGGTGTTGCACAAATATATGTAATATATCAAATACAGCTAGATCTCTTTGCAGGTACTGGCTCCAAATTTATTCTCATCGTTTTCAGAGGTGATTGAGGTCAGCAGTTCTTGCTGACAATCATTTATATCACATCCACATTTCCTAAGGGTTTGTGTAGAACTCTGATACTGTTTATTAACTACACAGACATCTTTCATGAAATGGTGTAAGGGACACAAATAACTACGTTTTCTCTAAACTCCAGTTCAGCAAAGCTCTTAAGCAAGTGGATTCTCTCTACACTTTGGTCCCTCGGCCCTCTCCCAGTCTCTGGCTAAGGTCTCTGAGGTAGGATTTGTCACATATCATGTGTATGGATGATGGACCTTAGATCCCAGCTGGAAACACTGGGTAGTACTGTCAATAATAGTGGACAATTTAGTGGACCAAAAAGTTTTCACAAAGACTTAGATCCTGGCTTAATTTCCAGGTAGATGTGCACCTTAGAGACTAACTAAAATATACAGCGAGCATAAGCTTTCTTGAACTCAAGCTTACTGCATCTGATGATGTGAAAGGACAAGCAGAAAGCATTGTGTAAAGTAGAGTGAATTACTTGAATACAAAAGGTGGAAAGGGAGGGAGGAAGGAGGGTGCAGATGCTTCCTCAGCCTGACAAAGCGTATTTGTACCTGAAAGCTTGCAAAGAAGAATGGTTCCAACTATCTGAGTTGGTCTAATAAAAGATACCAGATTTACCCAAAGACCCTTTAAGGTTCCTGGGGGGTCTTTAAGACAAGGCTGGATGAACACCTTGCTGGGGTCATTTGACAGTCAAATGGGTCGCCAGCTGGCTGGAGGGCCGCACCCAGAGGGTGGTAGTGGATGAGTCTTTCTCAACCTGGAGGGATGTGGGCAGTGCGGTTCCGCAGGGCTCGGTCCTCGGGCCCGCACTG
>NW_017728911.1:27544271-27554914 GCF_001723895.1 Crocodylus porosus | reverse complement strand
AGCAGGGCAGGCCCTATGAGGAGAGGCTACGGGACCTGAACCTGTTCAGCCTCCACAAGAGAAGGCTGAGGGGTGATCTTGTGGCCTGTTATAAACTAGTCAGGGGGGACCAGCAGGCATTGAGGGAGTCAGGGTTCCCCCGAGCACCGCCGGGAGTGCCCAGGAATAACGGTCACAAGCTGGCAGAGGGTAGGTTTAGGTTAGATATCAGGAGGCGCTACTTCACTGGGGGTGTTTAAGAGGAGGTTAGATGAACACCTTGCTGGGGTCGTTTGACCCCAGTACTCTTTCCTGCCATGGCAGGGGGGGTCGGACTTGATGATTTGCTCAGGTCTCTTCTGACCCTACCAGCTATGAAACTATGAAACCTTGTCTGCCTGAGGGCCATTCCCGGAGTAGGGGGTGAATCGGGGCAACCGCCCCAGGCCCTGCACTTTGGGGGGCCCCGCAGAGCTGGGCAGAGCAGCACGGCAGGGCTCGCCTAGTGTTGCTGACTCCACTCCACCGCCAGCCTCACATCCGACCACTCACCGCCCTTCCCCCTGCTGCCAGCTTCATGTTTGGCCACCCATCACCACCCCCCCACAACTCCCGCCCCGGTCACTGCCGCCAGCTTCCTCACTTCTGAGCCCCACACAGGTTGATTTGCCCCGGGCCCCACACCCTGCAAGGATAGTCTCTGCCTATGCCCCTAATGCCTCCTGAAATTTGAATCGGCCAAATCTCCAGATCACCCAGACCCACCCCCACCCACGGTCCCAGGCCCAGCAATGGCTGCCCCACCCGCCACAGCTCCCGGCACTTTGAAAAAAAAAGCCCCAACTCACTGGGTGCTGCCAGGTGTGGGGGGGTGAGCCCTACTGCCCCCCCCACTACCCCATGCTGCAGGAGGGAGCTCTGCATAAGCCCCCTGACTCCCTCCCACTGTCTCAGCCCCCACCATAGCCACCCTACCCACCCCAGCTCTGGCCCTTTAAGGAAAACAAAAAACAAAAAACCCTGGACTCACCGGTGCCTGCCCAGTGGGGGGGCGATCCCCACTGTCCCCTGCTGCCCTGCACCACATGGTGGGCTCTTCCATGAGCCCCCTGAAGCCCCGAGGCCACTGCAGGAGCTGGTGAGTCTGGGGGCTTTTTTGGGGGCTTTTTTTCTTAAAGGGCTGGAGCCGGGCCAGGCAAATCAGCCATGGCGGGGGGGCTGGGACAGTGAGGGAGTCATGGGGCTTGTGGTAGAGCCGCCCCATGCAGCATGGGGCAGTAGGGATCGCCTCCCCACCTGGCAGCACCCGGTGTGTCGGGATCTTTCTTTAAAGCACCGGGAGCTGGGGCAGGCAGGGCAGCCATGGGAGGGCTGGGGGAGCTGGCAGGGGTTGGGAGGCACTCAGGGGGGCTGGAGGAGCAGGCAAGGGATGGAGCCTGGCAGGGATCCACCCATGGTCCTCTCCCCCCTCTCCCCCCTCCCCTCCACAGCCCCCTACTTACCAGCATGGAGTTTGCTGTTACCAACACAGCAGATGGTGGAAGGTATTAGGGAACAGTTTACTTGAGGGGTAGCAAAAAACAAGTAGTGGAGGAAGGCAGAAACAGGAATTCAGAGAGATTGTAGCAGCAGGGTATTTTTGCCTTAGCAGGAAATAAGCCTTGGGGTGGGGAGGCAGTCTGAAACGTCCCATTCAGTCCAAAACTGGCCCTGCCTGCAAGGCAGGAGTAAATCAAACCTCAGGAGGACCATGGGAAAACACTGGCTACAGAGGTTGCAGTAGAGGCTGAATGCTAAGTCCTGACAGGTGGGAGAGCTAAATGCATGGACCAACAATGGGACCAGATAGGTAAATCCATGTCACCAATATAGCCGAGAAGTGAACAGAGACGCGAGCTGAATATGGAGAGAGAAAACAGTGTGAGATCAAAATAAAACAAGAAAGGCCATTCTCTTGCTTTGTCACTGTGAGAAGGACACAGCAGTTCAGGGAACAGCAAAGGTTACAAAAGCCTGGTGAACAATGATCCCTCTTGAAAGAGGAGCAAGATAAAACTAGCCAAGAGCTAGGTATAGGTGCGGGGTTCACAGAGAAATAAGTGGACGTTGTGAAATTTATTGTGGATTTGTGGCTGTGATTGGTACAGGAATCTACATTTTTTGAGAGGAGTTGGGTCTTTTGAGAAGGCCTCAGCAGGAGAAATCTGGGGTGTAGGAGGGACATTACCACAAAATATAATGCAATAGTTTTCCTTTGACTTACCTGCCTTTGCCTGCTGCTTTTCCAGGTAAATAGAATGAATTGCTTTTAACACATATATACCTTTTTACACTATCCATTACTGTAACATTAATTAACCCATGCTTCCCATTCCTCTATGCTTTTGTAGTTTATGTTACTTGTCTCCTTCCCATTTCCATGGTGGGTGAACAGAGCCCACCGTTTCTTCATTCACTTGAATTCTAAATATTTGGTTGTAAGAATAGCTTTCCTGTTCCCCCTACCGGACCACTTAAGCATATGCATAACTTAACCAGGTATGCTTAATTATGTCAGTGAAAATACTGGACTCATGCTTCAGAGCTTTGCTAGGTTGGAGCTACATCTGAAGGCAGAATTGGATTTGGTGTAAGAATAAGGAGGCTGTCTGGGACATACGTATTTTACTTTTGTATATATTTCTCTTTGCTGTACCAAAATGCTTTGTTTGTACTAAACTACTGATAAAATGGTTTTAATCAGACATCCAAGAAATGACAGAGATGGTATCTGTGAACTGGAAGACCACAGTGAGGCAGAGAAAGCAAAGCTACTAAGAAAGCTGAAAGGTTGCTTAAGATGGCTGCTACCCCAGCTGGAGTTGCTGTTATTTGTGCATCTGTGCCAGCCATGTGGACTTAGGAACACAACATAGAAAAGGAGATTTCCAAAAAAGAAAGGGAACCAGATTGAAGGGGAAATTAAGTCGTTATCTAAATGGGAACGGGTGCTCTCCTCCTTCATATGTGTAGATCTCAATCCTCTGTGCCACAGTTTCCAGTTTTACTGATTGGGGGATTAAAGCACATAAAGGTTAGGACACTGATGACAAAGTTCAAAGAAGGCCAAGTATGTAAAGTAGCCTGTGCCTTGCTGCCATTCCTTGTTTTATTACAAAGCAAGAGCTAGTAGCGTAGTGCTTTGAAGGTCATTACTGTAAGAGAAGGCGCAAAACATTTTTAAATGAGATGGTTTTGTTCCTTTGTTTTGTTTTTTGTTGTGGGATTTCCTCCTTTTTTTTTGCCCCCGCACCTTCAGAGAACTCAAGGCTCTGGAATATCTTGAAACTGCACGTTGTAAATGTTGCACTTGGTTAACCTTGTGACAAAAATGCCTTCAATTACAAAGGATTGTTACGTACCTTTGAGCCATAGGGGAGCCCGAAGTTGAGAAACAGACAAGAAATAGCAAAGAAAAGACTAGACTAGACTAGAATAGAAGTACTAGATGTACCGAGGAAGCCAGGTAGAATGAGACACACCAACCCCTGAAACAGGTAGATCCCTGCACAAGCTCCCCGGACCTTAGGTTCTGGCACACAGAAACAGAGGGTGCCGCGTACATGCTCACTCTGGCCAAATCACACGAGCAGCAAGTGAACAGAGCCTTCCCTCTCCTGCCCCTCCTTACAGGCCAGCACACCTGAACTGCTGACAATGGGATATTGTCAGCCTCTTCCAGCAGCAGATTTTCTGCCTTCTTCCCTGGAGCAAAGAGGAGGCCAGAGATGTGTACCTTAATGGCATCCTTCCAAGCACAGCATGTCCAGGAGGGGTGGGGAGGGAGGGGAGTGCAGCTTACTCATAATGCCTTTGTTCAGAGCTGTGTCTCAAGACACCTTTAGCTTTATATGTATCCACTGAAGTAGTAAAAGGAGTTCTCGCAGCCTACTTCTACTGAGCTAGGTCCTTTGTTCAGAGCGCGGATGAAAGCAGCAGCTGGGATGGAACACGTATATCACTGAGTGATTGGCATCTGCTCTGGCATAATAGATAGTAATGGTATCATGCTTCCATTTGACGCAGGATGATTTTTCAAAAAGGAAATAAGAGCATCATGTCAAATATAATTATGAGACAATAACAGCCTATTAGTTCCAGTGCCTAATTTTAAACCTCATGCTGTCTAAAAAACCCTCATTGCTTTCTTTCTGGAAGGCTGTCAAATCCTCAAGGTATAAATAAATAGTACAGAGAATGCTTAATCTCTGCGTGTCTTTTGCCCCAAAACATTGTCTTCCAGGCAAGTTAGTTTGCTGCCTCATTATTTATTTGGAGGATCTCTTCTCATGACAAATGCATGTAATGGCCACTGGAATGAGCAGAGCAGTGGCTTGTCCTGTGGGGCGCTTGGCACCCCCGGTTCTCTTTAGATCAGAAAATCATGAAACAGCATCACAGGCTCAATTCTTGATTTAGCTGCTGCAGCATAAACCTGGCATAACTCTAGTAAAGCCATACATGAGTTGAAGTCAAAAGATTTACCATGTGTAAGGCAGCAGAATATATCCCCGTCACTTCAGGTAGTGGGAATAACAGTTCTTGAATTAGAAATGCAGAATTGTTAGGAGCATTCTGGGTAACTAGATCTATTTGAAAACATGTGGTTCAATATCCACGCTAGCATGTATTTGTAATAGTGTCTAATGACCCCCAAATAAGCATATGTGAAAATAGGAAATGCTGACAAGGAAAGATATTTCCCACAAACCAGGGTGAGGGGATCAAGAATGGAGATCCAAGCAGTGAACTTTGCTTTTCTCAGTTTCTTACATGGCTCGGTGGTTTTGCATTTTTTTTGTTCTAGTGCAAGAATCTGCTTTGTGCCACTTGCTAAAGAAATGAGTTCAGTGTAGTTTGCATAATATATCTTCCTTTGATGCTTTCCCATATAATCATGGATTAGGGGAGACAGATTGGAGTCCATCCTGGTTTTTTATAATCTATTAAAGAATTTGATTTTCATGCTCCTGGTTTGTGATGTTATAAATTGATTTTAAAAGATCTGATCCTGCCAACCTAACTCAAATAATGACTTCAGTAGGAGTTTTGTTTGAATAATGACAGCAGAACCAGGCCTTGCATGAAAAAAGGCATTGGGAGAAATCCTAACCCCATAAAGTCAGTAACAAAACCCCCTTTGCCTTCAATGAGAGCAAAGTGTCACCAGATGAATGGAGGAATTTGAAAAGAGATGAGAGAGAGTTCTTCAAAGGCACACTGTGCTCACCAGATGTATCAGAAGCTAATAACTATGTACAGTATTTCTGCCAGACTCCAGAAGTCAGTGCATTTTCTCTTGCTAATAAGCTCCACACCTTATTTTTCTTATATCTCTTGTGCACTGGCATTTTTGGCATCACTGTGGCAGTCCAAATAGGTACTCCAGTACAAGTATATTTTTGGAGTGTACTGCAGTTTAGACTGCATCCTCCTTTGGTGGTTATGCAGCTACATCATACCAACGTGTGCCCTATTTTGCATTGTTTGGTTCATTCTCAGGTGCTCTAAATTGGAGTGAGTGGATGCATCTACATGTGACATAACGTGCTACAGTGACATAGCATCTGTGAGCAAAAACCTTGACCCTGCAGCTACACCACTGTAGCGACGCGCTCCCTCAGTATAGTGTATCACTAGGGTGAGGTAGCAGCTAAAAATAACTGTGCACTGCACGTACGGCACAATACAGGCTATTACTGCACTGTCATTTAGTGCTTCCAAAAGGAAGTATTAAATGACAGCACAGTACCAACAACACCATAGGAGCACATATAGACATGCCCAGTATTGTCAGGATCAGCTGGGCCATGGGCAATCACTTAATGCATACTGTAGCTAGGCTGGGGTCACACCAAGTATCTGATGCAGTCTGAGTCACCAAGCCAAGGGTTGAGGCAGTATTGTGGTCAGGATTGATGGTAAATCAGAGCCAGGAAGTCCAAATACAATAGGGGTAGGGACTGTGGCAACGCTGGTATCAAGCAGGAGCAAGGCAGAGGTCCAAGAAGCACACACAAGAGTGTTGCTGCTGGGACAAGGTCCATAGAAGTAGGATGGGTTTTACAGTCCCCCTGCCTGGGGATCACAGTTTGCCTAGGTTCCCCTTGGCCCCTGACTCCTCTTCGGTGCCTTCATGGAAGGGACCAGGCAGGGATGGGGGTGGCATCTGACCAGCTGCCTCATGGTGCTGCTGACTTTGCCTCTAGCTGCTGGCTCAGCTGCTCTGAGTTCAAATCCCAGTCGTCCTAACAAATACAGCTATTCTAGTTCATGCTAGCTAAAGGACTGGCCATATCAGTTGGGAAGCTCTCTAGTCACTTCTTCAATTATCTTAACAGCTCAGAACATCTGAAGACTCTTAACGTCCCCAAATCATTTGTGTTGAGCAACACGTATTTAGCCCAGTAACTTCAGTAATCTGAAGCTATTGGTCTTGGATGTGTTGGAGCACAGCACATGTCACCAAGCTCTCTCAAAATTATAAGCCTCCTTAGCTCCTGAGCAGAGTTTTGTCTACTTGTCCCACTGATTTTTTCTATTAGCCAAGCATAGATTAAACCGTCAACCTCACACTATGCAAGTATTGTATGTGCTCATCTCTTGCATGGTGACCAGACTCCAACTCTCTTCACCGGCCGTGGCTCCTGTGTATGGGACTCAGCCATAAATTGGAACATCTACTCAGAACTGGCATGGTTATTGTAGGTCAGGTTGTCTGTGGAGGAAAAGCCAATTTGTCATGCGAGTATGAGCTGGTAGTGAATGTATTATTCCTTGAAGGTCTGAGCATTATAAATGCAAATGGCATGTTTTAATTTTAGGCTGCTATTTATGTGCTGCTATACAAAATGTCATCCGCTGCTGTAGAGTTTGAATACTGGTGTTATATAGATGAATGCTGCATCAAAAGTATCTCCCACCTCGAGTCAGGATGTCTTCCACTAATGAAGTCCCTAAAGAAAATCACACCAAACTTCCTGAGGTAAGATATCCTGACTGCTTGGCTTTATCAAGAGATGACTAAAATAGCATGAGATATAAGGTCTTTCTAGTAAAATTCACCAAAGAAGCACATAAACATCAAAGAGACGTAACTATTATCAAATATAAGTATGTTTGCATTGATAAGAAAGTAGGATAATGCCCTAGATGCATAACTATGAGATGTGCCATGTTTACTAAACTGCTGTTATACGATTTTTTTTTTAAATGATGATTTCAAAAGCAAATTAATTTGAGCCTTACAATAAATATGTCATTTGTCTAATGGAACAACAATGGTGCATTGACAGAACATACTTGACTTTTTTTGGTCTTATCCCTGTATTGATAAATAGTCTTCAAGGAATATAGAAATGTACAGGAAATTCAACTACAAAAACCAGACCACATATAAGCTCTGTCAAGTCATTCCTGGTTACCTTTCATCCAAGCTGTAACACCTACACATAGAAGAGGAAGAAACTAATTCTCTATCAGATCAGGTATTTTTAAAATGTATTGATTATGGATCATTTCACCTAATAAAACAATGTGCTTCCAGTTTAATTTCCTGTTGTGAAATAATTTGAATATTTTAATTCCCTTTGATGAGTCATAAATGATGACAAAATGCTAGGGATTCAATTATAAATCTGACAATTTCACTCGTGAGTAACTTGTGTATTCCTAATATTAATTTTCATATGTGGTGCTGAAAAATGAGCTACAACTTTGTGAGCTTTCTAGTAACTTCACTGATCTCTTCCCAAAAAACTTTGATTTTTTATTAATGTTCACCATTGAATATTGTGCTAAACTATACATGCCTCTACTTATGCCAAAGTTTTTCACTAAAGGATTTATGTTAGACCAGAAATCGATGAATTACTTATTTTAAAGGTTACATGCACTACATAAACTTCATAGCTGGAAGTTCAGTGATTATAAAAAATCCATTTCTGTAGCAACCTTTTCTCTGAGTGTTTCACAGAAGTTAAGGGTATTGGAGATGTGACTTCTGATGTCAAAACACTGGAGCATAAAAGCACAGAATAAATCAGAAGGAACAAGCTGATGATGAGAGAGAGTCTTTAATTACAGACATTAGGTCAAGTTCAGCATCGATTGACACCAATGCGACCGCATGGACTTCAAGGTTGGAGAGGAAGCTTCAGCTGAGATACATGCTCTGCTGTTGTTGGAGTTACCAGTACTACCAAATGTGAGGAAGAGGCTGAACTCAGAGAAGAGGCCTTGTGTTATGCTCCATATAAAGAAAGGTAGGAAATGCTACCAGTTCAATATGGCACAACTCATATTGACCTTCAAAGGGAAATATTTGCATTTAACCTGCCACACCAGCACATTTCTCTTCCATCCTGGTTGAAGCCAACCAAAATCCAGAGCCTGGGAGCTGAACCAAGAAGGTGGACCAGACACTAGGTAGGCAAGGATCAGAGCCTTGCTTTCAACTTGTGGGGTTAGGGAGTCATTTCATACACTGAGCCCGCACATATCTCCCCTTTCCCTCACAGGGGAGAGGTTGGGAGAACGCTTGAGCCTTTTCTCGTGTGTCTTCCTCTCGGTACTTGAACTGTGCCCTGTAGGGGACCCTCCACAAACCTGGGCTCCATGCTACAGGGGGAATGAGAACACTTCACAGGGCCCATCAATACACAACGTAGAGGTCTCAGATCTGCTTCAAGGGGGAAATCTGAGCTCACAAAGGCAGACTTTGAACTTGCCCCTCCGTGACCTGCTGCATTTGGCCTGCTAGGAAAATGCTCCGAACAGATCCCAATGTGTCACCAAGTGCCCTTCAGAGGGGTCCCCACTTAGGACAACTACAACCGTGTCTGCTCTCTCAGACAATCCCCCAAGACCATCCTAGGTGCAGCTTCTCGAGCAGGGAGGGAGCCCCATCTCCTTCCCAATCGGAGACTCCAGCCTTTCAGTCTCACCTCCCTGGTCTTCCATGGCCCTGACTCAAGGAGCTAGCATCCAGTTCTGCTCCTGAGAGAGGGACTCTACCTCTTGTTGGGGAGACCCAGCATAACCCAAAGTTTCAAACAGCAAAGCTGATAGTTTCTTCATTAAAGGCATTTACTGGGGCTAAGCCACCAGCCACAGGTTCTCAGCCCCTTCCAAAGGGGTTAAGTAGACCCTCTGTCCTCAGTCCAGCCCACGTAGCCTTAAGCACCCGCAAAGGCACTTAGCTGTGCCCTCGTCAGTCTTTCCAGGCCCCGAGTCCCAATAAATGCCTTTACTGAAGAGGCTGTTTTGCTCGCTCACCAGCACACAGGCCTGTAGGGTTACGCTAACACGTGGCACTTGAAAACAAAGTGTGATCAGAACAAGGCTTTTAACTATAAATTGCAGGTATTAGAGATCCCTGTGATAATTGCCTTATCAGGCTTTAAATGTGCTTACGATGCTGAAAGAGCACAAATTGGATTAGGCCCTAGACAGGCTTTTCCATTTCCATAAATTACCTGGGGAAGCAGTACGGCTTTGGAAATGCAGGAGACTGGTTTCTGACAAACTGATTACCTTCAAGGATTCTTATGGAAAGGGGAGAAAAAGACAAATCAAATCACAACAGCTTTTTATCTTTTTCTAGGCAGGGAATGGAGAGGAGAATTGGGAGGTGGGGGAGGCTCATGCTCTCAATACTCACCATACAAAGAAAGGCACAAGGAGTGTGCAAGCAAAGGCAGCATGTGTGAGCATGGCCCCCGGTGCTGTCCTGGGTTACATGTAATCTTGGGTTGTGCAGGTCAGGATGTGCAGAGCGTGATGGGAACAATGGTAGGCCTGGTTTAAAGAACTGTGCCCACGTGCATACACACACACAGAGCACTAGGGAAGGAGAAACCCAGCGTTTCTAGAGCTCTAGAAATGGGGAAAGTGCCTGCTCATGTTACTCCAATGGCACTTCTGGAAAATATCTGTAAGGTCTTGTTGTATATAGGAAAAGGAGGAGGACTTGAGGAGAGGAGCCACCGTGAGCACCACACTTCCCTCCATAACCACTGGAAGGCTTAAGTAATAATAATGAATGGAGAACAGAGTTCAAGTTCCCTTTGGGCCTGGATTCCCTTCCTCAGATTCAGACAGGGCATGATCATGCTTCATCGAAATCAGTGACAGTGTTGCCTATTGTCAGTAGAAGAAAAATCCACCCCATTGGAAACCAGTGACAGTGTGTCGTCTTAGTCTGATGTGCTGTCTTGGCAGGACTGCAGGGCAGGGCACAGAGGGAGTCTCCCTGTGCACTAGTGTGCATTGCACGGTCCAGGGTGTATATTTTTTTCCATCTTGAGTCTTTCTTATCTTATCTCTGCCCTGATCTGATCTTCAGTGCTGGGTAGCCTGGGCATATTTGGGGCTCTCAAGTTCAAAATCTA
Organism: Crocodylus porosus; assembly: GCF_001723895.1. Lineage (NCBI taxonomy): Eukaryota > Metazoa > Chordata > Crocodylia > Crocodylidae > Crocodylus > Crocodylus porosus. Next base: position 27,544,505 of record NW_017728911.1, on the reverse strand, counting down.
AAATATGTACATAGTCAGGGTTTGTCATGTTTTCTAACTAGATTATTAAAATATACTGCCACCTCGGCTCCACATGCTCGATGTTGGTGGGTAAAACTGGACATGGGTGGTATTCTCTTAGAAGTATTTGCTAGGCCTGTGTGAAGTGGCTAGTATTCACTTCGGATTCGGCTGATTCAGGGGACAGTGATTCAATTCGGTGATTCCAATCACTATCCTGAACTGATTCGGCCA
>NW_017728911.1:27521964-27543481 GCF_001723895.1 Crocodylus porosus | reverse complement strand
CACCGGGGACTGCCCAAATCACTGGAGCTCGCTGAATCTTTTCTGAAGATTCGGAGAGCTCTGAATTGATTCACACCTTTTAATGGGTCCCCTGATTCGATTCAGATTCAGACATTCAGCCACCGAATCGGGCCAAATCTCCTCTGAATGGAATCAACACCAGAAGCTTTTCACAGCCCTAGTATTTAAATACTTACTGTTCTGTGATGGTATTTCAATGAGCCCATTGTTAATCTTGTATCCGTGGTAGACACTTATTATGCTGTAACCAGGCAAGGATCTGAGAAGCAACTATCCTATAATATAGCTTCCAACTCATACTGGAATTAAACTGAAGATTACACACTCCCACATCCTGTAATCTTGGGTCTAAAATGCCATCAATTTATACAGGAAAACTATGCAGGGTGATGTGCTATCCAAAATGGACTGATTGCATTTCACCAAATATGTAGCAAGTGGGTAAAAAAATTCAGATTTCAAAACAACGCAATGCAGATTGCCATCAAGATTGCCCTGAATTTCATCTGCATGGCACCAGCAGGGAGACAGCAGGGGTGTAGTTTTGTTTCCATGAAAAAGGAGATTATCCATTTTGTGGGGTGCTAAACATCAGAACCAAAGATTTCAGAGTCTTTCTGTGGTCTCCGCAGTGGAATTCTACCTGCTGTGCTCCAAGTATATTCACTATGTAATTTCTCCAAATTGCCAAACACATCCAAGACCAATAGCTTCAGATTATGAAAGAGATTGGGCCAAATTCTTGTCTTGCTGGAATTGCTGAAGTCAATGAGATTAAACCAGAGATAAATTTGCCCCATTCTAGTTTGCCAAGGGCAAACAGAAAGAAACACCATCAACAGAACAGGCTGCTGCTTTAATGGAGTGAAAGATGCATGTAAACAATGCAAAATAATGGTGACAAATATGAAAGCTTTTGGGGAGCCTGAGAACACATTAAATGTTGAAGGTGTTTGGTTAATTATATCTGCCCTATTCTCCCTTCAGATATTTTTTTCCTTTCTCCCATTCTCTCTCACTTTCCTTTTTCAGCTGAAAGAAGGCTAAAATATTTATCTTGGACTATGCTGCTGAAGTCATAGAATCATAGAAGTCAGGTCGGAAGGGACCTTGTAGATCTTCAAGTCCAACCCCCCACCTAGGCAGGAGAAAAACTGGGCTCAAATGACTCCAGCCAGGTAGGCATCAAGCCTCTTCTTAAAGACCCCCAGGGTAGGAGCCAGCACCACTTCTCTTGGGCGTTGGTTCCAGATCCCAGCCGCCCTGACAGTGAAGTAGTTCTTACGGATGTCTAATCAAACCTCCTCTCCAGTAATTTATGGCCGTTATTCCTTGTTATTACTGACATAATTAAGCCAATAAGCATGCTTGTTAAAAAGAGACATCTAAAAAAGAAAATAAAGTCTGTGAAATGATCCAGAAATGGGCTGGTGCTAAGGAACAAGATGAAAACAATAAGCAAGCAGAACAGGTACATGCCCAGAGCTTACATCAGGTAGAGGAATGGACAGCTCATCTCAGGGTAGATGGGCAGCATGGTGAGATCCATGGAGGTTTTAAGTTACCCTGGTTGTCCAGCCCTGGTCTGGCAGTGCTCCAGGTGTAAAGGGCTAGAGCTAGAGAGCTCCACGAGGAAGTAGCCCTTTCTACTGCACAGTTCGTCTCAGTCCTAGAAAACTTTTGAGCAAGGTTGCATTTTCTTGAGCACCATCTACCAGTACATTACTATATCTTGAGATACAAATAGACATCTCACCAGTCTGGTCCACTGGAATAAAGTAGCCTAAAGTCTTATGGCCATTATAGTCCCTAGTGGGCCAATACAGCAGGTGGGGATCAGAGAGACAGGTTTTTCCCTTCATCACTCTTCTAGTCCAGACTGGTGGACGGAGAGTGATGCACGCTTCTTCTATCACATGGGAGCTTGTCCTACCTGAGAGTGACCCACCTGAAGTTATCTCTCTCAGCCATACGGCAATTTTGCACTCTTAACACAGAGAAGAGAGACTGTAACACAATATCTGGTTCTTAATTTTCTTTATCAGCTTGTAGAACTGCTGTTGGCTTTTCTATCTCAGACATTCAACTATTTCCCCAGGATCTCTCTCTAAACCCTTTATCTTTGACTTGAAACATAAGTAAAGACCTTAAAAATTTGGGGCCGTGTTCCCTCTCCAAGGAGGTTATAAGTATTGGCCACTACAGTCAACAACTGCTCTTAGTAGTGTTGTCCATTTTGGACCAGGTGGGCAGGAGAAATGTTGGGATCTTGTTCCAATCAGGAAGAAAAATTAATGCTGGAGACAGGGGTGTAGGTAGTAGCTGTGTTGGTCTAAGGACATAGGCAGACATGGTTTTGGAGACAGGAATTTTTGATGCAGTCTTGTTTCCTGATATAGCCATGTACAAAACCCTGTTTTCCTGAGCACAAGAGAAATCAAAACCACAGGGGATAGTTTTCCTTGTTCACATCCCCAAGCCTTCTTTAGCTAGCACCTGACCCAGAAATCCTCTCTAGGTTTATGTCAGAGCCACATGCCATGATCCCCTAGGCCTGGAGCTCCCTTCTTTGTTCCCTGGACGTCTGTTACTTTTCTCCGCTTTACATCACCCCACTTCTGCATGCACTGCCCCACACCTCCTGAAAATAATAGCCAGCAAAGCCCCACCGTGAGTGGCCTTACAGGTGCTTTTGTTTTGGGTGGTGACATGCAATGTTTCAGCCTGGAGACAGGAATCACTTTTTAAAGGAGTTTAACTGATTTTTTTTAAATGTAGGACAGCAGCAATACCCAAAGTTTTATAACGTTTTTTTTTGTTGGCAACAGGGGGAAAGTATTGGACCCAACGTAATAGTCAGGACAGCCTGAAACAACAATTTTTTGAGGGACACTGGTTAAATCTTTGCATCTTTACTTCATTCATTCCCCCTAAGGCATCATCTTTATTGTTGTGTTTTGCTCACACATGAGCCCACACATCATTATGGTTGTTTACATACCATCACTAGCAATAATAATAATGACTAAGTAATAATTCCTCATTTGAATGTGATGAACGGCTACTTCACTCAGTAAAAATAAATACACAGGGAAGAAGGAAAATACATCATTGTTACCAGCAAATGAGGCATAGTGCAAGAAATTAAAATGTCTGGCTTCTGGGAAAGAAGGGGGAAACAAACTCAGATGGAAGCTGTAAACCAACAGGCCTGAGGATCATTTATTGAACATAAAAGAAATTAATAGGGGGAAAGGACAATTAGGAAGGATATACATACATATAAGCTGAAGTTCTATGTAAGTGAATACCAGCAGGCATATAATTAGACACTGAGTGAGAATACAGCTTAGGGGTGCACAACTTTGTTAACACGGATTTATGATCAACTTGTATGTTTTTAAAGTTTTTAATCATAGATTTAAACGAAAAAATACTCAGGTAGACAATGCTTCACAGCTTATGAAATAATTACAGCTGTGGCTTGGGCTCACTGTCACCCCTCAGAATTAATCGACGTATCATTTCATTGAAAAGGGGGAGCTGAAAGGGTGATGCAGCCCAAAGACAAGCTGTCTATCACTTGCTACAGCTTCGCAGGACACATTTTGGGAACCGGTAACTCCTGGTGGCACACTAGAGCAGATTAATTTTCACTTGACAGTTACACCGAACAGGCACATTGCCCATTCCTCTTATTTGTGCTACACTTGTTCAGTGTCTTAGCAGCATAATAAAAAAACGATGTAACAGTCTTTTGCTCATATAGATCCATCCCAGGGCCATAGGGTAAACTGCATTTATTATGCACCTTTAAATCTCTCATGGACACCCCCACAAATGGTTGCCTGTAACAGGGTACACACTACACAGGTAGTTGTGTGAAGTGGACCCAAAGCCCACTGTAATCCAGCGTCCCTAGGCAGCCTTGCTGAGCCAACCAACAGCCGGGGATGGCAGGGGTTAATTTCCTGCCAAGGTTCAAAGGCAGTTCAGGCAAGCACCACCATCTGGGTGTAAATTAGGCCCAGCTGAGCTTGCTCAGGCCTGGGACCTTAGGAGAGAAGGCGCACACACTCCAAGGGTATTTGTTCCAGGGATGTAGGGATGGTGATGAGTAGGAATATGCTAGGACACGGCTGAAATGGAGTTAGCTACCTTGTTTGGGATTGTACTTGTGCTTTTTTTTCCTATGTCTCAGTGCTCCTGCTTGCAGAGCTACATGGCAGGAATATGCAGCCAGAAAGCTGCTGCCAAGTTGGTGTCAATTTGCATTAGATAAAGACCCATCCAAGCAACCCCCCTCCCAGGAGAAGGTGATCGGTGTGCCTCCTTCTGCCCCAGCCCTGCTGCGGTCCCTTCTCCTCCTGTGCCTACTGCAATAGAAATTTCATTGTGTTGAGGCCAAAGAATAGGCAATATTCAGAGCTAAAAGTGAAAGCTTTGGACCCTTCAGCGCTCTGGGCTGCTAGAAACTCAAATCCCCTTTCCGCTGGGATCTGGTTTTTTCTAGCCACACGGTTCATCACTAGATGTTGAACCTTAAAAACCCTCCTTCTCAGCTCAGAAAGGAGGGGAAAGGCTATTTTAGAGAGACTTCGTTTTCTTGGTAATAGATATCAGAGAGAGTTTACCCCTCTCTGAAGCTTGAAGAGTGAGACGCTCGTGGTACTGAAGGGATTTATTTTAAGCTAGCAGGGGGAGACAAAAATAGAAATGAAATATGCTGTTAAAGTTTCTAAAATAGCTTGTCCATAATATGCACTACATGCAGAATTTGTGATGGTGTGGGGCAGGGTGACCAGTCTATCTGCTCTTCTTCAGAATGACTTACAAGTTCACTTTGATAAAGCCATTTCACACTCATTACAACACCATACTCTCATTAGACCATACATACTAGATAAATATTGTTTTTAAATCAACTTCTTTTGTGCTTCCAAGATGGCCTTTAATAAAGAGGCAACAATCATAATTTGCTAGTGGCTGTACTGAATAATTAGGATTTAGTGCAACACAGAGGAGAGGCTCAGGATTTGATTCATCCAAGTGAGACTACATATTTCAAGTCTGATGTTTTTCCTCCTTTTTGTGAAGGATTTAGCTCTGGTCTTTGCCAACACCTCTGGATAGCTGCTAAGCTTTCAAAGGTGGCCAAAAGTCTTCCTACTACTTTACTGTAATGCTTTGTCACTCTGATAATGATGCATGATAGTGCTGAAAGATAGGAAGAGAGACAACTATACAAAACCAAATGATGATAATAAGTGGTTGCCGTTAATTTTCAGTGTCAGAGAACTATAAGGTGTCCATGTAACAAACCAATACTTTGCTTTTCAGAAATGTTGGGCTGGCTTGATTATGAGAAGATAAAGCTTTCAGGCAACCAGTTCCTTATAAAAGCCTGTAATCTATTGTTAAAACACAATAAAAGGGAAATTTGATTTAAAGGGGAAAGCTTTCATTTCCATGAGATAATATACAAGCCCTACTGTGAGTTTATATCTATGGCCTAATTTACAGAATGTTCTTTAACACTTGAAGAAGAGTAAGCATAACTGTTTGTCTGCACTGAAGCTGGAATTGAGACAGAGAAATCGGTGGCTGACTGCATCTGAACAGCCTTCTGTCTTAGTATTACAGTAATTGTGCATATATGTATGCATACTTGTTTTCAAACTCAGAGAAGCGCGCACACACCTGGAAGCAGGCTAGTGCACAAAGAGACAGACAAGGTGAAGAAGGATGCATCTACGTTTTAAAAAAATCCACTATATTCTTTTTCCCCCCCAAAGTGAAATGTTTTGGTTTTCTTTTGGGGGAAGGTTCTCCATGTGCATATAATTAATCATTAATCTCCTGTACTTCATTGCAGCCTTGGTCTAACTTTGAACTTACACGCTCATTAAAAATTTTTTTCAACCCTTACTTTTTCCCCATTGTCTGCTGATGCACTTGTGTCATGTAGCAATGGGGGAAAGGTTTTTTTATACCTAGAGCAGTTGTAAGCCTGACTCATGAAGCCATTTCTGTCTAACAGTATCATACATTATACATTTATTTTTCCTGTGTATTTTTCATTAGAACAACACGAGACACTGGCAGTTGTGCTTTCTTAACAAGTTAAGGTATCAGGGGAGAAAATGAAGTCTTTTTTTTTTCTGGTTTAACCATGAGAGAAGATATGTGATAAAGGAAAACTAAGCTTTCCAGCCAATAAAACAAGAGTATGATGTGCTGTAGCTAGAAATTAGCACTCAGCAATAGTATTAACAAATAAAAGCACATACAAGGAAGTTTATCTCTCAGCAATGGAAAAAAGCTCCTGTTATGGAGGGAATTTCCATAATCAGACTGCAAAGGGAAAGGAGCTGTAATGTTAGGTGGAAAATCAGCATGTTGGCTGCATCTTTTTACAAAGAACAGACAGGATAGGTATAGACTCAGGACAAGTAATCCTCGCTATCAACAGGATAAGCAAACCAGCATTGAAGCTAATGTTCAAAGCAGTGTCTGGCCTTTAAATAAACAAAGTCCTTGAACTGAGCCACTTCCCAGCACATCAGGACAGGGAGTGAGCAAAGTAGTCCTTTGGTACTGTTGTTCCTCACCACATTTTTGGGTCAGTTTGCACATGTCCAAGTTCACAATCTCCTTGGTTTGGCCAGCTATGATGGCATCCACTTCGCTGTTTTGTGAAATCTTGCCCCACCAAGCCCACATATGGAGGAAAATAACCTAATGTGATTTCCATCTCGGCCAGGTTTTAGGACGGAAAAGAATCATGTGGACCAGGATAAAAAGGCTGTATATGGCCAGCATGAATTGGTTCTTTTTGCTTGTGTTTTGTGCATGCCCTGTTTATATGAACAATGTGCAAGATGACACCCAACTGTGTTCTTGGCAGTGTCCTGCTGCTTTCCTCCAAATGGAGTAATAGTATCTAACACTCCAGATCCTACTTTGTCCCATGAGCTTTGGTCTAAAGGGGAGGGAAACGGGAATTCAACTAAAGGGAGAAGTATCTACCAAGCAGATACGTTTTGTCTTTTAGCCTTAATACAAGTCCTGAATTAGTCCTTTCCCCAGCTTCCAACATTCTGGGTCTGGCAAATGAGAAATTAACACAAAGCCATATATAACTCCTCCTGAGAATAAGAAGTATAGCTGGGGAAGGATAGAAGGCCCAGAAGACCAGATTTAGGAGTACTTTCCCTCAAACAGGTAAAGGGTTTCCTATGGCCTTGGAGGAACTGAGGGTGCTTTCCTGGAAATGATGCCTCCTGTAAATGCTACCGTATGGCATCTCACCCACTGTCACATCCCATGAAACATTTCCTCCAACAACCTTCAGGTCTGCCATATTGCTTACCACATCTTTACCCTCCCCCACCGGTTACATGCTCTCATGTACGTCCAATATCATGCAGCACTCAGTTCATGCATGGTGAGGATAGAGGTAACTTTATACTTTGTGGGAGCTAAGTAACCAACATCCCTCTCTCCAGTCCAGCCCCCACAACACCAGCCCAGGATTTTGGTAGTTCAGCCTTGCTCCATCTGCCTTCAGTAATCTGTGGCAGAATGGATCACCTTGACTGTACAAAATACATCAGAGTCAATTATCCATCAAAGACTTTACAATCAAAAATTAAATAGGTGGCTATTAACAGAAGTCAGAGAGCAAGAACAAGTGTGAAGAGTGAAAGTGGGTCTACAGTTAGGAGCATGTAATGGGAATTATTCTTTAATTTCCATGAATGATGAATGGATATGTCCTTGGACAAGTTGGGGTGAGGAAGGAACATGCTTCCCTGTAAGTTTATTAAAGAACAAGTTGTATCATCCACAGAACTATGGGAAGACAAGGATTTATGCATCTCATCATTCTGGCAATCCGTCCAAATTAGATCTGTTTTTCCAAAATTGTTGGGCCTGTGGTTGTGCCAAGCTCCAGATGGTGGATTCACATCCATATAACAAGAAATTAGGTTTAGGCACCATCAGGCCTCTAATTTATGCAAAGTTTTGATTCAAAACAACTCAGAGCAAACAGACCTCCACAGCTGAGATCCTTCTGGTAATTCAAGGTGAGAATAAAATACACAAGCATTGATGGAACAATTGCACTGTCATTATGGCTGCTAATATAACGCAGCAAGAATTTAAAATACATTAGCTGCCTCAGGCTTAAAATGGCAAGAACATTTATTCCAGGACACTTGAATGTGTAAGACAAAATTTATGAGCTAAGTATCAAATCTGGCTTCAGTGGGCACAGGCATCCAGCCCCTCTTCCCATCACTTCAATCTCCTCTGGCAGTGCAAATATCCTCTATCCCCCTAAGTCTGGTTTTAGAGCAAGGCATGGCAGAGACCAACATTTGCTGTTCTCATGGATAGCTTGCCTTCCCTATAGATGGACGAAATATTCACCCATTTCACTAGAGCTGTCTGGCATTCTGGTGCTGCTGAGCAACTAATACTCCTGTCCTACCTCTAAGAGACTGCACGTAATTATGAAAATGACCTAAAAAGCTTACTTTCCTCCTCTCAGACCAAACACAAGGCTGGGGGAAGGAGAAACCTTTCATGGGCAACTCTTCTTCTATCTCCAAAGCTCACAGTGATAGAGGCCTACAAGGATCCATCTTCTCCTTTAAATGATTCAACATTTAGGTTAAGCCAATGGGAAAGCTAGTGAACCATCTCAGACTGGAAGGGCTGTAGTATGAGGAACGCTACTCTTCCCTTTATATGTAACAATAAATAGTGCCATTTCTTGGTCTTCTCAGAGCCTGGAATGGTAGTCCCCAGAGAAAGATCCACATATCATCACCAAAGACCCCTGGAGCATCAGCTGGTCCATGGTGTTGCCTTCTTGTTTCCCTTACAAAATTGCATAAAAAGGTAGCTAGAGTACTTCAAGTGCTTTCCTAATATAATTTCACCATGCAAGCCATTGCTGTAGTTAACAACAGTGTGAGGTCATTGCTAGCTGGAGAGGCTGTAGCCTATATGACAGTTCCTATATTAAGATGTAGTCCATGCTATGGAAGAGTATGTGAGCATCAGTGAAATCAACATCTAGACGAAGAGCATGTGGCTATAGACAAAGATGTGTCAGACTCACCTGTGATTTGGGTAGAAAGGAACAATTTTGAAGAACTGCTGAGATGATCTGTTAAATAAGTCTGCAGTTTCAGGGAACTTTTGGATTTCACAGTGCTTAGAATGACAGTCTCTGAATTTCTTCTTGTACCCTATATCTCTAGGTTGCATCCTGTTTCCTGTTGTTTCCCAGAATATGTGTGCTCTGAATTTAACTTCTGAAATTCTAACATGTTCTGCGCATTGTATATAAGTCTGTAAGTATTGCTGCTTTTATCACTAGCCTATTTGTACTCTTGCAATCCCTTCCTTTCTATTGAAAGATGGTCTTTGGGAACAGCACAGTCAGTCACTGCTGCTCCCAGTTAGTCCTCAGGCTAAAATCAATTCAATCATGAAAGAGAGAGATATAACACTATTCTTTTCTAAGCCTATTCTCTCCTTTTGATTGTTATACTCTCTCAGGTACTTACGGTACTCAAAAATTAAGACAGACAGAAGGAATTGTGTTGCAGGACCTTTGGCTTAATGTTTATTTTGATATACAAAGTCCTAATCATTTTAATTAGGAGCTGTGGTCTAGTCGTTAACAAGACAGGCTTGGATTTAGACAACCTGTATTCAGGTCTCTGTTACCCCATGTATAATCTCATCCGTATATGTCATGGAAGCAAAAAGGGAACAGTAGTATTTTCTGATCTCATGGGAGTGTTACAAGGATGAAAGCTATGAAGACTGTAAGGTGCGCAGTTAGATTGGCAGTGAAAGCCAAATAAGTATCCATGATAAATATGGAAGAATTAAATTGAGGCAGCTATAAAATAAAATTAAGACCATCTTTTTAAATTTGGCTCGGAAGCAGAAAAACTGCCCTGCCTCTTATTTCAGCTTGTGAATTTTCTCCTTAACCCACTTTCCATGATATTGCCTGGGCCAGAAACATTACTAAGTAACAAGTGTGTTGTTACAAATGTTGGTTCTAGCTTTCTCATATGAAATAGGAAGATATCAGGGTAAAGCTGTCATCTGTTTTGATGAATTATAGGGGTCTCACTTTGTCTTTGGGGGTCCTTTGTATGTTCCTTTATTCTGGTAGGATTTTCAGGACTTTCATGAACTCTGGTCATGATTAGGAAAATATGCTTCCTGCTGATGAAGCATCCTAAAGCTCAGAATAGCATCTTCCAGGCTAGAACTATGGACGAAGGGGATTGTTGGGGGGTTTTTGTTTGTTTTTTTTGGGTGGGGAGGGAGGGATTGTTTTATGGTTATTTTCTCAAGACTCTGGAGATAGACCTGTTCCAGGGATTAAGATGTTAGGAAATTCTGTTCATAGCAACAGCCACAAGTTTGGCTGCTTACTCTCTTCTTTTTTTTTTCTAGTCCCAGCTGAAATCAGGAAGTACAGTGGCAGACTGCAGGATGGTGATGGTGACAATTAATTCAAAGAAATGAGTTAAAAACCATCTAAACGTTTTTGTGTTTATTTCTCAGAGATTGCAAGTAGGTCTTGACTTGTTTCTTGTGGAAGTTTGTCCTTTCTTATTTTATCCAGATCAGTTCATCCGTACCATATAGTTGTTATAGAACCACATATAGTTTCATTAAAATCAATTCACCCATGGTCTTAAACTATATAATGAATCCTTTTTTAGTTACTGGAAAACTGTCAGCAGATTTGAAACCTGTCATGATAATTCCAAGGCAAAAGTACTAAATTTAGCAAGAAAATTATGGTTAATTATTACCCTATTTGTAACCTTTCTTACTTGGCACAATGGCTGTTTAAAAGTTGTATCCATTCCACTCCATTCCCAAGACACCTGCTGTGCATCATCAGAATTTTAATTAATTCCAATCAGGATACCTGACCCATGATTGCAGAGATTGCTGTCTTCAACTTAATGGTAAGTGTTGATCTTAGGGGGTGTTTTTGGATATGCTGGTTGTGGTTGAGTCCATGGGCTACTCAGCCGTAATAGTTTCCAGTTTGATGTGGGTCTCTTTCAACTTACTGTCAACTGGCTCATTTGCATTTAATTTACATCATTAGGGAAGTTTGCCTTTTTACTTGCTTAGAGGTATTTTCTAACAGCTTAAGTCCTGTGTGAACCATTCACCATTGCCCCTAATATTATGTCTGGGCATGGCGTTTGATGCTGGTGCCATGGTTTACATGCTATATCATGCCATTGACATTCAGATTCATTTGTTTACTTTGGCAAAAACCCTTTTGATGTTTGGTAGATCTTAAGTGTAGATAATGAGGAAACCTTCTGAAAACTAAAGCAACAAAACATCAGGAGGAACATTTATTTAGCAATTAATATTCTACTAATGCTTTGGCCATAATGATGATCAAACAGTGCCCACCCCAGTCCTAAAAGTACCCTGGTATCCTATTTAGCTGTAGTCTGACAGGCCTGCAGTCAGGTGCTGGTGTTTTTTCTCCACTGATTTTGCTGGAATTACTCTGAGTGATTCTTAACGTAAAGGAGCGGAGAATCTGGACCCTGGAAGAAGGATGACGTTTTCAGACTCAGAATAAGTCCATAAATGCCAGTGCTCCTCAGCTAAAGCATAAATGCCTGATTAGGCTTCTTTTTCAGAGTTCAAGCATCAAAACCAATAGGAAAGTGTAAAGCCTGCCAGCCTGGGAGAGGCTTACCATTTATTTATTCCCGTTTATGATGCTAATGTCTACCACTGACTGTAGGCACGTTTACAAATCACAAGTTATACAGCATATCACACTACAGCCTATCTATTAAATTGCCCTTATAAGCCTAGAAAGTTTGTCCATTCTACTAAAAACCCCATAACAACTCATTCCCTTCTCATAAGATCATCCTTCTGTGCTGCAATTTGGTCTTTTCCCCAAAAGCCTGAGGAGTTGCAGATTACCTAGAAGTTCTGGCTGACTAAGTCACAGCATAACCACTGGATATAAGGACCGTCACAGATTAGGGCTTCTCCCAACGCACCCTGAAGTGTGTTCCTCCAAGCGCCAAGCATCCTGCTTTCACCATTGCTTGGGTGAGATCCCACCATTTTCCAAGGCTCAGTCTGGCCAATAGGGGACCAGCACCCAGTATGCTTACCAAAACTACTTCTTTTCATATACCCAATCCTATTTAATCTCCAACTAGGAACAAAGCATAACATTTAAGGGCTTTTAACAACAATCTGCACTGTCTTCCTACAGCTTCAGTAGGCCTATCTGATATCAGTCTGCCAGCAGTGCCCTTCTGCTATCTACATTGACCAGATGGGGCAATACCTATGTGACAGAATAAATGGACACTACCTGACATGAAGTCTAGAATACACAAAAGCCTGCAGCAAAACACGTAGCCTACCTGGACATTAGGGCTGTGCGAGGCTTCAGACCATGCTTCAGATCTGGAGAAGCTTCGGACACTTCGGCACCTGAAGCAGCATGTCTGGATTGAGGAGCTGGCCTTGTTAGGCTTTCCAAAGTGGTTCAGAGGTTCCAAACCACTTCAGAAAAGCTTCAGAACCGCTTTGGAGATCCGGCCATAGGGTATAATGGGAAATCAATGAAACATCTATAACTTTGTTGTTTTTGTCTGATTTGGATGCAGGGATGGTAGCCTCTGCTGAGAGCATGAAGCATGCTAAGTTTCAAGAAGATCAGTGCAGGGTTTTGGGGGGGAACTGCACCCCAGATTCTTGAAAGAAAAACTCATGTCACGTGTATATGTTACACCACAGGGGGATGAAAACTGCAGGGGTGGTGGCCCCTTCTTAGACCACAAAGCCTGTCAGGTTTCAAGAAGATCAGTGCAGAGGTTTGGGGGAAACTGTGCCCCAAATTCTTGAAAGCAAAACTCACGTCACGTGTATGTGTTAAGACACAGTGGGGTCAAAACTGCAGGGGTGGTGGCCCCTAGTGAGGCCACAAACCTTGCCAAATTTCAAGGTGATAGGTCAGGCATTTGGGGGGAACTGCACCTCAAGCTGCTGACAGGCAAAACTCATGACATAGATGACCCTGAGTGTGTTAAGGCACAGTGGGCTGAAAACTGCAGGGGTGGTGGCCCCTGCTCAGGCCATGAAGCCTGTCAGCTGTCAAGGAGATAGGTGAAGGGGGAGTCTGTTCTGGGGCCCTGCACCCCTGGCTGCTGACAGGCAAAACTCGTGACATGGGTGACACTGTGTGTGTTAAGGTGCAGCAGGGTGAAAGCTGCAGGGACGGTAGCCCCTCCTGAGGCCACAAAGCCTGCCAGCTGTCAAGGAGATCGGTGCAGGGGTTCTGGGGCCCTGCACCTCTGGCTGCTGACAGGCAAAACTCATGACATGGGTGCTTGTGCATCTGTGTCTGTCTTAGGGCAGATGGGGGACGCTACTGCAGGCCTGGCTGCTAAGCTACTGTGTTACCAGTTACCAATTAATCATGATTCACTCAGGGACCAGCTCAATACACAGTACCTAGCTACTACATAACAAGTACAGATTAACACCTGCACCTATCATCTTGAAACTTAGCATGCTTTGTGGCCTCACCAGGGGCTACCATCTCTGCAGTTTGCACCCCCCTGCGGTATAACACCTACATGTGACATAAGTTTTGCTTTCAAGAATTAGGGGCACAGTTCCCCCCTGAACCCCTGCACTGATCTTCTTGAAAATTGACAGGCTCTGTGGCCTCAGCAGGGGCTATAATGCCTACAAGTTTCATCCAAATCAGACACAAAACAACAAAGTTATAGATATTTGATTGATTCCCCATTATACCCTATGGCCAGATCTCCAAGACAGCTCCAAAGCTTCGGAGCTGCTTCAGCCGGATCAAAGCGGGAAACTGATCCAGAGGTCCGGATTGGATCACTGGCATCGGAAGTGGCTGGATCCAAAGCCGGATCGAATAGTTGCCTACTCACAGAGGCCTAGTGGACATCCCATCACTGACCTCAGAATAGCTGTTCTTAAGCAACAGAATTTTAAAAATCTATTTGAATTTGAAATCGTGGAACAAGTAATCATTCAGAGACTGATTGATTGTATTGAGTATGGTCTAAACAAGGACTATGGATTGTTATCCTATTGTCTGGATTATCTTTTATGACTCCTGTATCCCTATGAGTGTAGTCTTTTGGTAGTGACTCTCCTTCACAGTCTCTGTCCCATTTCTCTTTAACTGCCCCTTACCTTTTTCAAGACTTCCCAAGTCCTTTGTCTTTTCCTTCACCCCGGAGCCTTGTCCATTGGATTTGGCTGACTCTTCTGGGGCCTGAAGAAAAACCACAAGAGGGCTTGCTTGAGGTTTGGTTGTTTGTTTGGGTTTGGGGGGGTTGATTGGCTGACTGATTGATTGGTTGGTTGTTCATTTTTCTCCATTGTCCTTAAACTACTGGTAAATGGTCTATCTGAATCTTTTATTGTCTCCCTTTCTGCCTACATGCAAATCATCTCTTGAAATTAGCCCCTGCAATCACACAGCAAACAGGAAGATAGAAAATCAAATGGAGGAATGTATGACATAGATAACATATTACAATTGACTGCCACACTTTCTTGTGGCAGATGCCCTGACAGCTTCTTCTTCCCTTTAAATCAAGATGGGTCTACCTTAAAACACTTCTGCTGATGGCCAGTACAGTGGTATCATGTAGGGAAGGCAGTGATTTCACAGCTATGCAGATTCCAAGTCATCCAAGACTGCATGAGTTAAACTGAACAACGTAAAAGCAGGTGGGGTCAGCCATGAGTTGGTTCTACATTGATTGATTCACAACTAAATGAGAGACTATTGATAACCAGGGGAGTCTATTTTATTGGTTGTATGGAAAAGGCCTAAACCCTATAGTTTTAGAATTGAGGGGTGGGGGCATTTTGTCTAGATACCTTGGTAATGTAACTTGCTGTCTGTAGTGTGTGTGGAACAGCCACAAGTAAAGCTGTGCAGAAAGCCACAGCAGCAAGAGATGGTGTGAAAGCACCATGAATGTTCATAACATCAAATCAGGTGCACAGGAGGCCTGTGCTACTTATTTGAGTACAGGACATTAGGGATAAGCAATGGAAACCATAGAAGGCAGGCTTGAAGAAAGAACTGCTTTAAAAATAAGTTCCCCACTGTAAAAGGAAAGATGATGCTCAGTAGAATCAGCAAAATTAGATGCTCGTGGGGGGAAATAATACTTGATAGACCCCATGGAATAATAAATACAGGGCAAAGTAGTTATTGTTGGTCACTGTTAGTGCCTTGGTTATTCCTTGCAATGTGCCAGATCCCAACAGGCACTAATTGCTTGCTATGTGGCCCAAAGGTTTTATGAAGCTAGTATTGTAGTTTTCTGTGGAAATGAGAAGTTTATGCAAATACAGGAGCTGCAAACCAGTTCTGCTCAGTGGGATATCATGGCAGTGCTGTATTATTTGACTGCGGGAATTAAGTTTCCTTGGAGAGCTCTGAATTTAATGAGCAGCACTATATTGCTAATGTTCCTTATTAATGATATTTAGACTAAACACAGACCATACTGGGAGTGTCTACATGAAACACTGAGCATGAGTCTAATGCTACTGCGCAGTAGCATGGCAGTTAAAAACCATGCTAATAGCCTAGTGCATAATGTTATTAGACTAATGTGCAGTAAGTGTCACAAAATAACCATGCATCAGCATTACTGCACAGTAACTCTAGTTACTGCACATTCAGTTAGTACTTTATTAAGCAAGTACTAAACTAAATGTGCAGTATCTAAGGTGTATTAATGAATATGTAGATGTGCCTACTGTGAGCATAATAGATAATCTCAAATTAAATAAAAAGCAATTGTGGGGACTTAATTTCCATTAAAATCTGGGGGGTGGGGGGCGGGAATCCCAAGACTGACAAGGCTCTTAATTCTATATTTGGGCACCTAAGAAAGCAACCTGATTTTTGGATATGTTGGGTGTGCAGTTGCCACCACTGATATCTATAAAAGCCAATAAGTATGCAGGAATTTTGAAAATCCAGTCACTTTCATACATGTTTAAATACAGAAGGAGACTTAAGAACATAAATCTGGACACCTATTTTTGAAAAGCCTGGCCTTAATGCTTTTTGTGATCCCTTGAACATTCATGCTGGGGCATAACTGAAAGCAGTTATTTATGCTAAGTAACCAACTTTCTCTTGTTGAACCTGAATTTTGAATTAAGTTGACAATGGTTCCCAAGGGTTTCCACTGCCATATTCATTGATTAGCCATCTGCAGTGTGACTGTGTTTCCATTCACCAGAAATCTATGTCGTGACTCCAGCCTATTAAACATTTGGACAGAAAGTGACATTTGAACTAATTTGTTTCACCATAGTACCCAACAACTGCAGTCAGAGACCATTGAGCTAGGCCCTGTACAAATGCAGAGCAAAAATGAGACCCACAGAGTTTACAGTGGAAGCACCAGATGAGAGCCACTGGGTGGATACAGGCAGGCAGCTAAACACAATAAGGCAATATTGGTCATTGTAATAGGGAAGGGTCCTAGCTGTTTTTTAATTTTGTATAGGCATCAGAACAAAGGAGAACCTTAAAGAGGGATGTGAAGTGTCGCAGGGCACTTAGGCGCCCCGCTCCTAGTGAGGGTTATGAATTTAAGGGGGGAGGTATGTAGCAGAGCACTAGGGTGCTTACTACTGGTAATGGTAGTAAGGGCCCAGCTGCCAATCTTCAAGGCAGTGCAGGTGAGGGTTGCCGGGGCAACCAATTTGGTCAGCTGGCCAGAAGGGGCAGGGCCTGGCCTTTATAAGCAGCCAGGCTGAGACCAGACTTCAGTTCCCCTCTGGCAGCCTCAGAGGCAGGAAGCTCTGCTGCAGCCCAGCCCAGCCCAGCCTGACTGCCTGAGCATCTGCATGTTGGTACGGGGTGGAGAGAACCCTGACAGGGAGGTGCGGAATTCATGTTATAGCCGTGAGGCTTATTTTGTGTTATAGCTGGTTGGCTCATGGCTTTTTGTGTTTCTGTTTGGTTGTTTGCGTAACACTGGAGGACCGGGTGAGGCTATAGGGGTTGGAGGAGGCCTCAGGGGAGCTCCCCAGTAGCGTGGGGGTTCTTGGTGCCCTGGGAGGGCGCAGTAATCAGGTGCCAGTGAGCGCACAGCAGCTTGTGTGCTGGAGAGTGGAGCTGCATTTGGGGGGTGTCCCGACCCCAGCCCAGTGGGGCAAGTTTGGGAGGAGCTAGTGGGGTGCCCTGACCCCAGCCCAGTGGGGCAGTATTGGGGTAAAGCCCAGTGGGCATAAGACCCAGGAACGGGGTCTCGAGGCCAGGTTAGGCTGAGGCCGCCTGAGCCCAATTGTAAGGAGCCCGAGCAGGACCTAAGACCCATGAGGAGGGTCAGGGGGCCAGGCACAGCTATGGCCACCTGAGCCCTGACCGCGGGAAGCACGGGAGACGAGATCCCTGTGCGGGCGATGTGAGCACAGGGAACCCGAGACAGACCCCTGTGGGGTGAGCGCGAGAAGTGCAAGCAAGGCCCTAGGGAGGACGAGAGCATTGTGGTGAGCCCCAGGGAGGGTGAGCACGCAGCGAGACGGCCCCGATAGGGGTGAGTGTTCTGAGACAAGGCCTGTTGAGAAGCCCTGGAGAGGGCGCATACACAAGAGAAGCCCCGTAGAGCGCGAGCACGAGAGTGGGGGGCCGCAGACAGGGCCGCTAAGGAAAGAACATAGGACCAGATAACGTCTGGAACAGCGGAGAGGCTTGGGGCGTGGTATTGGGATGGAAGGAGCCACGCAACACCCATAGGGTTGAGGCACAAGAACTATTTGTAGAGAGCAGGGACCTGAAGGGCAAGAGCACCAGGTCCAAGGGGCCAAATGAAGGCAGCCTCCCATTAATATATTAGAACCATCAAAGTCATGGCGGGCGAGAACGAGGGTGCTAGACAGGCAACTTGGCATGGTAGGGGCACCAGGAGAGATCACGGCTGCTCCTGGGTCCCTGTCCCGTGACATGAAGGCATACAATGATCATGATCTGAAATGACACTGAAATTCCTGTTATATGGGTAAAAGGATCAGTTTAATCAGAGCAGTTTGTCTGCAGACTAGTTTAAGTCATGTTTATCATTGATAAACAGTTTCCATGGTTTTGTTCTATACTTACTGCCCAATTTTACTTGTCTATTTTATTAAGTGAAAGGCTGCTTTGCAACACATCTCACGTTGCTTTCTAGAACAATCCATACAAGTTTATATCACATTTTCAGGGAGTTACAATATGAAGCTACAGACTTCCATGTGACGAAGTGTCAGAATATCAACACATGGATTGTCCAAAATTGTAAGCTGATTGGCTGGTTATATTTAAAGGCGCATTATCAGTACTTGAAGTCTAAGAGAACTTACAGAAGTGGCAGTTTCTTCTTCTTTCACTTATTTACATTGCTCCTCTCGCTGCTTCTCGTGTGACGGGGCATGGAGAATAAAGGGAAGTGTAGAGTAAGGAGTGTAAAATTCTCCTTGGCTGCTAATATAAGAACTATGTAGTGTCAAATCTGGAAGTCCTAGCTTACGAGTCTCACTACCCTTAAGAGGAAAAAAGTGGCTACAGTCGTGAGGCCCGTGACCATACAGGTTCCACCAGTTACAATTTAGTGCAGTTTCAAAATCCAACCTGAAAAATAAAAGAGCAAAAAATGTAAGTAGAGTTTCGAGGCCAGTTACTTTTAATTTGTGGCCACTTGATCCATCCCTGTATGAAGCAACACTACAAAGTCATGATCAGGAAAAAGGAAGGAAAAGCCATCTTTAAAAAATGGGCCACACATAGTTTTGGGTGTTTTTGTGGTTTTTTTGGAGGGGGAGGGTCTCCCAAAATATCCTCCTAAATGAAGTTTCACAATTACCTCTCATTAGCTATTGACAAAATATAGAATGTAACAAGAAATAAATTAAAAGCATTAATCACATCCAAATCTAGCTTACCTTTTCTCCTGATAAAAAAGATCTTATTCACTTTACTGCTTATCAGACTCATCATGAGGAAAATTAAGAAGGGACATAATGGATGCAGGAAAAAGGCCAAATGAACTTCGCAATCTAATGTCTTGTTTCTTTGCTTCTATAATTTTTATTTGTTTTTATTGTTGGACTGCCACTCAGGAGTTTGGGGTCACTTCATACCTCTGCTACAGACTCCTGGTATGGCCCTCAAACAAGGCATTTAACCTCCCTGTGCACTAATTCCTACTCTGTAAAAAGAGGATAATAAAAATATTCAGATCTATTCATGAATGGTAACTGTGGCAGTGAGAAGCCCACACAGGCATTAAGGGTGCTGGGAGCAGCCCCAGGCATTCCCAGGGGGAACAAACAGGCCCCCTGGGCCCCGGTAAACTTACTGCTGGGAGCAGATGCGAGCAGGCATTATGCTGGCTCTTCAAACGTGTGTCCCAGGCAGGGCAGTGGCCAGCTAATTGTGGGAAACCATGGGAAATTTAAAAAACCTGCTGGAAACCGGTGAGGGGAGAAAAGGAGAGAGCCAGCAGGGAGCATGCCAGGCAGGTGGTGGCTCTGGAGGCCGGCAATAGCAGTGCTGCAGGCACTGCCCCCAAAGCAGGGGAGCAGTGTCTTTCTTCAGGCTGGGGATGGCCAATCCCCAGCCACCTTAATTTCAAAGCTTATAAGAGCATCCTTCTCCCTTGGAGGGAGAAGGATGCTCTACAATGGGAGCTCAGCCCTTTGGGATCAGGGTCTGAGGCTCCAGATGCCTTAACATCCAGAAAACTGGCCCAGTGCTGAAGCTGACACTGGACCTCTTAGTAGAGGGGCTTACAGGGAACGGCGGAACCGTGAGCGAGACACCCAAGTGGTTGGTGAGTGGATGGGGTGTAGGGGAGGCGGAGCCCCGAGGAACACCGTGGCACTGCTGTGAATACCCGTGAATACCTCGTTGGGTCAATCAGGAAGAAGAATGCCACTGAACTCCTCCTTTTTTCAGGTAACAACAAGTCATGGCAGATGAGTTGGGGGACCCTTGGGAGACCAAGGGGACGGTGTGGTACTCACAGTGTCCATTAGAGACACCACAGTAATGTATAGATCACAGAATGACAGTTTAGTAGGGTTGGAAGGGATCTCAGGAGGTCATCTAGTCTAACCCCTGCTCATGCAACATGGGGGCAGGACACAGTGGGGGCAGGAGGTTCCTTTTAAAGTCCTCATAGCAGTGAGGGGAGGTTCAGTTCAGTAATGATTTTAAGAGACTCTAATACTACAGTGATACGGTAAAGAGATAACTAGATCCCTAAAAATAACAGGATTATAGAAAAATAGATTCATGAAATTCAAATGATCTGGAACAACACCAGCTCCATAGACTTTCTCCTGAAGCAACAAAGAAAATGTGTGTTAGGATTTATCAGTGTCATTGTGATTGTAGTGTTTGCCACTGGAATTGAAAATACAAAGCCATCACTTGCAAGAACATGCAGACACATTTCAAGATTCGTGCAAAACAGGGACCGTATTCTAGAGAGACTTAAAATTGCCCGGACAACACATACACACATTGATATAATCCAAATAGTTTTTAAAAAAACCCTTATTTTTATTCTGCTGCAACATTCGATGTGTAAACCTCTTGTCCTGTTGCAGTGTATCACTGAGGTAGTGTTTCTTAGTTACATCAAATGTTTAAACGAGTATCACCTGCCTAAGTTATGAAACTCTATAGTCATTTTTCAGAAAGTTGCAAAATCCAAGTAGACAGAATCTATTTCAAAGGAAGAATTAGCTATCAGTGGAAACAGATGTGTGGTAACAAAACACAGATTAAACATTGATGACTTTCAAAGTTCCACATGTTAGTAAAACAACCTTTGATACTGGGGCAGCCTAGCAACCAGGCTACTTGGAAACAATTTTGAAGAAAAATGTGCTGAAGGTGTGTTGCATTTTGAAGAACTTAAAAACAAGCTAACCAGCTGTTAACCCATTATATTCTACTGTGTCCTAGAGAAGTGAAAAGCAAATCAAGGTAATAGGGTTACTCTATAATCTATTCTATTTCAATCCTATTATATTGCTACTTATATCATTGTAAAACAAAATAAAGTTCTTTTTATTCAGTACATGATGAATTGTTGCAGTTTAAAATTTTGTTTCATTATAAAGCATCTCTCATAATTAAAAGGCCTTGTTCAACTTTAGAGTGATGAGTTTAGAGATCGTACTCAGTACAACAGACAGGCATGTATTATCTATTACAGCTGAGCAATAGCTCCTACGCAGCCTTGCACAGTAGATCCAGACTTACCTTAGCCATAAAAGTAATGTTATATTCACTTCGGGATACTGTAATGAGAAAAAAAACTTAATTAAAATGTAAAGGTATCATCTTCTATTTTTACTAAGCTATTAAAAACAAAGA
>NW_017728911.1:27476797-27521186 GCF_001723895.1 Crocodylus porosus | reverse complement strand
GTTCTTCTGGATAGTTACCTCTAGCATGGGGAAAGAGTCTTTAAACTGTCCAGAACTCAGACCTGGACTTGTTTGCCCAGTCTGATAAATCAAACCAATCTTATCCATCTTCTTGTCTTTTATTCCTCTCTTTTCCAAGGCTGGACACCCGGGATCCAGTTGCCCTGTAGGATTTCCTTCACTTGGCAGGATAAAGGAAAAAAAAGAACTGCTGCTCGGCAAGAGGAGGCTGAGGGAGGACCTGGTGGCTGCTACAAACTCATCAGGGGAGATCATCAGCAAATAGGTAGAGCCCTTTTCTCCCCAGCACCACCTGGGGTGATGAGGTACAATGGTAATAAGCTGATGAAGAATAGGTTGAGGTTAGAGATCAGGAGGCAGTATTTTACAGTTAGGGTGGCCAGAACTGGAACCAAATTCCCAAATTCAGAAGAAGAAAGAAACTTTCCTGTATATGCAGGTTTCCCTCCTCAGTCCACAAGCTTCAGGCTTTTAACCCTCACTGCTGCTGTGACTGATGGGCAGCGGCGCTCACAGAGCTCCTCCGAGCTCAGAGACCATCCCGATGTCAAGCTCCATTCCTGGGGAACAGCCTCTTCGCTCTCACCCAGAGCTTCCATCCCACCGTGTCCTCTCTCCTTCCCACTCTCCTTCTCCAGGGAAACTCCCTGCTGGAAGTAGCCCCAGAGCACCTGGAGGAGCAAATGCGATGCACCTGACGCTCTGGTAAATTCAGTCTCGGACATGTCGGGAGTTCCCTCCTCAGCGTCGTCACTGCCCTCTCCGGTAAACCCCAGCTGGGATCATCTTCTTCCTCTGAAGAGGCACCGCCAGCTTCTTCACAGTAACGAAAGTGCAGTAGTAAGAACAACACGCATTTAAATATCCATGGGTGGCATGGCTATTTTCAGTCAGACCGGTAGTATCAGAAAATGAAACTTTGTTCTAATGTTTAAAATGTTGTTCAATATGTAATCAAAAGCCAGATCCTTAGGACTGACCTTTTGAGGCCTGGGATTGGGACCGTATGGACTGGGAACTGCATTTGGGATTGGGACTATATGATGATCTCTGAGGATCTGTTAGTTTAAGAATAGCGTTCCTGTATTCATGCAGGGGGTTGGACCAGGTAATCCTTGATATCTTTTCTACCTCTGTCATTTTATGGTTTTATGACCCCATTCTAAGTTAGACCTGAAGAGCAACTCTAAGCAGCTTCATGGCTGCTCTAAGTTTTGTCTACTGTAATGACCCCTCGGAGGCCTTCCAACAACTGGGAATCACCAGCTTTTGACAGTGTTGTAGCCATACCACTTCCTTTCACCCATGCCTCCCCTGGGGATAGGGTGATAGAGGCCAGCCAGGATGGGGGGTGGCTGAGAAGCCATAGTGATGCTGCATCTTAGCTGGGAATCCCCCGGCTGTGTGAAAAAATCCAGTGGCAGCACATTTCACAGGACAGGGCACTAGGCAGTTCATAAAATGTGTTCACAAAAATAAGACAGAAATGTCTCATGTTTCCACACTCTCTAACTAGCAAGTAAATACTTACTGGGAGAGGAAAAGAGTGCGTGCTGTGAAGGGTCTGAGTTCTGAGTGAGGATCCAACAGACCGAAGAGTTTGGTTGCAAAGGTCAGTTAAAAATGGGGGGAAGGGAGAGATAAGATTCCTTCTGAATGGGACCCATTAAGATCTGTTGTAACTTACTATTTTAGCCTAAAATCCTGGTAATTTGTTCATTTGAAAGCAGTCACTGCTGCTTCTGGAGGTGCTACAGAACCTGCAAGTGGCAGGCGCTTCCATTTAAAATGACCTTTTCCTTTTCTTAGCAACCACCATAGTTCACAGCCACGCCATCACCTGAAAGGATCAAATTTGTCTTTGCTGAAGAACATCCCATTCTCCAAACCAGAGTTTAATACCACCTGAGTGCCATGCATCAACCATGAAGTTTCCACTTTCACAAAGTGAATTGATTTATTCCTTTCATTGCTCAAAACAAGGGCTCAGGACAGCTCCCTTTCTATTGGCTATACATTCAGTGTAAGATGGCACTGGCAGGGTGATTTTTCAGCTTCCTGCTGGTTAGATAGCCTTCAGCTGTTTCTATGTAGCAAAGGTTGATAACAGGGCCGGAGAATGACAACGGTGAGGCTGTCAGTGATATAGATCCACCATTCATTGGCTGCCCTCTGAATGGGGTTACAAGCACAAGGCCATATCTGGAAGCTGGAAGCTATAGTAGTGATAATAAACTTTTGTTCTGTTCCACATCCTGTGAAAAGGAGACTTCTACTGTTTCCTGCTTCCCCTTGCACTCTCCTCATCCGTGTTCATGGCACCAGTGTAGCAGCCACCCTGAGAATGCAGTTAGGCCTTTGGTAAATTATTAGGCCAACCCCACATTCACCGTGAATTCTGGAGTTTACACATATGGAAAAAAAAATTACAGAGAAGGAAGGATTGTTCTGTGTATGCTGCTCTGGGCCTTCAGTCAGGTGGGACTGTGGGTTAGTAACTTCGAGGTTGAGAAATTGATTCCCGTGTCCTGGAAGTCATTCAGAAGAGCCCCAGGAACCACTGGCAGGCTCTTTGCCTTCTGTTCTCTCCATGCTTTATCATCGCCCTGTGGGCTGTCCTTCCTTGCAAAGGAATGCAAATGAAGGGAAAGCTGCTCCTGCTGCCTGGTAAAGTTACAAATACATAATGCTGCTCCTGGTCTTGAGGTGCGAATTCCAGAGGTGCATTTTGCTTGCTGCAGACATGGGTCAGAGATTTCCACAGGGCAGTTGCTGCTTCCAGAACCAAACGGTTAATGTTCACATAATTCACTGAATACACTTAGCAGCAAACAGTCATGGAGCGAGACCTGAAATGAGAGGAGATAACATGAATCCAGATCCAAGCATAGTAATAGTGCAACACAGCTTTATTTGTTCAAATGCTCTAGCCCAGATCCTGGCTCACCTTTAATGTCCCCTTTGTATACCTGGAATGCCAAGGGGCATTAAACTGGGCATAACAGAAGCATCCTCCACTGGCATAAACAGACATAGCTGGCTCTGTTTCTGTGCGGCATATATGTCAGGAGCTAGGGTGAGTGTGGCAGAGATGACATAAGGTACACTGCAGAAATCATGGGTAGCCACATGGTCCCTGGAATGGCCTTTGTTACAAGCCAATGAAACATCAAATAGCTTGTAGGCTGCTCTAAACTGTACTACTGTCTAGGTGACCACTGGGCAGGGAAGGGAGGAAGAACCAGACAGAGCTATCTTTGTCTGCCTGCAAGAGTTTCACTGGACAATACTTATCACATTGGTTAGGAAAAGATATTACATATAAACCAGTTTAAGTGATCAGAAACTGGTTTAAACCTGAAACAGAACAGATGCTCAGTGTACATAACCCAGTTTGAAAATGACTGAAACTAGTTTGAGATAAACCTGGTTGAATGTAGTATCAGACTTAACTGATCTGGCTCAAACTGGTTTATGCAATGTCTGTCCTAGACCCGTTCCTAGTTTAATTTAAACCAGACTCCCCCAGCTTACCAGCTGCTTTGCAGCCCTGGGCAGGGCTGTCTGCTCCAGAGCAGGGCTGGCCCCACCCCTCTGCTCCCTAGCTGGAGCTCTAGAGGAGATTTGCAGGCACAGCAGCATCTGCCTGGCTTCCTCTCCCCCTCACTACCTCACTCCCTGCTCCAGCATGGCCATGGCCAGAATGTGGTATGCTAGTTAATCTGAGAAGTGCCTGTGTAAGGCAGACAGGACAGTGTCCGCTTAGGGCTCTTTGGAGCTAACCAATAGGCCAGCTGGTAATGTCCCTCCATTTCTTCCTTGGAAAAAGTTGTTTAAGAAGAGCTTGAACTAATGAGAGAGGCTTCTGTTTTCTTGACGGGATGCTAAATGCTTTGTTATCAACTCCCTGCTGGCTTCTTTCTGGTCAGGAGCAGCAAGGGTGTTGGTGGGGGAACTCCTCACTAATCAAAGCATCCTACTGGGGCCTGGTCATGCCCTCCCCTCAGCTCAGTACTGTAGAAGGGAAAGAAAGGCTGCTGTAATGCCCCCCAGCTTCTAGCCTGACCCACTGCATGCATGCGCCAGCATTTCTTCAGTCCAGAGGGAATAGCTGTACTGTTGCAAACTGGTTCAGCCTAGCCAGGTTAAACTGACCTGCAAAGATTTAATCAATTCAGGCTCAGGCTTCTTGAATGTCTGTCCCTAGTCATATGCCTGCTTCCACTGCCACTTGCTCTGGTATAAATAATGAATGACTCTTAAATCAATGACATTACATTAACATAAAACAAATGCAAATAAAAGGAAACTCAGTTCTTTCTCACTAATTGATGTGTAATTTTTGGCTGAGATTTACCCATAAACCTCTTAACAAGCAAAAAGTAAAGAGCAGGCATGGCAAACAATCATCAGTAATTAAAACTATCAAAGGAGAACACACTTATTGATGTGTGAAATATCTCAGCCACCAGTCAAACTGGTCTTGCAGCACCAAGGATATAGGCAGCACTGGGGCTAACGCTTCTGTAATTTTTAGAGTCAGTCATTCAGTTTTAGGACTTCAGGTTTAGAGTTAACTATAGCAATGTTCCATTGGGCTGCATTTTAATATAGCTGATTGCATGTATGAGTGATCAGCATGTTCCATAAAGTCAGAGAGATGATGTTTTCCCCATTAGCTTAACACAATCTCAGCCCAAGTAAGTCTCAAGCTGTGAGAAACACATTTTTAGGTGCTGTAAACCAAGGTTAGACATTTCACACTGTAATCAGAACTGGCATCTTCCAGTGAGCTCCCTTACTATTCAAAAGCAGAACTGATTGTACAGTAACAAGGCTGATGGCATGAAAGAACAATTTCTCTAGCAGAAGATTTTCTGGGGTACTTAGATGACCTGTTAAAAAAGTAGTGTAGACAAGACTCAAGCCTAGGCAACATTTCCCATGGCCTCCCAGATGAATACCGAACCCACATCATCTCTTATTTGATGCAGTGCCTCCCTGTCATTTTTGCACTCAGCACAGTAATCTGACTGATGCTCCTCTTCAAACATCATCCAGCTTCATCAATCCCTACCTCTTGCACCAAATGCATACTACAATGCCTAAAGCAAGTTACTAATTAGGTGCCCAATCTTGCATCTAATCAGAAGCATCTATCCAGCTAATGATTTCAATTGCAGGATTATGACCTAGTGAGATGTCTATATGGAAAAAGCGAGGTTTGTGGGCTACTTTTTTTTAAAACAAAACTTTCATGAATATAGATCTGTGCTGCCTCTTCTATGAATTAGATCTTTTTAATAATGCAAGCTGATTTTAAGTATTTTTTTATTCTAAAAAGTACTAAAAAGATAGGCTGACTAGTAAATTAACAGAGTGTTTCCTACAAATTACAGATTTTAATAGCACTAGTCACAGTTATTGAGATACCCATAGAGAATCCAAATAATGAAGTGAAACAATTTTAAAAAGACTCAAAGACAATAAGTTCAGAAATGCCCCTGACTTTTTGTGTTATGAAATGATGGAGCAGGCATATACTCCAACAGTTCATAAATGTGACTTGTAGATCAGGCCCCTCTGATTTAGCACATAATATTTTCTTATACTCGATTTTGGAAAAATATTTTCAATAGAGTCAACTATTTACAGACAAGACAAAAATAAGGGTCCTAACCATATCACATTACTAACTCTTGCAATTTTATCACAGATCTCACAATCCTTTTGTCCCAGCTTTTGGAGTCTGGTGATTTTGAAAGAATTTGTACATTGATTTCTACCCCTCTCCTGCAAAATTAAGTTTCTAGCTTTTATGACTGTGGAGAAAATATAAAAGTATGACCCAAGCACACCATTAAAGGATCAGGATGAAAAACAAACAGAAAGAAACCCTGGTGCATTAAACTAAAAACCTGAGACATTTTAAAAACAATCTCATGATTCTTGTAGTGTGATTCATCATCTTTTTATGATTGCGTCAATACTGATTTTGTATTATATCAAGTAGGGATTTCTTTGGGCATTTTATCAGTGCTTCTCTTTATTTCATGTTAAAGTTCAAATGTTAATCAGGAGTGTGATGTAATCACTGACCTGTGCAGGGGACACAATCACCATAAGCCACCCTAACCTATAAGTTACAGCACCCAAAATAGGACTTGGTTGCAGTCCTTAAGCACTTCTTCAATATCATTGTTAAATAACAATAATGGGGGAGACAAGACCCTAGTCACCAGCTGGGCAGAGATACTCACCATCCTTCTCAAGCTATCCACACAGAAGGGGGAGCTGTGACCCCATTCACCTGAGACCCTCTACTCACTCTGCTCTCAGAGGAACTATGCCAGTGACTGCTTCTTGTATCAGCAGCTACTTGTACCCTAGTCCCTGTGCATCCAGCCACTCTGTCAGTCAGTCTGGCTGGAACCATTGGATCTACCTCCAGAAATCAAGAGACTCATAATACGTCCTCATCTTTGTTATTAACAGGGTGAGAACATGTTCAGCTGTGAATTTTAATGGGAAATATAATTTCAAATCCAGGCCTTGCAGTCATTCAAAGGTTTGTAGTCTTAGGTTAATATACTTTTCTCTCAGTCTCTCTCACCTCTTCTCTCTATATGACTTTTAATAATAACACTAAAGTTATTTGAAAATAATCTGAATGGCAGAGGCAGGTAAGTGTTTGCAAGATGGGCATTGCACTCGTCTGGGTTGGTTATTTAGTCCTTCCTTTATTCATCTCTGTGTCCCACAGCCTCATCAGGCAGCAATGTGTCACAACATTACACACCGCAAATTAAGCATCACATCAAGCTGTTTGCAGTCTGAGATGTACGAGAAATATATTTTGGCAAATGCACACAAGCATCAAAGCGCAGAGACTTAAGTGTCTATGGGCACAAAGGTTTGGTCCAAATGGTAGACTCAAGGCCAGCTCCTCTGATGTGGTGACAAACAGTATTGTGCACTAGTGCCTGTGCTCTTCTTTGATCACCATGCTGTCCTTTTACAGGCTGGTACCTATGAACTTTGTGGGAGCAGCTTGGGATCCCTGTTTATCTTGCTCCCACACACAAGTGCTGCCATGCTTAAGAGTTTCTCCATTTCTTGTTTGCTAAATTATCCCTTCCCCTCCCTGACTGTAATTCAACACCTAAATTTGAGGCATCAGAGGGAATGATCTGAAATACTCACAGAGGATATACAGTAAAGAGAAGGCAGAAGACAATCTGCTGTAGTATACAGTGCATAATTCCCTATCAATGCATCAGCAAACACAGATTCCATGGCAGCTAGCCTGACAGATGGGTAATTGGAGCTATGTGCTTGTATTCTGTGATGCATGGCAATGTCTCCTATTTTTTAAACAACACAGAAGTAACCTGGATGATATGTCTTTGCTTGTTTATTATTGCATTGGGCCTGCTGCTCTTGATGCTCAGATATGGCTAAAATTCGGGGCAAATAGACACATGTAGCATCCGTGGCGAATCCTCATTCCTACTCCACAAAATTACTCACACACTCTTCTGGGCGTTCCTCTGCTCAGCTTTTCCAGTACATCAGTCCCATGAAATTCCCATCAGCACCTAGAAACAGACAACTGGGTCCAAATACAGTCAGGCACCTTGGTCTTCAAGTCATATGAACTGGGATGGTTCTATACAAAGATTTCAGTGTCAACATGATGAAGGAATGGTGACTGTTGTGCTTCTTTCAAAACCGCTTTGAATCCTTGGATGGCAATGACCATCTTTCATTCTGTGCCCGCAATGCTCCCCAACCTGTGGGAACAGATGAATATGGGGTCCAATCAGGGACACTTTAAATCTTTAAATCTGTCATGCCCTGCTGCTTGTGGTTAGTGGCTGGATTTCTGCCACCACTTGGGCAAAGCTGAGAGAGGGTCTGGCCTTGGGCAGACACCCAGAAAATTAGATTGTTGCTGAAAGCAGGTAACCATGTTCTGATGAGATTAGTCTGGACTGCAGTGTGAGGTCAGATAGCTGCACTCTGAATCCGTGCTCTGCAACCACAAACTCCCTGCCAGGGCTGGGGGGGGGGGGCGGTTTCCCTTAAGTTTTTCCCAAACTGTCACTTCAGACAATCTGCCTCTAATGCTGCCTTTTCAAATAATTTCCCTTGCTGCTTTCACTGACATGAGTTTAGCCCTGCTCGGGAAGTGAACTGGGGATACATTTAATATGAAAAGAGAGATTCAAGGTAATCAAACACCTGCTCCCACTAAAACAAAGCCTTTCCTCTTCACAGATTATTGAGCGCTGATGAGGGGAAAGGAAGTCACATAGACTCTTTAATGCATATAATGGGCCACTTTTTCAAATGGTCAAATCGCACCAGCACCTTGGAAAATAATGGTGATGATGATAATGAATAATACTTTGTTCTTATATTGTGCACAGATATGGAAATACTTTTGCAAACATTTCATATGCTAAAGCCTCCCAGAACCCTTTTTGTGCCTGGCTGAGTATTATCCCTTTCTGTCAAATAGATACAGCTCAGCATGCAGAGGAGAAGGTCAGGCATTTCAAAAGCAGTTGTCTTCGTTTTTCTCTTTGGGTGCCTAGCTGGAGACAGCTATGGTCTGATTTGCAGCGGTTTTGAGGCCTCCCCTCCACCCCCCTCCTCCCATTGACTTCAGATGGAGCCAGGGATGCTCAAAATTTCTCTCCTAGTTTTATACTGCTGCCTATCACTGCATTACGTGAGAGCCGTGTCGTTAATAGTGACCTACTTAACTAGAGACAATGCCATTTTTGCAGCTTTGTCCCAGCACAAAGAGCCTACTTCCTGGGCATTTCGTGGCAGCCCCACCCCTTGCCGCTGCTTGGTGGAGAGGCCCAGTTCCCCAGCACTAATTGGCAGAGAGGCCTGGGGGGGAGGAGGGATGAAGGGGCGACCACCATCTTGACTGCTGGCTGCCCTCTCTCTGGCCCGACCCCTTGGCACTAATTGGCAGAGTCCCTGGCATGGGGGAGGAGAGCAGGGGATCTTGTCTGCTGCCCCTGTTATGCTGCCCCACCAGCTGGTGCCTTCCCCTCCCAGGTGAGCTGTGAGGCCCAACCAGGAGGGAAAGACTTAATAAAAATTATTTTATTAAGTTTGGGGGGGGGGGTGTTCATGGATGTCATAGGCAACCCTGGATTTCACAGGCACCCCCAAATGTTGCTGTTCCCATGAAATCTGTGAAATTGTGATTTAGGTAGGTCCTTAGTCATTAAGTCTCCACTGAGAATCAAGCCAAAGCTGCCACAAGTTAGACCCCAAATTCTGGCATTTGAAATCCGTGGTCATATTAATAGATAGATAGATAGATAGATTTTACTCCAAGTCAAGTCAGGGATAGAAGTGGATATAGATACAGGAATCCTGATTCCCAGCTCTGTCATAACCAGTACACCCCTCCTTAAGCCAGAATTGTTCTTCCCACCTTCACTGTATCTCCTTCACATCTCCCCTACAGCATGATGCCATGCAGCTATCCAGAAAGATACCTCTCTAGATGTAGAGCAGAAGAATCACACAAGTAAACATGACATCCCATTTTTTCCAACAGCATTTCATTTCTTTCCCCCTGCTCATGCAGCATCCATCTATGGCTTCCTGGCACTGCCCTCCATTGCATGTTCAGCAGTTCTTGCTTTCCGCACAAACACACAATATCTTGTTATTCTTTGCTGTTTCCCCTCACAGGCTCCCATTTGGTTGTCACTCTGATACTTCAAGGGTCTTGAAAATACTTTTGATGAATGGCGTTTTACAAAAGTAATGCAAAAAGTGAAGGGGCCACATCAAAAGTTAACTCAGATTTCCACATTCATCACAAATTGCCACCATCCACATGGAGATAGCAGTGTGAAGCCAACTGTGTGTTACAGACTGGCCCCATGGAACACTTTCACTAAGAAACTTGCAGCTGTGTGATTCATTTACTTCTGTGTATTACACCTAAGCATCACTGCAATGGAGTGAAACACTGGGCATGCATAAGAACTAGATATGAAAGGCCTGGAATGTGCTTAAAAACCCAAAATGTCTATTGTCCCCTCCTAGAAGATCAGCAGTTGAATTCAATCATGAATGCAGTCTAAGACTTGGAGAACTTCTGCATCTGATGGATGAGCATTGCAATAATTGCATAAGTGCTTTTATGTAATGCCTATTACCATATTGTCTGGGCACTTCATATTTATTTATAAAAGCTCCAAGAACATAAAACAAGCATCCACATTGGAAGGAAATATTTAAATTGGCCTTGCAGCAGGGTGACAGCATGCCTTCATTCGTATAATCACATGGGACTGAACTCAAAAACCTGAGTGATCCCTTCCAGGTCACTCTTCCTATGCCCAGCAGTGCATTCAACACCATCCTATCTGATAAGAGGCATCTTATACTTTGTCCTGACTCTTGCCAAATATGGAGGGTACTAAGATCCAATACAAATAAAGCCACCTTATTCAGAAAGCACTGTCACTGGCTGTAGAGAATTCTCTCCTGGATCCCTTCTGATCTTGAACTGGTATGGAAGGATATGAGTGCAGTGCTGCTTTTTCAGCCAGCCAGTCTATACAAGTCTCTATTGATTGAAGGCAGCACCCAGAAACAAACAGATAGCAAATGGGTAGGGAGAAGCGTTCTGTTCCCACCCTGTTGAACTTGATGCCATATATGCTATTTTATATACAGAGATTTAGCATGTGTAAAAATAGGTCTCGTTGGCATGGCTGAAACAATGCTAAGAGTTCAGATAAGCATCGTGACAATTGAGAGGGAAGCTAGGGGGGGAAGGGAGTTCTCCTGAGCAACGAACAATATCAGGCGAGCTTTGAGCTGC
The DNA here is from genome assembly GCF_001723895.1 of Crocodylus porosus. Classification (NCBI taxonomy): domain Eukaryota; kingdom Metazoa; phylum Chordata; order Crocodylia; family Crocodylidae; genus Crocodylus; species Crocodylus porosus. The sequence continues at coordinate 27,510,295 of NW_017728911.1, read as the reverse complement.
CAGCTTCTGCTGCTGAAATCAAATGCACTGGCAACAAGCCACCAGAGTACATAGAACAAGCAGCAGCTGGTAAAGTAAAAGTACATTAAAAATGCATTAAGTAAGCAAAGTAAAAGCAGAGCAGAATCTAGTAGGCACAATTTTCATGTGATTTATTTATCAGAGGAAAGTTAAACTTGGATTCCAGGCCCAATGTGCCATTGCGCTCTCCCTCATGTATTTCTTTGTGCCGCTGGCAGGGGTATGTAACATGATGCCAAACCAGAATGATCACATTTTTTACAGCCCATGTTAGGGAAGCCCAGCACAGGCAGTCAGTCCAAGTGGATCATGCTAGGTCAAGGATTTATCAGAGGTGGAAGCCCAGGTCAACCTGGGTATCCATCGGAGTCCAGGATATCAAGCCAAGGGTCAAGACAATGTTCAGGTCATAGCAAGCAGCTGATTAAGCTGCGAGGTCCAAGACAGGAATAGGCAGGAGGGTCCAGTACATGAATTCCAGAGTCATAAGCCAAAGTTATCGAGCCTAAGTCAGAGTCAGGATCAAGCGCCAAAGTCAGCATAGAGGAGTTGCAAGCAGGCCAGCGGCATAGAGGCACCCTAAACAGGAGAGGCTCTCTTACTGTAGCCTTTGAAGATGACTCAGCCCCAATCTCCTACTTACTTCCAGCTGGGACCTGGAACTGGATCTGCCCATCTGAGCCAAGGCTAATTACAACCCACTCTCTGTGGGTGTAAATGATGATACAAGAGAACCAGGCCTTGTTCCACATGCAGTTTTCACTTCATGGCAGTGCTGACTAGCTGTAATGTGCAGAGGTGACTTGTGAAACCCATTGCCATACGGTACTGTGAAAGCTGACCGTTTAACTCCGTTCAAAAGGGAATTGGACAAATTCATGGAGGAAAGGGCCATCAGCAGGTGTTGAACATGGTAGGTAGAGGTGTTGCCTTTCGATCAGAACTTCCTAAATCTCTGAATGCTAGAAGCTGCAGTGAGGTTTGGAGCAGCACATGGAAAATACTGGACATGCCCTGTCTACCTTGCCCCTTAGCATCTACTCTCTGCTGTGTGAGACAGGATGCTGAGAGAGATGGACCTCTGACCCATTTGGTGGCAGTTCTTAAGACTGAAGCATTGCGGGTAGACCTGTGCCATCAGCTGTATACCCACACAAACGTTACCTGACTCCAGCGTCCCTACGGGATTTTTTTTGTTTATTGCTACGACTAGTTTCCCCAGCGTTGTAGAGGTGGCTCTCAAGGAATGATGGAGAACATCAATTCCTTGTCAATGGCCTGACTCAATAAAGGCAGCATAGGGTGCAAAAAGAAGAAAATAGGGGAGGGGGGGAACGGTCATGGGTGATTCCAAAGTCTTGTTTGCTTTGATTTAATGCATCTTTGATAACTGACACCTTCTCTGGCAACATCAGATTTCTTGCCGAATCTGTATGCTTTCCTCAGGTAGGTTTCCCTTCTGTTTCTCAAACGAAGTGCTGTCAATATTGGAAAGTTGCTAAAAGCACAGTTTAGATTAACTGCAGATGGGCTGGATTTTGATCCCCTCATGCATGTTAAATCACTCTATGAAGAGCCCCAGTGATCACACGCTGCCCCAGAATATTAATGATAACACTGCCACTTCTGGCTGTTGCTCAAATACTCTCTGCTAAGCTCATGCACAGCAACAGTGTTATGAGTTTGGATTCCAGTAGTGAGCAAAGAATCCCTTGTTTCTTATCTAGAGCCTGCTTCTCTAAGCCCCTTGCCTTTACACAGGTTTTTTTTTTTCCAAAATTGAGACCTAGTTACTGACAGATTTCTTTAAGAAAACATGAACATGTTTTATGATAAAAGGGTTGTGTTTCATGTGAAATAGTATGTTCCAGCACATAATTCACACTAAAGCAACAAAAGGCAGAAAAGGGATTCTGTAGATACTTATGTTGATCCTTAGAAGTAGGAGATTTTTTCTTGTTTATGTTTTTGGGGGGTTTTAGTGATATAAAACAAGGCCAAATCTAGTGAGTTTCAGATCAGTTCCCATTTATACCTAATGAAATCCCTGGATTTTTTTTTTTTTTTTTACTTCAGCAGCAGGATTCATCCCAAGTTGCATCTACTGGGAAGAAGGCAGGCTGAGTTTTGCTGTTTTGTGGTTGTCACGTACATTCATTATTTCTGAGAGCTAAGCGCAATTGCAGCCCCTCTGCAGAGCTGGGGCAGATCCAGTCTCTCGCTAAATGAATGGATCCAGCACTGCAACTCTTTACAGTATTATCAGGAGAACTCCACAGTCAAACCTGATAGTCTAATGTAAGCTCACTTATACTCTGCAACATTATTCAAAGCCATTTAAATGAAACTGCAAAACAGAGGTGATGAAGTCTGTAATGAAATCTCAAGATTGCTTCAGAGAAGGGTTGCAAAGGGGGATGGATAGTGGGCAATATCCACTAAGTCCCTTTCTATACAGTTCTGAGGCTTTGTTTCTCTCTTGCCTAAATCCCCAGTAGTTGAAGCTGACAAATTTATCAGACTTTATGACATGCGACACACACAAAATGGCCTGAGACCTCTTGACTGCTTGCTCCCACTCTATTAGAATACTTTATATGTTTATTCCCCATCCTGGATACACTCAGAACTAAACCTCCCAGATAAAATTGCATTGATTTTAAAGCTAGCTGTAAATCCACTGACCTTTGTAACCTGTGGGAGAATGCAGGGGTTTGCTTCATCTTTTGAGGGAAAAAACACCCAACCCAAAGTACATTGACTTGTTTGGCATTAAGAAAAAAGGACTGAATTTCCAAACTCAGCGGTTAAAGATAAAAATCTTATCGCGCACTCTTTTTTTCTCTGTAGACAACAAATAACTCATCAGATCCTCCTCATTGTGCACAGGACCTGTATCCTTTCATTCTCCTAATGCAGTGGTGCTCAACTCCTTGGTGCTGTGGGCCAGATCAGTGGCACAGGGCTTGTCCCTGGGATGGACTGGACCCTGCAGGCCAGGCTAGTCCTCACACTGTGGGATCAGGTCCCTGTGCTCCATGCTGCCAGATGGGGACCACACACCACCACCCTAAGCTCTATGCTTCCTCTGCTCAGCCCCCTGCTGCAGGATTAGGCCCTATACCTCAACCAGGCAGCAACTATTATGGGTGTCTTTACACATGCTCCAGGCAGGGGGTTGGGTGGGGAGGGGGTTATTGAGAACCGCTCTAATTAAAGCGCCTGCAACGTCTTGTGTATTCAGCATCCTGTGCTTCAAAATGATGGTGGGGGAGCTTTAACTAAAGCTCATGCAACGAGCTTTAGTTAAAGCGCCCCTGCTGCCATTTTAAAATGCAAGGACACTAAATATACATGACACTGAGGCTGCTGGAGTGTGCTAATTGGCAGGCTCCAGCAGACTCAATTAATCGACATGCATCAGAACAGACATTGGACACATGTATAGGTGCCCTATGTGCCCAGACCAGGGCCTGGGCCACTGCTGTGCACCAATCAAGTGTGCTATCTGGTCTGTAGTGCTCCCCACAGGTCTGGAAGTCTAGCAGCATGGGAATAATTGCTGCCACTGCTCCCTCACCACCAACTTTTTGGACCCCTGGGGATCCCTGTTGATTGGATGGCATGGCCCCTGGGCTCGGGGTTGAGCACCCCTGTTCCAATGCATTGCTCTCACTGTTCCCTAGTTCAGAGTTGTTCTGCAGCCTCTCATGCCTCTCACCCAATTTTCTCTGTCAACACATGCATAAGGGAAAGAATTAAAAGAAACCTGCTGGATCTCCTAATTTTTTGTAAGCAAGAAGAACAAGCAACTTTCTCCTTCCCCCCAAGCTCCTGTGTTTCAGTGTATCTATTCCAGTGTGTGTTGATTCACTACCTGCTTCACGTTTTGTCCTTGATCTACGTACAGAATTCCCATTGGCATCTCCAGGAGTTTTGAAGGGAAAAAAAAAGAAAAAGAAACTCCAAAAATAGGATGTCTGTCTATGCATACAGCTTCAAGCTATGTGTACAGAGCCACAAGAATCCAGTTCAAGGCTTGTATAACTTATTCTGAGGACTTTCATAGATTTCATAGACATTAGGGCTGGAAGGGACCTCAGAAGATCATCAAGTCCAGCCCTCCGCCTGAAGGGCAGGAACTCAGCTGGGGTCATAGGATCCCAGCAATATAAGCATCCAATTTACTCCTGAAGGTGTTCAATGTAGGTGCTTGAACCACCTCTGATGGCAGACTGTTCCAGACTCTGGGGGCTCGGACAGTAAAGAAATTCTTCCTTACGTCCAGCCTGAAATGGTCTTGCAGTAGTTTATAACCGTTCGACCTAATCATCCCTTGGGGTGCTCTGGTGAACAAACGTTCCCCCAGATACTGGTGGTCACCCCAATAAACTTATAGGTGGCCATCAGATCACCCCTGAGCCTGTGCTTTTCCAGGCTAAAGAGTCCCATGGCTCTCAGCCTGTCATCGTAAGATCTACTTTCCTGACCTCTGATCATGCGCGTGGCTCTCCTCTGGACTCTCTCAAGCTTCTCCACATCCTTTTTGAATTGTGGAGCCCAAAACTGGACACAGTACTCCAGCTGTGGCCTCACCAAAGCCGAGTACAAGGGGAGAATGACGTCCCGGGATTTGCTCGAGAAGCATCTATGGATGCAAGCCAGCGTTTTGGTCGCTTTACTAGCCACAGCATCACATTGCAGGCTCATGTTGATCTTGTGGTCAATGGTGACCCCCAAGTGTCTTTCTTCTGTAGTGCTAGCCAGCGTAGCGCTGCCGAGCCTATAAGGGTGCTGCAGGTTTTTCTTCCCAAGGTGGAGAACTTCGCATTTTTCGGTGTTAAACACCATCAGGTTCTTGTCTGCCCATTTGCTGAGCCTGTCCAGGTCAGCCTGGACTACCCGCCTGTCTTCTAGTGTGGATGCTTTGCCCCAAAATTTGGTGTCATCGGCGAACTTGGCCAGTCTGCTTTTGACTCCAGTGTCCACATCATTAATGAAGATGTTGAACTATATGGGTCCATGGACAGAGCCTTGGGGGACTTGAGAGCTGGTGCCTAGTTTTCAGCATGGAGGTGACAGTTATCCACACAGAGCAGGTGTTGCAGTATTCCTTTGTTCGGGTGCCAAATAACTGATGTCTTACGAGTCCTCTTTTTTCCAGGTGTTTTTTAAAAGGGGATTAGTTTTTTATTATTATTATTATACTGATCATACCCCTGATTCAGGAACATGCCCCCATTTTAGACAGCATACTTCACTTTGCTCTTAAATCTCATTGATTTCCCATTAAATTTGTGACATAAGTAATTTCATGAATTGGAATCTACATTTTCTGCTTCTCAGCATTCTTTTGCAACATTAATTCCCTTAGTTGCTTTCTTCAGTTTGGACAAGAAATGTAACATGCCTGTGATAACCAGAGCATATAAACATTAGTGTGTTCATTTCACTGATTTATTGCAATGGAAAAGATTTTTTTCCCCAATTGTAAATGCATTAATATAGTCAGATTGCCTCTTATTGGTGGTAGGAGGAGATAAGATAAGGCCTCAATGTCTTTCAGAGGTAGACATTAATGTGGTTAAATTGGCTTAACGTTTTGGATGAGTTTAAATGAGGCATCTTTTTTTTAATGACTTATCTTAAAAAAAAAAATCAGTTCTCTGGTTCTTTAATGACACATTCACTTATGTCACTTAATGTTCCTTGCTACCCTCCCTTTCTTACTGCTATCACTTTGCAAAGCACCAGCATTGTTAGACTCTAACTTAGACAACTGCTTCCTCAGCCAAGCTCATGATTAGCGAACTTCAGTCTGTGCAGTCTTGCTTCATGCTGTATGCGATGGATGCCAGTTCAGTTGGACATGAGTTACCTGAAAAACCTGTTGTATAGATCCCAGCACAATAGTCCATACTGATTAAGATGTGTATAATTCAGATGGTCCAAATCTAAGTAATTTTCCTAATACCGGTTATTTTCTACATGGCTTATATTGCCACTTAAAAACCACACAGAAATTTGGGTTGCCCTAGACATTATACACCCACTTACCCCCAGGCACCTCTTCCAAGGCTCTGCACCCTCTCCATAGATAGGCAGTTTAAGGATTTACACAAAGAATCAGTCTCATTGACTTATTTGCATTTGGGACAGTCATTCACTTATAGCTCATCATGGTATCTACTGAACTGTGGGGGTCAGTAGGCCTGAGCCAAAAGAGTCACTTGGGGGCAGAACTAAAGCTTCTCTTTCCTTGGATTTCTTTGCAACTATTTATTTTTCTAAAACTCTTGAAACCAAAAAGAAAAGGAATCTTTGCAAAGATTTAGCACCTGTGTCACATCATCTCACCATATACAATGCACACATTGCACATTGGGCAGTGCAAACAATGCCATGCTCTTCTTGACTTGTTGCTCACAAATAGGGAAGAATTGGTGGGTGGCAATTTGGGCAGCAGCAACTGCAAGATGACTGAGTTCAGGATTCTGGGGGAAGGAAGGAAGGAAGGAGAACAGCAGAGTAAGGATCCTTGACTTCAGAAAAGCAGATTTTGACTCTCTCAGGGAACTGATGGGCAGGATCCCCTGGAAAGCCAGTCTGAAGGGGAAAGGAGTCCAGAAGAGCTGGTTGTATTTTAGACAAACCTTACTGAGGGTGTAGAAATGAACCATTGTAATGTACAGGAAAGCTAGCAAGTATGACAGAAGACCAGCTTGGTATAGCAGGGAGCTCTTCAGTAAGCTAAAACACAAAAAGCAAGCTTACAAGAAATGAAAACTTGGACAAAAGACTAGTAAGGAGTATAAATGTATTGCTTGGGCATGTAGGATGAAATTGGGAAGGCCAAAGCACAACTAGAGCTGCAACTAGCAAGGGACATGAAGGGTACAAGAAGGATAGGAATTTCCCAGCCCCCAATCCCTGATAGTGGAGCTGGTGCTGAGAGATCAGCTGCTGGGGCAGGAGAACGTTGTCCCCACCCGGGCTCTGGTGGTGGAGCCTGCCCCAGCAGCAGGCAGCTCCAAGGAGCAGGGAGCCCTCTCTCACCCACTGCAGCTCAGTTGACAGGGAGCATGTTTGCTCCTGGTCAGCCATTTACATGTGCAGTAAAACGCAGTAATTACTCCTAAGTAAATTTGCTATTTGTATTTACAGGTAGCAAATTTACTTGCGATTAGAGCAAATTACTGAACAGTAAATGTCTGCACATGCAGATGGTGACACACTGTGCAGTAATTTGCTTTAATCTCAAGTAAAGCATCTCCTGTAGATACGCCCAGTCAGAGCTTGAGTTCCAGTATTTTTGCCCAAACTTTCCCTTATTTTTACTTTTATCCTTCTAGCAATTCCTGCTTGTACCTGCTACCTAATTCCTCTCTCCAAATGAAGTTTACTTCCTACATAGATATGAACATGGTTACCATGGCCTTAATCATTACTTAGCCAAGCTATGCATATTTAATTCATAGTTTTTTCTTATAAATCAGTCCTTTCAACCCTCTATTCATTTTAGCTGCTCTTTGTACCGTCTCCAATTTGTTTACTCTTTTTCGGTAATAAGCTGGCCAGAACTGAATGCTGTATTTAACGTTAGCTGAAACTAAAGTTTTAGAAGCAAGATGATTTCCATTACCTGCTGTTTGATACAAAACATAATGTGAATGCAATGAAAGGAAAAAGGTAGTCTTAAAATGTTACAGTGCTGAAGCATCCATGATCTCTTGCCTCTGCAATTCAGTCTGTATATACAGGCAGTCCTCGACTTATGTTTTGAGTTGAACATTTCACACTTACAACATTTATAAATTGACACTCTGTTTCAACTTTCTGACATCAGTTTTGACTGTACAATGCTTGATCTGATGTGACGCCACGCCAGCAAACAAGTTCACTGCGTTGCCTATCTCCCTGGAGAACATCTGTCCAAACTTCCTTGGACACTTTCTTTAAGAAAGCAGACAAGACTCCAAAAAAACCTGCAGCCAGGACTCCTGAGAAGACTCCAGCCAAGAACCTTTCAAAAAGTCCAACTAAGAGTCCTTCAACAAGTCCAGCAAAGTCACCTCCAAGAAGTCCTTCCAAATCAATATGATTACAATTTACAATATAAATACATTAATGTAACTATGTTACTCAACTATAATTGATTGAGCACAAAATTCTGGGTTATTTTTGGTGAAAATTGGATATCGAGCCTTGGTTCAGGAACCAATCCTTCATTTATAACATTGTTTCCTATGAGAAAATCGGTTCCGAGTTACAATGTTTTGACTCAAAACGCGGTTTTCCGGAACCGATTGTGTTGTAAGCCCCAGGACTGCCTGTACATAGAGTACTGATAGAGTTGCACATATTTTTGTGGTTTGCTGCAGTATTCCTCAGCTTGGTGTTATCGGGGCTAAACCCGAGCTGAATTGTCCTGTTTCATCATTCATAAGCCAATGTGTCAAGGAACAACAGGTTTATAGCCTGGTTCTTCTTTGGTGCCGATCAACTGTAGTTCCCACAGGCTTCAGCTGGAGTTGTTACTGCTCAGCACCTCTGAAAATTAGGCTTTGAATCTGTCATCAGGACTACTTATTTTTATTACATGGATTATAAAGCCAGGAGAGAACATTGTGATCATCTAGTTTTGTCTTGCATAATGGAGGCTAGAAGACTTCCCTAGATTACTTCCTGTTTGAAACAGGGCCCTTCTTTTTAGACAAACACCTCTTGCTATTGAGAACTTTCCAGTGACAGAAATTTCCAGGGAGGCCAAAGATTACTTGTCCATATTGTTAAAAATAGGCAATGTCTTCCTTGAGTGAATTTGCCTAACTTCATCTTCCAACTATTAGATGTTGTTCTACATTTGTTTAAGAGACTGAAAATCCCTTTGTTACCAAACTGAGTTGCCCATGTGTGACCTTACTGCTTGTGATCAAGTTGCCCCTTAGCCTTCAATTGGTCATGATAACCAAGTTGAGCTCCATGTGTTTCCCCCTGTAAGGCATGTTGACTTATTCCTGAATCATTTCCATGTCTCTTTTCTGAATTCTCTCCACTTTATCAATGTGCTTCTTGAATCATGGATTGTGATAGTCCTAGGATTTAAATAGATATCTCATTGGAGGCAGTCTGGATTGTCCCAGGGTTTAACCCAGATCAAAACACCAGCAGCACTGCCATTTACCCATGTAGCCCTTTCAAGCAATGTTGTTCCCCTCTGCTAGCTAGAACACACAGCATAACAGGCTTGTCCTTGGTATGAATCACAATTGCCATATTTTCTTACATACAACATGCCCCAGAATATAATACGCACCTTGTTTCTGAAAGGCAGAATAAAGAAAAAAAAGATCTTTCCAGACTGACCACAGGCTCCTATACACATGTAGGGAGCCTGCTCTGATGTGCTGGAAATGTGCATGTCAGAGCAGATTTGATTAGTTGAGTCTGTTGAAATTAATGCGCTCCAGTGCATTCTAGCATTATGTGTATCAGTGTCCTCGCACTGAAAATGGTGGTTGGGTGCTTTGAACTAACGCTTATTCAATGAGCTTTAGTTCAAAGCACCCTGCCACCATTTTTTAGAACAGGGATGCTGATGCATGTGACGTTTGGGCGCTTTTTAATTAGCATGACTCACTAATGAAAGCACCCCTCTACACCTCCTGGAGCACATGTAAAAGTGCCCTACATGAGACACTAGATGCTCATTAGATTAATTCTACTGTACATTAGCGCATCATGTAAAAACCGTGCTAATGTGCAGTAGGCTTAGTTTAATAGGCATTAAGCATCACAAAAAAGTGTTCATCTGTGTTAATGTGCAGAAGCATTGATTACAGCAATTAAGTTAGTACCTGATATCATGAATGGTGCGGCCAGGAGTAGCCTGGACCACATCATGAGTGACCACAGTGCTCTGAGGGCCAGGCTTAGGAAGTCGGAGGCATAGGTGGCCTTCTCATCCATCCTTCCAATCAGCAGTGGCCATCAGTATCAGGACGCTTGCATCAGGGAAGTCAACCTGCGGCTCCAGAGTTGGTGCCATCATGTGGGTTTTGGCTTCTACACCAACAGTCTTCACTTCCATGGGAGAGGCATCCTGAGATGAGACGGTGTTCATCTCTCTTCTAAAGGTAAGAGTCTGTTCTCTTACAGGTTGGCTGATCTCCTCTGAAGGGCTTTAAATTAGGTTCATCAGGGGATGGAGAAGCAGAGGATAAGGAGAACCTAGGATCAGCAAGCCATGAACAATTCACTGGATCAGCCCAGGTAATCACTAGGGTTGTGCGAACTTTTGCTGGTCATTTCATTCTGACACTGTTTTGACCAGTTTCAAGGTCAAAACAGCAAAAACGGAACAAAACAAAGCCACTGAAATAGCCTTGAAACAAAACAAGGCTGGTTGAAACATTTCAAAAGTTGACACATTTCAACTATAGACTGGGGATGGGAAGCCAGTCCAGCTGCGCTGACTCCCATCCCCATCACAAGATCTGGCAGGGGCTGGCAAGGCAGCCCAGCTGGGCTGGTTTCCCAGCCCCCATGCTACATTGTGCCAGGGGTGGGAAGCAGCCCACCTGGGCTGCTTCCCACCCCTGGCGCAATGTAGCATGAGAGACCAGGAAACTGCCCAGCTGGGCTGACTTCCCATCCCCAGCAAAACTTGAAACAGTGTCAAAACAGCCTTTCTGTTTCAATGGAATGGAACAGTTGTTTTGACTCAAAATGAAATTCAATACGAAACACTGTTCCATTGAAGCATAGAAACTGAAGGCGAAACAGAATGGTGCCATTTCACACAGCCCTAGTAAGCAGTAAGGTAAGTACTAAGGGGCTCGATAGACATCAGGACAGGACTGTACCAAGGGCATCCATCTACACTAATGTTAGGAGCATGGGGAACAAGTAGGAGGAACTTGCACTCCTGCTTGCAAGCAACAACTTTGACCTGGTGGGTCAAACCTGGTGGGGCTGTACTTACAATTGGGCAGTAGGCATTGAGGATTACAGGTTGTACAGATGGGATAGAGTGGAGAAAATGGTGAGGGGTGTTGCTGTCTATGTTAAGGAACAATATACATTCTCTATAATCAAGATGGGATCAGAGGAGGGCCAAACTGAGGTACTGTGGGTCAGGATACAAGGAGTCAAAGGGAAAGGGACTTAATAGTGCTGGTCCACTATAGACCACCAGACCAGGAGAATGAGCTAGACCTTGAATTCTCCAGACAGATCTCAAAGGCCATACAGTCAAGAGATCTGGTTGGCATGGGTGACCTAAACTACTCTGACTAGGGGAAACACCTTGCTGGACTTGGTGTTAACTACAGGGGATGACCTGGTGGGGACTCTGCAAAGTAACCTAGGGGATAGTGACCACCAAATGATTGAATTCACCATCTGGTGAAGGGTGGGTAAACTAACCAGCAGGGCTGAAGTGCTAGACTTCATAAAGGCTAACTTTAGTGTGCTCAGGAGATTAGTTAGCAAGGCATTAAAGCTCAAGAGCACTGGCAAACGGGTGGTCGTTCCTCAAGGGAGCGATCCTACAGGTGCAGAAGGAGACAATTCCATTGCACATAAAAGGGGGAAAGGGGCCGGGCTGAACAAGGAAGTCCAGGAAAGCCCAAGGGCAAAGAAAGAGGTACATAGGCTGTGGAAACAGGGGGTAGCTACCAAGGAGGAGTATACCTCCCTGGCTCACACTTGCAGGGAATCAGGAAGGCCAAAGCAGAATTAGAACTTAGGCTGGTGACAAAAATTAAGGACAACAAAAAGTCCTTCAGGTATATAGGGAGCAAAAGGAAGGTGTGGGGTAACATAGGACCCCTACAGGACAAACTAAAGCAATTGGTGACAGAGAAGCAGGACAAAGCCAAGCTCTTCAATGAGTTTTTTGCATCTGTATTCCTAGACACAGACCAAGACAAATCTCCCAATTGGATCGTAGACAGACACAGGAGGGACACCAGTCCACCAACTGCTAGCATAGACTTAGCGAAGGGGCGCTTGGGGGGGCTGGATGTGTTCAAATCAGCAGGCCCAGATGAACTTAGTCCAAGGGTGCTGAAGGTACTGGCCAGTGTCATAGTAGAGCCACTGGCACGGCTGTTTGAGCAGTCATGGTGCTCCGGTCAGGTCCCAGAGGACTGGAAAAGGGCCAATGTGGTCTCTGTTTTCAAGAAGGGGAGGAGGGAGGAGCCAGGAAACTATAGGCCAGTTAGTCTCACCTCTCTCCTTGGAAAAAGTCAGGAAAAAATCATTAAGGATCACATATGTGGGAACCCAGAACGGGAAATAATGCTGAAAGGAAATCAACATGGATTCACTGCAAGTAGATCCTGCCTGACTAACCTTGTTTCTTTTTATGATCAGGTCACAAAATGCTTAGACACAGGAGTCAAGGTAGATGTCATCTACCTAGACTTTAAAAAGGCTTTTAATACGGTATCTCATTCTGTTCTCATAAATAAACTGACAGGCTGTGATGTAGATGATTACACGGTCAGGTGGGTAGCAAATTAGCTTAGGGGTTGCACCCAGAGAGTGGTGGTGGAGGGTTGATATCGACCTGGAAAGATGTGGGCAGTGGAGTCCCGTAAGGCTCAGTCCTTGTACCAGTGCTATTCAATGTCTTCATCAGTGACTTGGACGCGGGCATAGAGAGCACCCTGTCCATGTTCGCAGATGATACCAAATTATGGGGCAAAGTTAACATAGCAGAGGGTAGGGAATGAATCTGGGAGGATCTGAACAGGATGGAAAAATGGGCAGAATGAAATAGGATGCAGTTCAACAAAGACACGTGCAAAATGCTGCACTTGGGCAAAAAGAACCACTGACACACTTACAGGCTGGGGGATAACCCTCTCAGCAGCACAGCAGCAGAAAGGGATCTTGGAGTGCATAGTTGACTCCAAGATGAACATAAGTCATCAATGTGATGAAGTGATCAACAAGGCTAACCACAATTTAGCATGCATTAACATATGCATGATGAACAGGTTCAGGGAGGTGATGCTTCCCCTGTTATGCAGCACTGGTCAGGCCGCAGTTGGACTACTGCATCCAGTTTTGGTAGCTGCACTTCAGGAGGGATATGGAGAATCGTGAGAGGGTTCAGAGGAGAGCCACTCATATGGTTAGGGACCTGCAGGCAAAGCCCTATGAGGAGAGCCTGAGGGACCTAGATCTCTTCAACCTTCACAAGAAAAGGCTGAGAGATGATCTTGTGGCTGCCTATAAATTAATCAGGGGAGGGCAGCAGGGAATAAGAGATGCTCTGTTTACTAGGGCACCCCTTGGAGTAACTAGGAACAGTGGCCAGAAATGGATGGAGAGCAGATTTAGGTTGGACATTAGAAAGAAGTTCTTCACAGTAAGGGTTGCCAGAATCTGGAATGGGCCTCCAAGGGAGGTGGTGCTCTGCCCTACCCTTGGGGTCTTCAAGAGGAGACTAGACAAGCACCTAGTTGGGGGTCGTCTGACCCCAGTGCTTTCCTGCCCAGGGCAGGAGGTTGGACTTGATGACCTACTGAGGTCCCTTCCAACCCAAACTTCTATGAATCTATGAATTACAGGTACTAAACAGTGCACTTTAATTATGGCACATTAATGAACTTGCAGATGCACCCTCCTTGTAGCAAGTACGTGAGTAGCAGCAGCTTAGGGAGTTGAGCCTGCTCATTGTTCTGTTCCCTGTAAATTTTACTTTCCCTTTCACCCAGTAAGCAGCAGAACCTGCTCTGACTGTATTTCTTGCACATAATGTGGGCTTCAATTCTCCAAGTTCTAGCAGTCTGTTTTTAGGAAAAAGATATGTATTGTATGTGAGCATATACAGTAGCTTGAATAACCCACAGTTAACTTGGAGTATTACACAGCATTGCCCAGGGAAGTAGTGTTAGCACATTTTTATCTTGCATACTTTACAGGTACTTAGAGCAGGACAGTGGACTGGGGCAATCTAACACAGTGGAGGCCCACAAGAGCAAATTAGGGCCTTGCTACACATTAATTTTAGGTGGCTTCTGGAGCTCTAAACCCCTGGATTGTCCACACATTAACACCTGAAACTAGTTTTAAGCACATTTTAGGTAGCTTAAAATTATGCCATTCCAGGGTAGGTTTATCTCTGATCCATGCTATCCAGTTTATGTTCCATTAATGTGTGGCCACACCCCACAGATATGCTGCCCAAACTGCAGTCCTCCAGCTGCATCCCAGGATGCAGTTTCCCCTCCTCCACCCTCCTGTTCTGTGTAGACAAACTTTCCACACCCTAGTCTCTAGCCCAGGGTGCAGTTCTGGCATCAAGCCACCTCCCCCTCCCACCTCTGGGGTGCAACCCCATGCAAACAGCCTGCAAGGCACATCCCAGCTAGTCAGGTTGCAGGGCATGGATGGGTCCAGAAGTGGGATCTAGTGTGCAGAGGGGAGGAACAAGGTAGGAGACTGGATCAGGCCCCCATGAGCCAGATCTTACTTCCAAGGGCAGGGGCCGTAGCTTCTCCAACAGCACTTTCCCTCATCACTCCCACCTCCCAGCCACCCTGTGAAGCATGAGCAACACCCCCCTCCGTGGCCTTATCCCAAATCCCAATTTATTAAAACATGAAACCTTCTTTAATTTACTTCCTCTTTATTTCTTTTTTATTTTTTTATTTTTTTTCTTATTTTATCTTTCAGTGACTGACTTCCTTCATTTGAGCACCCTTCCTTCACCCCCCCTTTCCTTTCCAGCTCCCATTTCATTACCCACCCACATCCCATTCCTCCTCTGCCTCTCAGCTTCATGTTCCCACTCCCCAACCCAACCCCATCTATCGCACACCCCTGCCTAGAGCAAGGGTAGGAGCCTGTCTTGGCTCACCAGCCCTATAGTGGCAACTCACAGCTGGAATTGCTAGTCAGGTCCCTATTTGCCAGCTCTCTGGTGGGCAAGTCACAGTTGTGCAGGTAGGGGACAGTTAGAGAAGGTTTTTAGCCTGAAGGTGTGGCTGCTTCAAACTTGAGCTAGCCCTAACACTGGTCAACATTTGAGCAGCTCAAAGTGCGGTGTGTAACAAGACATTCTTTCTTGTCACTATAAAGACACAAGGGACAGCATAGTCTAAGGGCCACATGGGTAGAGCCACTGTCCGCTATGGATTTGTACCAGTGCTGATTTGTCCCAAGTTTTCACTTCTGCTGTGTTACTGAACGTCAGGTTCTGTGAAGCCACAAAAGGATCCTTGGTTCTAGGGAGGAGACATAGCTAAAGGGTAAGTCAATGATCTGGGAATCAGGGTCAGATACTACTTTTACTGGTAGAAGTGACTGGAAACTAGTCTATACCCATAACAGAGCAGAAGTTCGGCACACACAAACTGGTTTAAAAATGGTGGAATTCAGTTTAAGATTTGCCCCCTGCTCCCCCACCAAAGGGCAAATGTGTGCTCAGTTTGCTTCTGATTCAAACTACATGACTTACAGAAATCTGTGTAATTTTGATTGATTCTGTCTCAGGCTTTTTGCATGTCTGTACCTAGCCCAGGAGATCAGGCTTCTATTCCTGGCTCTGCCACTGACACATACGGGTTGTTAGGAAAATCACTTGACCTCTGTGAGCTTCCAAGTCATGTGCAGAGAAGTGCTGAAGGCTAGATCCTGCTGCCAGCAAGTGTAAGGGTGCCCTGAAATAATAAGACTAGGTACTTCACAAAGCCAAGCCCCATTTTGTGGTTGTGCATTGTCAACGTATTTTAGGAACAAAGATAAAGATCCCTGCTAAGCAGGATTACAAACCCTCCAAAGTTTGGTGTTCAGGTCTGGTCCCTTTAAGAGGATGAGCCTCCTGCTGAAAGCAGCTCCAGGTCTGGCTTTGGATTCAACTATCCTGTAGTTCCTGGGCTGTGTTTCAACCCCACATACAGCCAGAGGCCACCTGGAAATGTGCATCTGAATTCTCACTTAGTTTCCAAGCTCTTCAACCCCACTCCCTCTCCAAGTGCAGTTGTCTGGTCTCAGGGTTTTGCGCAAGACTAGCTCTCCCAACGCAGTGATTCTCAACCAGGGTGCCATGGCACACTGGGGTGTCTTGAGATCTTTTCAAGAATGACACGAGTTACCCCATGATTCGAGCACTGCCAGGAGCGCAAACATGATTCACAAAATAAACCCAGCGTGTTAAAAACATTCCAACCTGTTGTGGTTGTTCTGAGTTGTTGGCAATGGACGAATCGCTCTATTATTTTTCTGTAGTCAAAAATCAAAGTGAACACTAAGAGCTGACATTTCCCAAGAGGTGCCTTGAGTCTAGAGAGGGATGGCTCGAGTCTAGCAGGGGGTGCCTTGAGTCTGAAAAGGTTGAGAACCAGTGACTTAAAGTATTTGTTTATCCATTTTTATGATGCAGCCATCACATAAATATAGCACCAAGTTCTCCTTATGACCATCTGGGGAGTTGGTAGCCAGCCTAACAGCCTTGTTATTTCGTTGTTAAATAGAGCAGTAAGAGTAGAGTGAACACAAAATCAAAATACAAACAAAACAAAGATCCCTCCCCCAGTAACAAGATTTCTGGAAATCATTTCCTTCCATTAGCCAATTGTTTTGCAATGTGCCACTGAGCTGAAGACAAAGGCTTAATGCATCTTGCCCTTCCTCACAGTAGTAACGTGGAGACTAGAAATAGATATTAGCAAAGCTGGATCAATACAAAAAAATGGCAGGTTTATTTTAAAAGATTTGGCAGGGTGGATATTAAAAATGATGCCATATGTGGTATTTCTCCACATCAACAGTATGTGCTGTGGATATACTAGTCCCACATCAATAACATCTGCTAATTCCACTTTCCGAGCAGAGTAATCAATCCTTCCCAGCAGGCTGCAGGGTACAAAAGTAAGCATGCAAGCGGAGACTACCATCTGTATTCCACAAGCCCCTAACCCCAAATCTGGCAGCGCTCACCCAAAGTGCCAAATCAGCCCATTCCTTAAGGCTCTACGTCTTAGGTGTTCAATACAAAGAACATGCAACAGCATCATCAATAAGCCCAAGCCATGATGCCAAAATGCCCATTTACATTTTGCAGCCTTTCCACAAGGAATGTAAATATCACATTCATGCGTGCCGCTTTGTAATTCACTGCTTGATAGATTTTCCTTGCATGTCATTGCAAACTCAAAACAACACTGTGAGTGGGGATGCCAGGAAAGAGTGAAGAATACCAATGACATATGAAGGGGATGTATGATGTGCAGATGATGTTTTAGAAATGCAGTCAGGTCTGGGTAATCCTGCTCTGGTTTGTTTGCAGATCGGAAACAATTAAGCAGGTTGTTGTTTGTTAATCCGTCAGGGCATTTTAAAACACAGTTTGTTCTAAGAGCCAAATCTTTCAATGATTGCTTGGTTTTTATATGGGTCTTACCCCAGCTAAGGAAGTTTGGATTTGGTGCAGTTTTGATAACATCTAATCTGAGAGGAGTAGAAATCAGTGACTATTTTGCTTCTGCACTGTTTATTAAAAGTCAGGGAGATTGTAGGAATAAGCAAAGTATTGGATTCATCTGCACCTGAAAACATATTTTGTTATATACCAGTTAGAGCTAGCCTGGCGCAGCTACCTTCTGTGTTGTCGTGATACAGTATTTGCATTACAACAGCAGCTGGCAACCTTTTCAGGATGCAGGTTGGAATGACCCAGCTTGACTCAGAGGTGTGGGGGAGCTATAACCCCGTCACCACCACTGCTTCTCCTTACCAGGACACAGGGGAAGCACCCACTGCCCTGGCTTCTCCCTGCTGCAGCACAAAAGAAAGCCCCACCTCCAAAAACCCCGCGATGCCTCACATCTGCAAACTGGATCCAGTGACTCCACAAACCACTTCTGACCCATGAGCCCCAGGCTGCTGACCCCTGCATTGTAATAATGCCCACAGCTCCAGTACATTTTTCTTGACATTGTGCATAAGACACAGCATAGCAGCAAACAGTCTTTTTCTCACCAAGCTTGCTTACAATCTAAGGCCCGATCCCTCACACGCAACCATGTATAATTTCCCACGAGAGTCATGCCACTGAGTGCCAGCGATTTCTCACAGATGCATTAGCAGGATCAAAATCTAAACTCATCTTCACAGATGTTTGTGTAAAGTGATATGTTTAAAGAGAACTGAGTGATGTATGATGTATTCACTGTGTGTGAATTTGGCGCTGAATTTGTGGCAACTGTTTTGTATTCCCATTTCCACTGGGACCATTTACACTGACCTCTTAAAATATCAAATTACCTATTAAAATTCAGGCAGATTTGTAATCACAAGAAAGGGATTGGAAAGTGAGACCATTTTAGAACTGGAAAAAAAAAATTTAGAAATTGGGATTAAAAATGAAGGGGAGAGGAAATGTGTTTTCCTCTTGGCTCGGCTTGATTTTGCAGTGACTCCAGTTTTGCGAATGGGGTGAAGTGAGAAAGAGGGCAGCTGCTCAAGTGGAAAGGGACTTTTCCACCCCTGCTTAAAAGAAGTGGCGCTTCCTTAACCAACAGGTGTGTGAGAGACAAAAAGAAATATGTATTTCTTTTTCTTTTTTAAAGATCCTGAATAAATGGTTTACCCTCCATTTCTTTGCCCAGCTCCAGAGGAAGCAACCATTCCTTTTCCAAAGCAGAAACCATCTCTTTCAGGGTTAAGGGCCAAGCAGTTACTTTACGTGGAGTTTAACAGGGCATTTCTTAGTATTCTGCCCCACTTGGAGAAGTGAGCAGGAAGTGAGCAGCAAGACGCAGGAAGCAAAGCTTTCTCAGTGCACCATTGCTGTGAGTCATTCCTAATCCCAACACTGGCAATTACAGCCCAGCAACTATCAAAGTCCTAGAAACTGATACAAGCTCAGGACCCAGAGACCAATTGCTCTATCACAACTGAGTATGCTGAGTGGCAGCAACATAAAATGGAAACTATTCCCATGGGAAGCAATAAATGCAGCAGACAGCAAACTGTTCAAAACATTACAGACTCCTTCTGCATACCTCTAGTAGCAGCTTCTCGGCAGTAATAGCAGTGCAGACTGGGGATTCGGACACACGTCAACAATTTCAAAATACGCATGACCTTTAGTGGTCACACTGGACAAAGATGCCCCATTTCAGATTCAAAGGAAGTTGGTGGGGGTGGGGTGCATCCAACTAGATCTAGTTTCATTTGTCAAAGAAATGTTGGGGGAAAAACAGCCTGTGAAGTCTGTATTCCACTCCTCTGTGTAGTATATTATAGAAGCAATCTATTTTTGTTCTGCCATTATGCCATGGATAATTCATCTCTCTGCAACACTAGAAGTGATAAAGAAAAGAATTGGACCTTTTCCTCTAAATCAAATCAACTCCAGTACTTTTGGGTAGATGGCACCTACCTTCATCATAGCCTTCTGTTAGCTTATATGCTCCCCGATGAACCAGGCAGCAAGAGCCATGGTCCTGTTGAAGGCAAAATACTAAATGGAACAGTCCAACAACAAGAGAGCAAGTCTTGAAAATAATCAGCCTGAATTGAACCACAATGTAAATCCAAGTAAGCCTGGAAAAGAAGCTTTTCAAAAATAGATCTATAAATCAGGTATTTTCCATTTTTCTTCTTTGCCTCTTTCAACGTAAAAAATGTCTACCTCCACCATTTATTTTAATCAATTAAGAATATTCCAGGCATGGAATTGCACAATTTCATTCAGAAGAAAGGCCAAAATTCTGACTGCAAGAGAAAAGCATTGAACCCAAAGAGTAGAGGGAATGAGAGTAGAGGGAATGAGAGCTGTGCTAACCAAAGGTGCCTACAATGAATAGTGTTGTGTCATTGAGGCATCATTACTGATAGGAGAAGCACCATCATCTCCTGTTTACATTGTGATACATGACCTAGTGGTCAAATCAATCAGAAGATCAAAATCTATTCCCTACACTCAAATAGCCATGATCTGTATTTTGCACAAGGTCACGAGGGTCAAACTCAGAGCTGAGAATCAAACCAAGATGTCTTGTGGACTTGAGGAATCAGGACTTGAAGACGTTGATTTATTTGTATTGTGGCATCACTCCCAAGACCTGATCTTAGACTAGGAACTAGTCATACAGAACAAAAAAGACATCCCTACCTGAGAACAAAATCATAGAATCGGTGAGAATGAGAGCTGGAAGGGACCTCAGGAGGTCATCTAGTCCAACCCCCTGCTTAAAGAAGGACCATTCCTAACTAGATTGTCCCAGCCAAGCTTTGTCTAGCCAGATCTTGAAAACTTCCAAGGACGGAGATCCCATGACCCCTCTGGGTAACCTGTTCCAGTGCTTTACTACCCTCCTGGTGTGAGAGTTTTTCCTCCATATCTAACCTAAATTCTTCTTGCTGCAACTTGAGACCATTGCTCCTTGTTCTGTCTTCTGCCACCATTGACCAACCAGCTCCATCCTCTTTGTAAACCTCTTTCAAGTAATTGAAGGCTACTATGAAATCCCCCCTCAGTCTTCTCTTCTCCAGGCTAAATAAGCTCAGCTCCCTCTATCTCCCCACATCACCCAAGTCATATGCCCCAGCTCCTTACTCATTTTTGTTACCCGTCACTGGACTCTCTCTAATTTTTTCCACATCTTTTCTGTAATGGGGGGCCCAAAATAGGACACAGGACTCCAGATGTGGCCTCACCAGTGCTGACTAGAAAGGAACAATCCCTTCCCTCAATCTGCTGGAAGTGTTCCTACTATTGCAGCCCAGTATGCTGTTAGCCTTCTTTGCAACAAGGGCACAGTGGGCATGTACACAAGATGCTAAGTTGCCATAGCAAGTCACTATGGCGATGGAGCATTGGCAATCACAAACCATGATGCCGCAGCTACACGCTCCCTCAGTATAGTGCGTTACTATAGCGATGTAGCAGGAAAAAAATAACTGTGCACCACCAGCACAGTGCAGCATGGCGCAGTAACAAAGGTGCTGTAGGGACACATGTAGACGTGCCCAGAGTTGACTCATATCCAGTTCATTGTCCACTGTAACCCCCAGGTCCTTTCCTGCAGCGCTGCTGCTTAGCCAATGTGCAGGCAGCCAGTACTGGTGCAAGACTTTGCACTTCTCCTTATTGAACCTCATGAGATTCATTTTGGTCCAATCTGTTGAGGTCTCAAACTAAGATAAGATACAAGTCAACTGAAGAGAGGGAAATGGAAAGGAACAGCGAGGCAGGATTGGTCAGCATGTTATGCAGTGATCTCAGCATGCCAGCTCTTTAGGCTTTGTCAAGTTTTTTTCTAGATATTACAAGACATTAATAGAACAATGAGAAAATTGCACCCTCAGCAAATATACAAAAAACCTGTACTTGTGTGGTTTTTTCCAACTGAGAGCAATAATTCAGTATCTGGCTAGGAAAGGTCTAACAAAACCAGCATAAAACTCATTCTCACATTCCAACAGTAGAGATGGATCTGAACCCAAACCCAAGCGGCAGACAAAGCATCCCTGGATGAGAGGTTTGAAATCCAAGCCATGGCCTCCTCTCAGGGCTGGCCACAGCTATTTCACTGTCATGGGCAAAATAAATCTTGCCACCCTACTTGCCTAGATAAATGCATGGACCAATCAGAAGCTGCTGACCACTAAGCAGTTGTAGAAATACTGCCTCTCCACTTTTGGCAAGCCAGGCAGAAGTCTGCTTTGTCCATAGGACACGTTGGTCCTGCCTACACCTTAATTCTTTAAATAACACCTGTCTTCATGATGAGGCAAACAAAAATGTCAGAGGCATCCACACCATCTGGAATCAAAATCCAGATCCGGAGCAGTACCCATAACTACAGTGATGTGCCCTGGAAAAGCTTCAGGACAGTTCTTGCTGCCATGCCCTTTAGATCTGCTTTAGAACGTTCTCTGTACGGTCATGTTTTGCTCCCTGTGCAGTAGGGTGACCCTGTCACTCTAAGCAGGATTACAGAGGCATTCAAGTAAATTTGCCTAAAAAGACCCGCACGCAGTTATTTTGTGCTTCCTAATGTCCTTCTGCCTGGGCTGTTTTCCTGAACGTAGAAATGAAGCTGTCCCTTTTGTTGCTAGAGGAGGGGTGATGGTTAGGAGTTTACAACCAAAGAGAGGAGAAATGAGAAGGAAAGATGGGGAAGGGACAATTGAAAATGAGAGGCCAAAATTAGCTAGATGGAGAGATGGAAAGTAAAGATATCCCCCCCCCCCCCCGCAAGTTCTCTGTGGGGAAGAAAGAACATGAGAAATCAAGTGAAGGGAATGTGAGCAACAGAAGTAGTTTCTCTTGCTGCCGTGAACTCTCATATAAAGCCCTCAGGGGTTCTCTTCCTTCCTGAGTCAGCAGCAGAGATAAGCATTGCTCCAGGGAAGAAAGAACAAGGGCAGTAGCTGAGATGGGGAAAAGCAGAAAGGTGAGAGAATGAGGGCCCAACTTAGTAGCTGCTTTGGCAGGATGCGGAAAAAGACACAGTCATCACAAGCCAAGTCTCTGGATGGCGCATACCAGCTTCCCACAGAGTAGGTCACAGAGACCATCATCCGAGCTATATGTAGGTTACTGCTGTACAGAATGCAGGGAGCATGCAGTGTGAAAACAAATGGTGCTATTTACATGATTTATAATGAAATAAGACAATTATAATAATTAATGACTCTGAATGTTAACTTGAGCTGCCAGCATAAATTTCCCACAAATAATGGAAAGGTATCTCCTCCCCCACCCTCAGTCATTTGTTCTACAGCATTGCAGGATTGCATTGTATTACTTTGTTTTAATATTTATGTAACAGTAATATCTAGAAGCCCTCATAAGTCTGGAACACTGCTGTGCTTCCTGCTGTGGATACATACGCCAGAGCTATATATGTGAGGATTCTTCCCTGCCCATGTAATATGGCAACATATGATGTACTGTGTTCCCTTCTGGTTGATTGGCCATCACATGCTGCCTCTCCTGTATTCATTTTGCACATCATACACACAATCTGGCAGTCCTTTTGCTAAGGTTTCTATTTATTATGTGTTCAAGATGTACTCGGCATTCTGGAGGACACACAGTGAGTGAGTTCTTGCTTCTAAGAATTGCTGATAATATCTATCAGATAGATACAGGAAAGCCAGGACATATCCAGAAAGTGGGTCTAGACTGTCTCTTGATCCTGACCTGCTCCTTGGTCCTCCAAACACACATCACAGCTGTCCCAGGCAGAAGAGACTGAAGTGCTCCCATTGCTACATCCCCTGGCCCTTGCTGCAGACACAGCAGGTAGTTCCCCACCAGTTCAGGGACCCATGAATGAGGAAATGTAGTGTTGTGAGACTGCCTACACAGGTCAGGTCCATCTAGAGGAATGCAGATCATTTCGTTCTGGCACCACGGAAATTCCTCAGTAATGTTAGTTTGAGCCTAGCAGATGCCTCATTTGAAGTCTCCTTTGTTGGGGAATCCATACTGATAGTACTGGCGACCTGGCACAGTAGAAGCCAGAGCTGGCAGCTGTCTTGACTTTCCTGCTAAGCTCCTAGGGCACTAGCCTTAAGTGAACTATTAGAAATCACCCTGGGAAAAACCCTGTTCATTCATGAGTTGGTTGGTTTGTTTTTTTCAGTGCTGGATCAGGTCTTTTGGGTATTGCGGAAAAGGGTGAAGCCTTGAAAGGACTTGAACAAGGACAAGACGGTGAACAAGGACGAGGAGAGCATCCTGTCTGCAACCAGTGCCCGGCTAGAAGCCATTTGCACTTCTGTACCATTGCCAGCTCCTGAATGCATACACTCCTGAAAGCCTGTGGGATGCTTTCAGTGGTATTTGGTTAACGTTTTGAGTATTTCTCAAGTCTCAGGAGAGAGCTTGCAGCACTTTACCTAATGGCCAAATGTAGGCATCTCCATTTGCAGCAGTGACATTTTCACTTCTTTCCTGCGTGTTCCATTTTCACTTGCAAACATTTGGTGGAATCAAAATGGGCATTTTTGAGCAGAACTAATTTTAATCTAATTTCAGGCAGGTGGGTGAGGGAAGGTCAGCAGTTTGTCAATGACAAATTTAATGAAAATAAAGGTCCAGACACCAAAACGTTATGGAACTGGATAAGCCTCCTTGACTGCTGTCATTACAATTGATAGTTCTATTCAGTCACTTTAATTTTATTGATTTTTTTTTTCCCAAGCACTCCACCTTAAACTTATTTTTCATTTCAGGAAATCAATAGTATGGATCCATTGACGTAAGGCATACAGCATTTTGCCATAATATGTATCGCATGATGGGAAAAGTTAAGATTTTTTTTCTACTCAGCTTCTTCCTTGTCAGGCATAAATTTGACAATCTCTGTTACTTAAAAAAAAAAAAACAATCTGAGAAAACTTTCTACACTCTTTGACTCTCTGCCTCTATGTCACTTTTGTGGGTCTCTGCCAGTGAGTTTTTGCTCCCAAGGACCCATTTTTTACAAAAGGCAGAATTATGAATGCACTACTCACTGCTAAATTCATCATGATCCTCTCTGGCAATTTTTTCCCCAGTTCAGCCTCTGTAACCCCAGAATGACAATCTAATTTAGACCGTTGTTAATGGAATGAAGCAACTGCTCCGTATCAGCAAAGGTTCTAATGAGCAGAACTACATAAAATCCCAAATGCTATATTTAAAAACTGATCCGAGTCTGCAGAGCTGCTGCAAACACACAAATGTTTTAACAGAATGTTTTACAGCATCAAATGTTTGCTGCAAGCTTAGTAAGACGTGGTCACTGTCAAGACCTCTGTAAATGTTCTCATGAGGCTTCTTGTAGTGCACAGTGTGCTGGTAACGTGATTTGAGACAAATGACTGAAGTAATGAAGTGCTGTTAAAATAAGGTCATTGCCAAACTTGCAGGTGGTACCAGGTCTATATGAGATGAAGGCATTTGCTGTTTGCACCTTTTTGGGAGCTCCATCTGACCATTTGCTTGTTTTGTGCCCACAGCTCAGGACCTTCTAAGACACGGAGCTTCTGAGTTTGTTTTTTGTTGAACTCCTTGTTTAACCAGCAGGGGAAAACCAAAGGATATTCTTTAATAACCATGGCATCCACTGCCTTCAGTGAAATCAAATGTTTTGTGCTGATCAACTCACACAAAGGCTGTGTGTGTTGAACAACATTTCTGGGCTTTCAACTCCAGCGATCAAAGAAGGTACTGTCCTTCAACACTAATGTATCCCATCCTGGTAGCCCTGGACCTCAGTCCCTTATCTTTGTGTGGATGGATGGGGTTACAGGCACTGTATCTGGTCATTCTCAAATCCAGTCAGGAAATCTGTAATCTTTTTAACATTATTTTCAGCAAGTGTACAATTTTTGAAGCTTGGTATTTGCTTGAGTAGTACCCCTTGGCTTCCTCAGTCAGGAAGGCTCAAGAGAATAGCAGCTGCAAAGTTAAATCCTCCTCTTAACCCTAATGAAGATGATCCTTAAGGTCAGTGGAGGTCATTAGCAAGCACACTTACACAGTGGCCTCTACAATATATCTGGCAAATAAATAATTTAGCTTCCAGTGCTATGAAATATGAATCCCCAGACCTTTATGACTACAGATATTCATACAAAATCTTGCCTCTATAAATAATTGAAGCTGGTTACACACAATGACTTTTGTGAATGATCTGAAATTTAAGTGATAAACTTGAGTATTTGTTTCTCCTGCTCTGAGGAAAGGAGAGAGAGGGAGAGAGATAGCAACATAAGAACAAATATGAGAGGTCAGCAAACTACATTTGTCCTTTGTACATTTTCTTTGGCCTAATGGATTAGTGGCTACAGATCTGTGATTTTTTCTGGTAAGTGAATTGAATTCAGATAGAAACAGGAAGAAAAAATGTCTGTGTGGAGCATTTATACAGGTGTAACCATTATAAAAAGACACTCTTCAGCATTCATCTCTTATTAAATCCATCGCTAAAACAGAATGCTATTAGCAGTCATGGCACAACAGAGGACTGTAGGGTAGATAAAAAAATCAGGATTGATGTTCTCTTCCTGTATTTGTTATCTTACAAAAAGCAGTAGCAGAATACAAATCAACACTTCCCATTTTGTGAGAGGGTGGGATTCTCTGAGACTGTTATTTTATTGATGAAATAAATACAGTCATCAGAAGGAGAAAGGCACTATGAATGTAAAGAAAATCTAACCTCATGTTAAACCCTTTTTTTCAATTAACTTCTTTAGGAACACAGCACTTAATACAAAGGTAAAGCTATTCAACTCTCTTTTCTAGGGAAGGTCATAGCTTTTGTTTGCCAGAAGAGACACTCATACTCATTTCTTGCACTTTTCATGAAAACCCAGTCCTTGGCATATAGACATTGGCCAGTAAGAAATATGCTATTCAATATAAATTAAGCCAGCTGAGACTGGCAGGGAATGTATAATAATAGGCAAAGACATAAAGAACAAATCTTAAAGTTAACTAAAATGTAAAGTTTGTATTTCAATAGAGACTAGAGGCACTGTGTGTATGTGTATTATATAAGAGTATATTATTTTATTATTAATTACTTTCATTTTTATATAACTTATAAAATAAAAAGGCCTCCCTTCACCCAATTTACTGAAGACTACTGGAAGGAGACCAGCCAGATCATACAGGTAGTAAATCAAGGACGAAAAGGGGTTCACAAAGAAGCCTTCATAAATTGTAGTTGTTGGAGACAGAGAAACCAAGAGGGAGTGACGGGACAACAGACTAAAAAGGATCAGTACTCAATGGCATTCACCCAAGAACTCTGAAGAAATAAGAGAGTGAAGGGGCTGAGCTAGGAACAAAAATATTTATTTCACTCTAACCATAGGTAGTGCACTGGGGTTACATAAGGATAGCCAAGACCGAACATCTTGAAAACAGTTGTTTCTTGTACTTTATTTCATTATTAGTGGGGCTGTGCGAAGCGGGCCCTATTCGATTTGGATTAGATTTGGCCCAAATCAGGGATAGTGATTCGATTCGTTGATTCAGATCACTGTCCCTGATTCACTTCAGCCAAATCCAGATCTGAAGATTCAATGCTGATTCGGAGAATTAGTGATTTGGCCATAGACACAGCTTTAAATGATTTTTCTATATATCTTGAGATACCAGGTGGCTCACGTACGCTGCAATGCTGGGGTGGATGGAGCGTCCCACAGCAGTCTGTATGTGTGTGTGTGGGGGGGGCTATATGCTTGGTAACAAACTGGGAAGTGGACTGGAAGTAGTTTCATAGCTGGTAGGGTCAGAAGGGACCTGAGCAGATCATCAAGTCCGACCCCCTGTCATGGCAGGAAAGAGTACTGGGGTCAAACGACCCCAGCAAGGTGTTCATCCAGCCTCCTCTTAAACACTCCCAGGGTAGGAGCCTGCACCACTTCTCTTGGAAGTTGGTTCCAGCTCCTAGCCGCCCTGACCGTGAAGTAGCGCCTCCTGATGTCTAGTCTGAATCTACCCCGTCAGCTCGTGACCGTTATTTCTTGTCACTCCTGGCAGTGCTCGGGGGAACAGGGACTTTGCCAGTGCCTGTTGGTCCCCTCTGACTAGTTTGCAAAAGGCCAGTAGATCCCCCCTCAGCCTTCTCTTGTGGAGGCTGAATAGGTTCAGGTCCCTTAACCTCTCCTTGTAGGGCCTGCCACTCCTTCCTTCCTTCTTCCAGCAGTCTTTTTAACTGTTCAGAGTATTTTGTTCTCGAACCTTGGCAGAACAGCTATGTAACTTTAGCTGGGCCATCAACAGGGAAAGTACTAGTTTCAGGTCCAGGCAGAGTTGTTTCAACTCCACAGAAGCTGTTTACTGAAGGTATCTTATTGTTCCCATTTTTTCCATTTCCTATTCGTTTCCCAGTTCCTTCTGTACAGGCTTCTTGGGTTTAACTCTATGCAGCCAGACAGGATAACACCATGTATGCAAACCTAGGTGCATATAATATTCTGAAAAACAAACAAAATGCCCTCTTCTTTACACTGTAGAAGTTAAGATCAGCTCTAACATTTATATTTGTAGTCTCAATATAAATATTAGGATGCTAGGAGAAAAGCTTTTCCTCTGAAAGGTCTTTGACTTGAGAATTTTCTAGCGTGTCAGGTCTTCCTCTTCCCTCAGACTTTCACAGGACCTGGTGGGGGGAGAGTGGGGGGAAGGGTGCAAACTGATATTTGGGCTATTTTTGGAAAGGGGAAAGAAAAGAAAAAAGGAATCAGATTTTTAATGAGACATGATGGTTTTGTCAGCAAGTTCTAGCACAGGGGTGTCCAACCTTTTTGCATGTGGGGCCGGATCATGAACTTTTTATCCACTAGTGGGCTGGCGAGCCATATTCAAAGACCTCACAGGAAGTGGTGTCACATCAGGAAGTGATGTTACGTGACCTTTGACACGGATGAAGTTGCAGGAAGCGACAATGAAATGGGCCTGGAAATGTGGTTTAAAATCCAAAATAAAAACAATATAAAAGCAAGAATGAAATAATACCAAACACTTGACTAAAATAAACACTTTCACTTCTACTCACTTCTCAGTGAATGAAAGAAGCATAATGCAAGCCGACAGATCACATGTGGAAAAGATATCAGCCAGAGCGGAAAATAATCAAAGCAACACAATATGGGCATTTTTGAGAATAGTCTTCAAGAAGATTTACTTTTATTGAATTAATAACTTGTTAGTAACACATCTTTAACAAGTAGTAACAAGTTGAACCCCCAGTCCCGCACAAAGAGAAACAGAAGCAAACACAATCCAAACACTGGACAGTATTTTTACAGACCTGGTGCCCGGCCGGCCTGGTGCCATGCCCGAGTTGACATGGTGCTGCAGGAGCCACTTGGCTACAACCGGGTTGACCTGATGCTGGAGAAGCCGCGGGACCAGGCCGGGGTTGACCTGGGGCCCACCCAGCCTGCCGGTGCCACGCCCGGGTTGACATGGTGCCGCAGGACGCGCCTGGGCACCAGCCAGGAAAAGCAGCGTGCAGCTGAAGTCGGCTTCCCATGTGCTGCTGGGGACAGGAGGAGGCCGGCCAGGTCTGCACCGGCCAGCAGAAGCAGTAACGGAGCCGCGTGCCACTCGGGACTGACCGGTGCAGGCTCATCCCATCCCGAGCGGCACACGGCTCCGCCGCCGCTTCTGCTGACCAGTGCAGACCAGGCCAGGCTCCTCTGGTCCCCAGCAGCACATGCGAAGCGGCCCCCTCAGGGCCTTGCGCGTGGCTCGCCGGGCCCAGAGAGGCACAGCACCTGGAGGGAGACTGGCTGGGGGAGCAAGCACCGCTTTGCTGTGGGACAGGGCAGGGCAGTGGGGCTGGCTTGAAGCAGGCGGGTGAGGAGGCAGGCACGGGCCGGCGGTGCCAGCAGCTGCTGCTTGGCCTCCCGCGCAGGGCCGCTCCGGCAGCACAGCGTAGCACAGCGCAGGGCATGGGCACGGGCTCATGGCAGGGCGGGGAGGTGGAGGCAGGAGCACAGGCGCTCCTGGACGGGCATCCTCCCCACCAACGACCAGCCTCTCCTCCACCACCCAGCGTCAAAGTCCTCCCATGAAGGCTACATCCTGCGCCTGCCCTGAGCCCACAGCACCGGCTCCTTGAGGGGGGCGGGCAGGTGGGGCCACTCAGCAGCCGCAGCCTGTGCCGCCCCCAGCTGGTGAGGGACCCGCCCCGCAAGGGACCCAGCTGGGCCACGCCATGCTGACATGGTGCGTGTGGGAACCTTGTCCCTTCCCCAGCCCTTCAGCAGCCATTAGGAAACTGCTGAGGGGCTGGAGGAGGGACAAGGGGTGAGAATGAAAGTAAACCGTGTTTATTTTCGTTTCCCATGGCAGCACCGTGGGCCACAGAAAATGCCTCTGTGGGCCGCATGGTGGCCCAGGGGCCATATGTTGGACAAGCCTGTTCTAGGATTTCAACCCTCCACCCTGAAAGCTGAGATGCTGGGGTTCATGGAGTGTCCCGCAGCAGCGTGGGGGGGCCCCCAGTGCGCGCTCCAGTGGTCCAGTACTTCTGGCCCACTTCTGGGTCTGCTGCCGAGCACACTGGGGAGCCACCCATGCTTCTGTGGGACACTCCATGAGCCCCAGCATCTCAGCATTCACGATCACCTGGTGCCTTGAGTTATGAAAAAAAACCATTTAAAGCTGCGTCTATGTCCGAATCGCTGAATCTTTTGAAATCTCTCCAGATTGATTCAGAGGGTTCCGATTCGATTCAGAGAGATTAAAGAGTCCTCTGATTCAATTTGGATTCAGAGATTCAGCCACCAAATTGGGCCGAATCTCCGCCAAATCAAATCAGGGACTGAAGTTTCGCACAACCTTAATTGCTAGGAATGAGAAAGCCAGTGCAGACAGAGTTATATAATCCTTATATACATATATTGTGATAGGGAATAGAAAGCATAGCTTTTCCCTGAGTAGATTATGCTTCCTGAACCAATCATGCCTTATGATACAGTGGCTAATGAATTTAGCTCTTGAGATGTAACATTAGTTACATTCTCAGAAAAGCTTTTGATAGCCTGCCATAAAGGGGCAAGGTGGGTATATGCCAAATGTGTGGGCACAGTGCTCACAATCTGGGCCTTGATATCATTTTAACAGGAGGGCCACTTGATCTATGATAAAATTTCATGGAAGTCATCAGAGGAATGATTACAGCTCAGTGTTTAAATTACTACTTATGGTTTTCAAAGTGTACAGAACATGGTGTGTAAAACACCACTCCATTGTAGAAAAATAATCTTCAAGGTCACATATTTTATTATGAGACATGACACCCTATGCCTTATCCAGTTTTCATAAGTATCTGGGTGAAGGACAGCCTAGACTTTACTGTCATAGATGAGATCTGAATCTAGAGCCTTGTTCCCAAGGTCATCAGGAGCTTGTAATAAAATACACATAGGACTTGAACCAAATCCCAATGAAGTCAAGCTAAGTTTCTTCATTTGACTTCAGTGGCCTACGTATCAGGCTCTTAAACTGTAGGGTCTGCTGGGTCTGGCTGATAAAGCTCTGCAGAAGATGCAGCCCCCTTAAAATGTGTTTTCATTCTGCATTGGAATGAAAATAAAACCTCCCAGACTTACACTACAACAGGATTATATTGAAATGCCTGTTTCTAATAAAAACCCTGAGGTTTTCAATTAGGAATGAGGTGATGAAATGTCCAAAAGAGAATGAGTGTGCTTTTATTTCATAGTTCAGGATACGTAATTCATGATATTCAGCCCCTGGAGAAGTATAAACATGTAATTTTCAATATGCCAAAGAAATGTGAATCTATGCAGCCCATCCAGCTATGTGCTTTCATTCTGAGTTCACTTGAACCAGAACTAAACTCTTCCTCTCATTCCAGCCCTGAAAGTAACACTCACAGAATGCGGATGCCTAGGAATAGCTAAGTATGTGACAGTGATGCTTCTCACATTATAATACATGCCCACCTTGAAAAGCAAGAGATTTGGCATCTAAATATAGACTGAACTAATTAGCAAGAGCTAAAATTTGATTGCAAAGCTACCTAAAACATTCCCTCTTTCAGCATCAACTTGCCACATTAACATACTGTATGGACAACTTGAATTTTTATGCTGTTTCTAGAGCTGCTTGATCTGTGAAGTGGAAGCAAAAAATAGGTCGTTATGGAGGTATCAGTTTTATGACCACAGTCCCTTCAATACTCAATGTAACAACCACTCCAAGGCAGCTCAGATTCACTACGTTCCCCAAAATGCTATATCTAGAAGACAGCATCTCTGTGAAATGTCATCATGACATATGCAAATAGACATTGTTGGTGACAACATTCTTAACACTAGTAAGCAACACAGCCTCAAGAATAGCAGGTCCAGGAAGGACCAGAACAACATACACATGTACAAGGATTAAAACCTGCTGTTTAAAAAATAGTTACCTAGTCTGCTCTGATTTATCACTAACAAGCTGCATCAGGTTATATTAATTTCATAACTAAAATCCTTGTATTCTGATGTTACTATCTGTGCCATGCAAGAGACTGGCAAGCAAACGTTACGCTGGTAGGTCTTACATGTTTTTGTGGAGGTGATAGATTGACAAGTGGGTGGAATATAATTTACAACCGCCTTCCCATGCTAGCATATTATGGAGTGATAAGGATAGCCACCATGGAACTGGTATAATTTTGATCTCAGCAAAATATAACATGTTTCAAAAGCGCAAAATACAAGGCATGGGATAAGTGTTAGAATAAAATGGATTGGTGAGAGAAAGTTCTATCACTGAGATTTAATTAGGAGTTGTAGTCAGCTGACACACAGGCAGCCAGTGACTGGACAGGTAGGAAGGGCAAACACTAAATAAGCACACCACTGTAATCATGGGAGTCTGATCAGATAGCATACAATTTTATTAACTCTATTTACTAGGCCTGTGCGAGTAGGCAGCTATTTGATCCGGCTTCATATCCTGCTGCTTTGGATGCCAACAATCCGATCCAGAGCTCCGGACCAGGTTCCCGCTTTGATCCGGCCGAATTCTTGAAAGCAAAACTCATGTCACATGTATGTGTTACACCACATACATGGGGGTGAAAACCGCAGGGGTGGTGGCCCCCGGTGAGGCCACAAAGCTTGCTGTCAGTTGCCCAAGCACCCATGTCATGAGTTTTGCCTGTCAGCAGATTGAGGTGCAGTTCCCCCCAAACCCCTATGCTGATCTCCTTGAAACTTGCCAGACTTTGTGGCCTCACCAGGGGCTACCACCCCTGCAGTTTTCACCCGCCCTGTGGTGTAACAGATAGACTTGACATGAGTTTTGCTTTCAAGAATTTGGGATGCAGTTCCCCCTGAACTCCTGCACCAATCTTCTTGAACCTTGGCAGGCTTCATGCTCCCAGAAGAAGCTACCACTCCTGCAGGTTTCATCCAAATCAGACAAAAAACAACAAAGTTATAGATATTTCATTGATACCCCTTTATACCCTATGTCTGGATCTCCGAAGTAGCTCCAAAGCTTTTCCAAAGCAGTTCAGAAGCTCCAAACTGCTCGGAAAGCCTAACAAAGCCAGTGCTCCGATCCAGATGTGCTGCTTCGGATGCCGAAGCATGGTCTGAAGCCTTGCACAGCCCTACTATTTATATACAAGCCTAAGGGAAGGAGAGCAACACTTAGGAGAATTCTGCATAACGGCCGCTCATCCTGAATGAGGCTGACTCCATGAAGCAGTCTATTAAGTTTTCCCAGGGTAAAGCCAGTGTAACAGACTTGCAGGATCAGGTCTTCTAATTTTTGTGGTTTAAATGAAGCTGAAATGTGAGGGAAGTCATGACTACCTGTCACGGAGTCACATAGGTGCCCCGTGATTGTGAGGGTGATTGGCAGAGCTGCCAATCACCCAGGCAGCTCAGGTGCCTGGTTGCCAGGGCAACCAGGTGGTCACATGGCCGGAAGAGGGCAGGGCCAGGCCTTTATAACCAGCTGAG
>NW_017728911.1:27473299-27476697 GCF_001723895.1 Crocodylus porosus | reverse complement strand
GGGCAGAGACAGGGCGCGAGGCGCGCGGTGTCAGCCCTAGAGAGGGCAAGGCCCCCGGAGCGGGGCAGAGACAGGGCGCGAGGCGCGCGGTGTCAGCCCTAGAGAGGGCAAGGCCCCGGAGCGGGGCAGAGACAGGGCACAAGGCACGTGGTGTCAGCCCAGAGTGGGCAAGGCCCAGAAGGGCGAAGTAGCTAGGGATAGCGCGCCGGCCCCAAGGGCGCCGAGGCTGGGGCGGCGAGAGCGCGCCGGCCCCAAGGCGGAGCCGGCGATTAGCCAGATGCCGGCGAGAACCCGACCCAAGGGGGCGCCGGTATTAGGCGGCTCTAAGGGAGCCGGACCCAGGACGCGCCAGCAAGTAGCTGGGCGCCAGGGAGACAGACCCAGGGCACGGGGAACGGCTAGAGAGTAGAGCCCGACCCGAAGGGGTGCCAGGGGTGAGGAGCCCCGGGGCCCCGAGCGAGGGACCTGAGGGGCGAGGGACTACACAAACGTCCCCCAGAACAGCTGCGAGGCGTGGGGCGTGCTGAGGGGGAGGTTTGGAGGCACGCATAGCCCTTAAGGTGGGACGCACATAGATACCCCAGTCTGGAATAGGGACAGGAACACCAATACCATCCACTAGGGAACTGGCAGCCTCCATAATATATATATGTCATCAAAGTCGTGGCAGGCGAGATTCTGAGGGTGCTACGTCACCCTAACGTGACGGTAGGGGGCGCTGAGGGGGTTCACGGCCGCCCCTAGACGCCGCTCCCTCACAAGTGGTGCATTGGCTGGGAACACCGGCCGTGCATGGGGTAGAACCCGTCAACCCAGGCGGGGAGAAGCGATCCCAGCTGATTAGGGCACTAGGCATTGTTGGGGGCATGGAAGCCCAGTACTCAGCGTATGGTGCCGAGACAGTAGGGCACATACGTGAGACAGAGAAAGTAACGGCCCTAGAGGGGCTTGGACATTGTTGGGGCATGGAGGCCCATTACTTCGCGTATGGTGCCGAGACAGCAGGGCCCATGCGTGAGACAGATGAAGTAAAGGCCCTAGAGGGGCTTGGGGAGCACATGGAAGACCTCAGGAGCAGACTGAGGTGTGAGGAGCTCGAGGAACAAGTGCTCCAGCTCCGACAGGAACTAGAAGTAGCCAACATCTGGCGAGAAAGTGCAGAGGCTAGAGCAGCCGCCCTGAAGCGACAATGGTCGCCGGGCAAAAAGAGCGGGGTTGCCAAGGAGATCAGACGCTTCCTAGCGGAGGAGGCGGAGAGGGCGCGGAGAGTAGAGCAAGGAATAGCGCTCGAAAGGGAGAAGAGCCTAGAACGGGAATACCAGCTCGGCGTTATGCAGGCAGAAGTGGGGCGCTGGAGAGACCAGGCCCTTGACGCCGGCGAAACCTCGACAAAGGTGAAAACAAAGGTACCACAGAGGTTAGAGGTGTCTAGAGAGCTGATTACGACCTTACGGAGGGAGATCCAGGCTCGTGAGGAGCAGATCCAAGTCCTTCAGGAGGACTTGGAGACTTGGTGGGAGAGAGGCCTGAAAGCCGAAAGGGTGATAGAGCAGCACCAAGAGGAGCTCACTCAGAACCGTAGTCAACTTGAGGAGTCTAGGAAGCTTTGGGAGGCGCAGTATGACAAAGTGAAGGCTCTTGTGGAAAAGGGCGAGAAAAAGAGCCTGGTAGAACAGGGAGTGCAAACCTGGGAGAGCTCAGGCAGCCTGCAAAAAGAGTTGGAGGCTGTAGAGGAGCGGCTACAGGGTTACCTAGGGGGTGTCCGAGAGGAACTCCAAGAGAGGGAAGCCCTTATCGAGACGCTGAGGCAAACCGGGCCTCAATTAGAGAACCTTCAGCTCCAACGAGCGCAGTGGCTGAGGGAAGCTAAAGACCAGCGGGCTCTAGAAGCCCAGAGGGTCCAGCAGGCGGAGGAGCTAAGAAAACAGGTGCAGGGTCTGCAGATAGAAAGAGACCATCTCAAGGAGCAGACAGCAGCACTCGAAACTCTCCTGGCGGAGAGCCAGGCTAAGGGAATATCTCTTATGGCAGAAAGAGGGCAATTACAGCAGCAACTACAAGCCCTGGGGAAGCAGCTACAGAGGCTGGATAAGGCCGCTCAGGAGGTTGTCGAGGCAGGGAGCCAGACGATAGGGAAGGACTTGAGAGACCACGAGGTACAAACCCTAGAAAGCTCGGGCAATCTAGAACAATGGAGGGACCAGAATAAAACGTCGGAGGCCCTCCTTGCAGAAAGCCGAAATAGAGAAACAGGCCTTCTAGCAGAACAGGGGCAGCTGCTACAAGAGTTGCAAACCCTGAAGGAAGGGCTGCAAGGGTTACAGCCATACCCGGATGACCAACGGCAGTCCTCCGAGGTAGGCAGCCAAACTACCGGGGAGCTGATACAGGTCCAGCCGAGGGAGGAGATAAAAGGGAAAGAGCGGATGGATCGGGGGGCGCTGAACCCCATGAGATCGGGCAGCCGCAATGAAGAGCTTGAGGCTGTGGAAGGGCGTTTGCAGGAAAAAGAAACCCTCAGTGAAGTCTCGAATCGGAGTAGAGCCCAAGGTAAAGAGCCCCAGTTAGCACAGACCCAGGGGTCAGTGAAGGGGAAACCTCCCAAAAGGGAAAACCAGGACTATTCTGGGGGTGACAGGGAACCCAAACGGTCAGGAGGCCTGGTCCAGAAGGGGGACCCCTCAGTCAGGGGACTAGACGCTTCGCATAAGGGGACCCAGGTGGACTTCTTCGAATGGTGGGAGTCAAGGTGGGCCCAGTGGCAAGAACTTCACCTGCAGGGCCTAGCTCATTTAAAGCATCGATTAGGGGACCTGGTGAGAGGGCCAGCCAGGCTCTGTGCCCAAGGGGACTCCCGAAACAAATTCCGCGAGCGTCAGGCCAGAGGTAACGCCAGGGGTGCTACACCTCCCCAGCAGAAACAAAGAACCCAGGGTGGCGCGAAGAGCGCCGCAGCGCCCACAGGGAAGCGGAACCCAACGATCGGAAAGAGGCCGTGTTTGTACATGGCCGGGATACCTCGACGGGTCACGTGGAGGACACTTAGGCACCTCATAGAAAGGAAGGTGGGGAAAGTGGCCTGGGTCCAGATTTTTAAGGGCCCAGGAGGAAGACACACAGGCCGGGGCAAGGTCGAGTTCTGGAGTAAGGAGGAAGCCCAAAAGGCCCAAAAGTGCCAGTGGGAGATTTGGGGAGCACTCCAGGATGCGCAGGCACTGCAGGAGAACCGAGCGTTCCGGCAAAACATCAGGCCGGTAGAAACCCACAAGGGGACCACCAAATGGAAGTCCCGGAGGGCGAGCCGAAGAGCAGCGGACGAGGTAGGGAATCTACCGAGGTCTGCTAATGTGGGGGGGCTACCTGTGGCGGGTAAACCCCAGTAAATCCCACGTGATGCA
>NW_017728911.1:27400163-27472190 GCF_001723895.1 Crocodylus porosus | reverse complement strand
GGGACAGGAACACCACTAGGGAACTGGCAGCCTCCATAATATATATATGTCATCAAAGTCGTGGCGGGCGAGATTCTGAGGGTGCTACGTCACCCTAACGTGACGGTAGGGGGCGCTGAGGGGGTTCACGGCCGCCCCTAGCCGCCTTGCCCTCACACTACCTTATAGATTTTGAAAAAGGGAGGAATGGCTTGCAGTGGCTTTAAGACTAAGAAAGAAATGAGTGTTTAAAAAGGAAAGATATTCCTCAGGGGTCACTATACAAATTGGTTTCACTGTCTAGAACCAACAGAAATAAAGCCAGCATATCATAACATTCATACCACAGTGCTAGATCTAATTGAATCTTTTGCATCTATTTTTAATGAGCAGCTAGTTTGTTTAATATGATGGCTAAATAATTATGAGTAGGAGTTTGTTCTCTATTTGGGACACATTGGTTCTAATGCAATGATATTTAATTACTCTCTTTCAAGGAATTATGAGAAACACCCAGCCAAGCGTATTGAAAATGCAGTGATTTATTCCTTGCCAATTTGATTGAGCGGCCTACTAAGTGTTTTAGGCCTTATGTACCTCTGCAGAAACCAGTCTTTAGTTTTAGTTTATTTTCAGCCAATTGTGGCAGTAAGAAGAAAAACAACCCACCTGTCAGTATGCGGATACATTCAGAATTAATATTGACTGAACATAAAATATGCAACACTTAAATGTAAATCAGTTCAGGGTAACAATAGCTGAGCCATTACAAATAAAATGTAAGCCAGCTGTGGAGAAAGACACAAAAAGGCCCAATGGCAATATACATCTGTTTTCACTACATATGGATGCCGTTTATTTCCAATATAATAATGGGCAGGAGAAGCTGTAGGCTCCAGAATGACCAGGAGGGTAGATCGGGGTGAGCAAAGCGTGGCACAGGGGCTGGATCCGGCCCACCAGGCCATTCTATCTGGCCCATGGAGCCCCTAAAAAATTTAGAAAATTAATATTTATCTGCCCTGGGCTGCCTGTCATGCAGCCCTCCATGGCTTGCCAAAACTCAATAAGCAGCCCTCTGCCCAAAATAATTGCCCACCCCTGAGGTAGTTTCATAGCTGGTAGGGTCGGAAGGGGCCTGAGCAGATCATCAAGTCCGACCCCCTGTCATGGGCAGGAAAGGATCTGGGGTCAAATGACCCCAGCTAGGTGGTTGTCTAGCCTCCTTTTGAAGACCCCCAGGGTAGAGGCAAGCACCACTTCTCCTGGAAGTTGGTTCCACCTCCTAGCTGCCCTGGCTGTGAAGTAGCGCCTCCTGATATCTAGCCTGAATCTCAGTCAACTTATGGCCATTGTTCCTTGTTACTCCTGGTAGTGCTCAGGGGAACAGGGACTCTCCCATTGCCTGCTGGTCTGCCCTGGCAAGTTTATAGGTGGCCACCAAATCCCCTTTCAGCCTTCTCTTGTGGAGGCTAAACAGGTTCAGGTCCCGTAGCCTCTCCTCGTAGGGCCTGCCCTGCTGCCCCCTGATCATGTGAATGGCCCTCCTCTGGACCCTCTCCATGCTGTCCACATCTCTACTGAAGTGCAGTGCCCAGAACTGGACGCAGTACTCCAACTGCAGCCTGACCAATGTCACATTGATGCCCCTGTTGATTGCCCCTAAGCATGATCTCCCTTGCTGGTCCCTCACAGATGTGCTCCTGGATAATTTTCAGAGCAGGTAGATGCTCTGGCTTGGGTATCTCGACCTAGATTCTGCTTCTCAGGCCTGTGACCTGATGTGTTCTCTGCTACGCATTGCTATAGCACTTTTTTCTTAGTACATCTTCTCCTGCAGCTGATTATTAGAGAGAGGTGATGAGGGGTGAAGCTGGGGGAATTATCTGTTGTGACTGATATTTGTTGTGAATCTTGTCCTGTTCCTTCTTTGCACACTACTTTAACTAATCCTGACTTTGTAACATATTAATTATCCCTGAATATTCCTATAATAGTTACCACAAACATTTTTGAACGTATGGGTTATTAAAGAAGTATTTAGTTTTGCCCATCTGCAGTTATTCTTGGTCTCTGATCCAGCCACTGAATCATGTAATATTGTTTCTGCACCCGGATTAGATGAATAACAAATTTATGTTAAAAAATAACAAAGCCTCTCACATGCAGGTCTTACATAACAAGGAGTAGCAAATAACACTCTTTCAGTGTGAAATTTTTGAGGGAGTATATTTCTTTTGCTAAAATCTGTGCAAATTTCAGGATTTGCAATGACTATGACACATTCCAAAAACCGGAAAGAACGTTCACGAATAACAAATAATACAACTTCATCAGTAATGGTGTGGTGAATAAAGAGCTTTGCTGTAAAAATATTCATGGATTACCATTTTTAATATTTTGCCAACTCTGCTCAACAGAATCAAGATCCTTCTCAAAGCAGAGAGAAATACTGTGGAGAGGGTACAAGGGATCCCCACTGGAAAAGGCATTATTTTCTTAAGAGACACATCTGCCTACCCACACCCCCTTCCCTGGGATACTGCAGTGACACAAGCTAATTGCACAGTGATCAGAGGAAAATGTGATTCTGTTGACAAGAGTTACTGTAAAATCACCATTATTTCCCACAGAGTCATCACAAAAATCTATACAACTGACTTGTGTAAAACCCTGTTGTTGTTCTGTTTTGGGGACTGTGAAAGAGCCCCAGCCCCGAGCAGCCTCGGGAGAAGCGAGGCGGGTCCCGCCGCACCGGTAAATTGTTGGCGGCTGCAGGGCATGGGGCGCGTGATAGGCGGTGCAGCCGTGGTGGGGGCGAGATCGCCCGCAGGCCACCGAGTGGGCCTGACTCCGAAGGCGAGCTTCCCGTGGGGCCCCAAGGCACGAGGCTTAATTACCTCCCCCAGGTGTGCGGCGGTGCCGGCGGGCACAAAAGCAGCACCGGCGCGGAGAAGTGGTGGACCGGAAGGGCCGGGAGAGGAGCGGATCCCCGGCGGAAGCTCGGAGCGGCGGAGGCTTCCTGACACGTGCCTGGCATGCATGTTTTGGGGAAAGGGTAAGGCCCCGCAGGGGCAAGGCACTAGGGGTGACAAGCCCCGAAGCCAGTTGAGGCGGTTGTGAAGGCTGGGGGGGGCACCCCGCCCCAGCTGAAGGCTGTTCGGCCGGCAGCTGGAAGAAGCAGGCTACGGGACTTGGCCACAGTGCATTGGGGGCAGGAGGCAGAGCCGCCCAGGCGGGGCAGGGATGCTCCAGTGACAGACGGCGGACCCCAATAGAGAGACAAAAGCCTCCCAAAAGAGGCGAGCGGGACTGGCGGGGACCCGGAGGCAGACACCCGTACGGGAACTGACTGTTGGCTTACGGGTTACTAACTTTGCATTTGACATTTGAGGCATTGTCCCACCCCACACCACCAGGTGCGAGGCTAGGTGGGCAACCCGGACTTGGACATGGAGGCCTGGGTGAGGGTGTAGGGGAGGAAGGAGCCCTCAAGGATCTTGGACCTGGATCGACGGGAGGTCCCACTTCCAGACATGCACGCACCACCATATACACACTGAACCAAGGGAACATCGAAGTTGTGGCAGGCGGAGCAGGGGCACAACCGGAGATTAGTGGACAATCATCCGTAGGCGCCCTAGCGAGCGTACTCATCAACGGACGCATGGACAGGGACTTATCAAACATTTTCCAGATCATGGGATTGCATCACCAGACAAGGCTTCAAAGATCCACCCAATTAAATTAGAGAGGCTATATAGCACAGTAGAACTAAGATCATTCCCATCCAGGTGGTTTGCAACCTGCTTAATTTGTAACAGGTGAAGGACAAACCATGAAGTGATTTGCTGTGGCTTAAATGGTGCAATACTAGGAGTGATCCTGCACAGCTATGTTTGCTTAAGTTGTATATGATCCCTCGCTGGTTCACAAACCCTCATCTTCACACGGGCTACAGAACCCAATGCTATGACCCATCCAGGTTCTACTACATAACCAAAGT
This sequence comes from Crocodylus porosus, assembly GCF_001723895.1. Taxonomy (NCBI): domain Eukaryota; kingdom Metazoa; phylum Chordata; order Crocodylia; family Crocodylidae; genus Crocodylus; species Crocodylus porosus. Next base: position 27,468,205 of record NW_017728911.1, on the reverse strand, counting down.
GAGAAATACCACTAGCATTACAGGACCAAGCCTAACGACTTTATTTGCACAAGTGATCTCATTGAATTCAATGCAGTTGTTTGTGAAAATGAAGCAAGAAGGCTTTGGGCAATGATACAACAATTTTATGAATACAGCTTCCCTTTGCTTACAGGCTGGGCATGAATGCTGCTTTGAAGGAGATCCAAAATGATGCATGACTTTGGATCTGATGGGAGGGCTCATAATTTATTCCATGCAGTGCAAAATATTTAGAGAATTATAATCCAGTTTCTAGGGGGATGTTGGATGGTCAACAGCAGTTTTAATAGTTCCTATGCTGGCTCCTTTCTGAATGGGATCTTTAAAAATGTTGTGTTTTCTATCCTTCCAAGTGCAATAAAGACACAGTAATGACAGTCAGTAAGACGAGGAGGGCTAGAGTAAAAGAAAGGAGATAAAACAGTAGCTGAGGCTGGCAGTGAAATATCACACTCAAATGCCTGAGTAACCCACCAGTGAAGAGAAGATTAGACAAATGAACAATAAAACTGACTATTCCATCTTGTCCTCAGTGGATAAGAAAGTAATGAAAATCTCATGAAAGATAAATGGTAAAGTTAGTTGAAAATGGATTTAATGAAAGTATAGGAGGACAAGTGTTCATTCTGGTCCACTGATTTATACTTTCCATACTTTAGCCTTCATAACTGAGTTCTGTCTTGTTAGCCATTAGAAGTTTAATATAGGGTTACACATTCAGTCAAAATCTAAGCTGTGTTTAATACTTTAAAGGAATATAATGCTGTATTTTGAAAGATTAGCAAGGATGTCCTTGGCTGGGTTCTTGCATATTAAAAAGCGATCTTCAAAACCATGTTTTTTGAGAGAGAAAAAAAGTAAGTCAAAACTGTTTCTTTTCTTTTTTTTCATTCAGTACAGGATACAGCAAAACTGAAACAAAACCGGAATTGAGGCTTATGCAGAATTAGCTAGAAAATGAGTAGATCTTATAATAATATTCCAAAATTAGCTGTATTTTTATTCCATATTCTTTGGCTCAGTCTTTAACAGACTCTTCAAAACCAATGGGCTCATTCATTTCCCGTTTTCTCCTCTTAATAATTTATTGGTTACAAGTCAGGCTTGTTTGCAGCCAATGCTTAAGCTCCTGTTTATAAGGATTTCCAGCAAGCTCATACTTTAGGTAAAATATATAGAAATACTCTATACTGTACTTTACCTGTAACATACTTCTGAGTCTTTGGGGAAGGAACCATCCTTTTGTTCTGTGCTTCTACGGAACTTAATCAAAGATAACCTGACATCCAAACATGTTCTGGCCTTGTTGGTGCTGTTGTAATACAAGTAACCAGTAATCATCAGTCTGATTTCTGAGCACAAAATGGAACTCATCTGATTCAATATTTGAACGGCAATTTAATAATGTGGCTAAGGTCAGATGAAAATGTCTCAAATGTGCACAAATGAGCAAAACTCTTGTACAAAGCCGTGGTCACAATATTGGTTCAATACAAGCCTGCCCACACCTCACTGCTAGTGACTCAGCACTAAAATGAACTCCTGATACCAGAGCAGAGCAGGTAGTTTGGTCTCCCATGACTCATCTGGCTATAAAATAATGAGGCTGGTTTTAATGACACGGATAACTGTGCGTTAGCAGTTAGGCTGAGGCTGGTCCACTGAAGTCCTATAAGGATGGGTAGTTATGTCACTCCTTTTGATCTGGGCCACATTCACACCTAAAGATAAATGGATGTAAAACCTTTGGCCAATGCCCTGAGTTGCCCTTCTCCACCCTGAAAGGAAGAGCCATAACTGGGGTCGGACAATGTGAAGCTGCTGGAACGCTCACCTGGGGAATCACTACAGGTGGGGGTAATGTAGAGTTGCCCTCAAACTGAGACAGAACCTGAACTATCCTTCAGCTAGCTCCAGGAATCAAATGAGGGGCAAATAAGGTATAAAATATGCAAATATAGTGGTAGCTCAGCCACAGCTGAGGATTAAAATCAATGCCTCCGATCTATTAAACTGTAAAAAAAAAAAAAAAAAAGAAAATCTATTTTTCTTTGGAATCAAACATATTTTCAGACCCAGAGCAAGTAGCATCTTTCTCCTGTGTTTCATTTTCCTCAGATTTCTCTTACTTTTCCTATTTTCCCAAGTTCACCATGAAATATATATTCAACTCCTGCTCCAATTTCTACTGCTTTTCTCTAAGTTTCCCCTTCTACATTCTATGGACATTAAGGCAACCATTCTTGCTAAGTGACTTTCTGCACCAACAATTTTTTATGATCAAAACTGATTTTTCTTTTCTTAGCATCTGAAGATGGAGGATCAATTTCAGACAATTGATTTTGATGGAGATTGCATCCACTTATACAGGAATGAATCTGATGCATCTCTGTACCCAGTCTGTGAATGTATTCTTGTACTAATAACCACAGATGTGATGGCAGCAGATTTTAAGCTATCCAAAGCAGCAGTGATAGCTGATCACCTGAAATGACATGTTAAAGTGATTCTCCCATTCTGTGATATAAAAGCAGCTTATTCATAGTCACTATGGACTCAAATAAGCTATTTTTCTCTCAATAAAACTCAGTCTTTTGTATTGCCCATGGGAATATGTACCACAGTAACCTTGTATTTCATGGTCAAAAGAAGCTGTTGCTTTGACACACTGGCATTTTAAATCCATGCTTGTCCAGAGTCTCCAGATGCTAGTTCACTGCCTCATAATTTTCTTCTAATGTATTTTTATTCATGGATCCTTGCAGTATCCAGAACTCTTACACAAGACCCTGGTAGGTTAAGCACTTCACAAACATGGAATAAGACCATTACCCCAAAGAGCTTTCACAGAAGACCAGACCAGCAAAGGGTGGGACCATAAACAACAGCAGGGCTGGTGTATATTTTTATACACATAACTATTTGGTACCCTGTAGTCCCCGACAGTCCCTCTTGGCTCTGGCATGGGCATCAAAGGAATACGGCCTCTATCCCAGTCCCCAGGAGTAACAAAGAAAAATAGAAAGCAAAAAGCAGGGAGACAGTGGTTTTCCTCTCACTCGCACATCCCTGACATAGGCTGGGCCCTCAGACCCCCAGCCCCACGCTCTTCTTTGGTCCCAGGTGCTGCCTGCTGTTCCCCATTTCCTGCTGCTGTGCCTGGTGAGTTTTCCTGGGTCATGGCTTTTTTTGAGCCATCTCCCTGGGTCTCCGCGCTTCCCTTGATGCCTCCTCACCTCCAGGGCAGGGGTCTCTAGTCCCTTGGGCTTGTTGCCCTGAGACACAGTCATAGAAAAGTAGGGCTGAAAGGAATCTCAAAAGGTCATTTCATCCAGTCCCCTGCTCATTGCAGGATCATCTCTTCTAAACTATTCTAGACAAGTGTTTGCCAGCCTGCTCTTAAACCTGTCAGAGATGGAGATTCCACAAATGATCTCGTGATCTGATCCTCTGCTTGACCACACTCCTCATGAGAAAGTTCTTCATAATATCCACCTGAAATTTCCCATTGCAATTTGAGATCATTACTCCCCATCCTGCCCACTGTAGCCATAGAAAATAGTCTATCACCATTCTCTTTATAACCACCGTTAAGATATTTGAAGACTGTTATCAAATCCTCACTTAGTCTTCTGTACTCCAAACTGGATAGTCCCAGTTCTTTCAACCTTTCCTAGTAAGTCATGTTTCCCAGACCTCTCATAATTTTAGTTGCTTTCCACTGGACTCTTTCCAATTTCTTCACATCTTTTTAAAGAATGGTGCCCAGAACTGGACACAGTACCCCAGTGAGGCCTCACCAGTTCTTCTGAATAGAGCAGAAAAATTGGTTCCCTTGACTTCCCTAACTATCAACAAGTGTGCAAAGCCTAATGACCTAGTACAGCAGCTCGAACTGGTGTAGGGGAGGGGGAATGCTGGAATCCTGGCTCGAGCTGGTGTAGGGGTGTTATAAGGTATACTTTGAACCGGCACAGTGTTTCCTTTTTTTTCCTTGATGTTGTGTGAGGGTGTTTGTCTCTGTAATAAATCAGGGGTTTGTGTTCATACTGCTTGCGAGGGAAAGGTTGTTGGTTTTATTGGACACCCTAGTGATTTAGCTAGTGTTTCCCAGGTAGACTGGGTGGGGGCTTGAGCCAAGTTAAAATATATTTAGTACCCCAAACTTGAACCTGGCCCTTGTTGCTGCTGACAGGTGCTCAGCAGAAGGGTTACACTTAAAAAGGAAGCAACAATATCTGTGATGCTGGATATGGACCTGATTCTCATCTACATTAAAGATATGGTACACTGCTCTCAGTAAAAAGAAGGCTTAAAATGGAAATATATTTGTATTTACTCAGTTGTTGCCTTACATTGCTGGAGTGACCTCAGCATGATCAAGAAGCGAAGCCATGCATTTTTTTTATTCTATCCTGACACAATTGCACTCTGTGGTCCTGTTTTTGTTGGCTATGCACATATGCCAATTCTGCCAGCCCAGAAGAGCTAAGGTTTTGCTCCTTAGAACTTGTCTGTCTTGCGCAAATAAGTTTTAGATGGAGAGGCACTGTTAAAAACGTACAATAGCCACAACAAGACAATGGACAACACTTTCAGAAGCATTTAAGTCACTTGGGAAGTCAAGTGCTATTATAGTCTTTGAATATCGCCCTAAAACCAAATAAGTCTTTTTGCAAATTTTGCCTACTCACTTTCACTATGGTATTTATGGAGTTTGGTGCTGTGGCAAGTATACATACTCTGGGCTGTATACATCCAGCACAAGTCATTGTAAAGGGCAAAAGCACTCCAAAAGTATTCATGGCCAGTTGCCAGAGCAAAAATGCTCAAGCGGTTTCACTTGTGTTTTGCAACTGCTGAATTTGCAAGTACAAATCAGATATCGGCATTGACAGATTTGGTGATTTGCTCATGCAAAACAGCTTTCAGCTGGCTGCATATTTTGAAAATCCAGTCCCTGTTCTACAAAATCCTGTTTGTCTTCCCTTAAAAAAATGGTTATTACATTTCCTATATTAAACCTTACCCAACTGTGATCATATTGCTAGTAATGTGCAAAGGATTAGAAAGTATACTAGATCTGAGACAAGTATTTATGTTGTCTGTGGTGGAGCCTTTACTGCACTATGGTATTTATGGTATTGAATACAGTGACAGTGGGAAATTAGCCAAGGACATTTAACCAATAATACTGAATATTGAGCAGAACTCCTTAGTGAAAAATCATTCCCAGTGGTCTAAAAGCTAAAGGTATGATTCAGCCCACTATTGCTATCATCCAATTGGGTAAGAGTTACGATAGACCAGAGATTCCAGGCTGCTGTTTCCCTGGACTTACAGCAAAGCTGTGAAATACAGGAAGGATAGTTTCTACATTTGGTTGTTGAAAATAAATGTAAATACGAGCTTAGTTTTCAATGCTGCCAACAGCTCAACATGTTCATCACCTACACACAGTCCAAGTTAAATAAATACTTAAGCGTTTGCAGACTCTGATCTGTATGCATAGCTCTGATTAGCTTTATTTCTTCAGGGTTTTGGTTCGGTACAGGCCTGCTCCTAGCAGAACTTAATAGTACTAACCCAGCCAACCACGTAATGTGCTGGATTCCATCCAGGCCGGTGTACAAAGGTTTGAAATCAGGAGCTCATTTTCAAAAAAAAAAAAAAAAAAAATCAGCTGCACTTCCCAGGTTGCTTGAAAAGGAGTGAGATCTTCAGCCTTAGAGCCACAGGTTAGAAGGAATCTCCAGAGTCAGCTAGTGCAACCCCCAGGACAGAAGTAGGATGCCCTATTCTTAAACCATCCATTTCAATCCCTGTAGGGTTATTTGCTTCTGGATCCTCTCCAGTTTCTTCACAGCCACCTTTAATACAAACCCAAGAATTGCACACAAGACTCCTACCAGAGCTAAGCAGAGCGGTGCTGTCACCCCTCAGGTCCTGCATATAGTGTTCTGTGAAAGCAGCTCCAATGGGCACTTTTAGGGCATAAATCCAAAATTCAACATTATCTGTTTTAAAAAAAAAACAAAACTCTCTCTTCTATATGACATCTGGTTGTTTTCCAGTTAAAACCTTAAAATAAATAGGATAAAATTTCTCAGGCAACCTTTAAAATGACGAACCTCTGATTGCACAGTCTTTAATGCGATATTTGTCTGTCATGAGAGTCAGGAAAAAGATCTTTTGACTATAGGGATATTTTTGTACTTTTAAAAATGCTTTAACTAATTTTTGATGGATTTCTCAGTAGAATGTGTTAGTATAAATTGATATGGTGCAACAGCAATGGAAGTCTGTGGGGAACACTAGCCAGATACATTAAAAATGAGGCTCCATTCCCAATGCAAATTTTCTTTAAAGAAATGGACTGTAGGATCTGAATGCATAATGCATTCTAATTAGCTCCCTCTTCATCACAGCAATTACCACAGGTTATCGTAATATTGAAAGTTGTGTCCATGCTGATCCTTTATGATGTACTGATGTGAAAGCTGTCAAAATAATTATCAGCACCCATTTCAGTTACTGTTCCTATTTTCTAGCTGCACAAGAATAGAAGGAAACTTTGGTGGCAGGTTAATCTGCCGGCCTGGGAGGAGAGCAGAGGGAGAACAGAACCCATTTTAATGTTTTCCTGTCCAAAGTCCTCCCTGAGTTGTGCTGTGACTCGTGAACTCCAATCATCTGCTTTCTATATTCATGTATTATGTGCAGGAAAGAAAATCACCAAATTGAATCTGTTTATATTCTTCTCCTTGAACTTATAGCTTCCTATGTAAGTATCCAGGGCCCATTGCCCTTAATATACCTTAAGTGAAATGTCTTTAGTGCACTCTTACTCCTTTCAGCAGCACTCTTCAATTATTAACCATGTTGTATATTGCATAAAATGCTATACATAAAAAGTGTAACATGGCAGCCACTGCAGAAATAAAATTCAGCAGGGCAGAGCACTGGGTGATGGAGGTTTAGCATACACCCTGCCTCACTTAAGGGTTGAGTTGACATGAATAGTTTTGCTGAAGTCCAGAGACAGCCCAAAGAATAGCAATCAGGAAGCCTGCAGAGATTCAGGAGAGGCAATTTTTTAATGCTTTTCCCCAGAGATTGCTGCAGCTGCTGTGATTTAGAGCAATATTAAGCACCAGACTCAGGGATTTGGCTATTTCGGAGATGCTTCTTATGTAGTGGCAGGGGCTTCAGAGTCGCTGAGAACCTGGGATCCTGAGCCCCTTTCCAGTCTGACCGATCTTGAGGATTTGTGGGGAAGGTGGGAGGTGCCCTCTACATATGGGGGCTGGTGCTCCAGTTGTCCTCTCCTTCTTGGCAGCTTGGCTTTAGCACAAGTTTTTGGCCATACAAGGAGTTCATCTGCTGTGTCATGGAGAGGACCTAGAGGAGACATCAAAGAGCTCCCAGTTGTATTACTTCGCACTGAGATTTCTGCAGGGGAATGCAGAAAAGAATGGGAAAGTGCTTCTGAGACTGGGACCTCTCCTTCCAGACTCCCCCATATCCAGATAGCAAGAATGGTTGCTTTAATGTCCAACCCTGAGGAGGCCCAGAGTATTAGTATGCAGCAGGGAAGAGGAGGGGCACAACTGCAGAGGCAGCACATACTCTTCCTTCTTGAAAGGGTGAAATTTCGGGCATTGCAGAGGGGCTTACTCTGCACTGAGTTAGAGTGAGAGGAGGATGTGGCTTACCTAGGCAGATCTACGGTAGAGGGAGCAGGGGTGCACATGTTTTACTTTGCCTAGCCATCTGAGGAGCAGTTTTCATCCCTTGTAAAACACATTTGCAAAGCCAACAACTGCTATTGCCATTTCACAGCCACTTCTGGCAGCTGCCCTCTTGCTGGAAAGCAGTGCGGTGATGTATCTCTGACACTGGCAGGGGGCAGAGTTCAACATTTTCCCTATCCTGCTTTAGTCACAATCTAGCAATCAGAGGAGGGACTTCACTGTTTAATATTAAATCAGCATGCTTCCTCATTTGATGGCAGTGTTAAGCCTTGTGCCACCACTGTAGTCAAGCAGGGTGGAAACAAGCCTGCAATCAGACACATCCCCTGTCACAGATCATGGCACATCAGGCCCCCAGGTTCTAATTTTAGTCAAACACTTACTTTGCAATTTAATTTCCATTTATTTCCTACAAATTGCAAATGCCTTTTGTTCCTCCCAGCAGTGAGCAACACAGCCCTGGTGGCACCTGATTCACAGATGATGTGTGTCTGTTACAGCCCTCAGCAACAATGCTTGGCTCTTTACCCTGGTCTCTGGAAAGCCATTCTTTTAGCTCCCCAGGTTTCTGGTTCAATTCCTGGTGTTGGCTAAAATGGTTGCTGTCATGTAAATAAGTAGCTGGGAGTTTTGACAGAGTCATTTCATTTCAGGAAGCAGGTCTGAGCAAAGCCTCAGTACCAGGCCTTTGCAGAGGCTGTAATCAAAGGATTGAAAAGTATTTCAACAATGAGGCTTTGCTGATGTTTTTGGAGGCAGATCACCCAGCGGGGACTCTGTGGCAAAATCATTAAATGATTTCTCTAAGTCCACACTGTGAATCAGCAGCCATGACTGTGCAAAAAACCCAGGTCCCCTGCTCCCAGCCCTCTGCCATAATACTAGCCAGAGCCTGAGGGAGCTTTCCTTAAAGCGAAAGGGGTGCATGCTTCCCCGTTACGCTTTGTTGCTATCCTCCTTTTCTATTCCGTTTCCTAGTAATACTGATCAGCATCAGCGTTGTATAGTGCATGCTGCTGCGTAGTCAGACAAGGTCAGTGCCCCAAAGAGCAAGTAAACCATTTTTAATTAATCAGATTAATAAACTGCTTTTCCTGTGGCAGGGACTTAGCTAACAATCCCCATAACAACAGGCTCCCATCTCCTTTACACATTTTTATTATCTTCATACAATGGACACCCCTGCAGTTCCCTGGCTTTTAACCTCAGATTTATGGCATAACTTCCAGACCCCTTCCCTTATTTGGTTCTTAATTTACTGTAACTACAGTATTCATACATTTACAGTTCTTCTTATAAAGAGAGAAATCTCCTTCCAGCCCACAAGCTAACAGCTCTACATGAAGAAAATGTATTAAATTGCAATCACTTTAGGCATCGTAAGTCTCAAGGAAATAAGCTTTTCTCTCCCCTAGTAAACTGCAGTAGTGCTTTCTAACACTTCCAGAGATGCACATTCACTGTACAACTACAGACACAGTTTTATATTTGTCTGATAGGTGCTTCCAGAAGATTGGGCACTATCTCATATCAGCTTCCCATCTTATGTTGGATTCCTCTAACTCCTCCTGATACTTTTGCTATCATTGGCTTGACTCTTTTAAAACAGTCCATGAGTTCAGAGAACGACACACACTTGAAACCACTGATCCTGCCCCTCATCCCTGGAGAAATGACCCTAAAGAAAAACTTGAAGCAGTAAAGAGCAAATACTCCTACAGCCCCAGATGACAGTCAGCTTCATTTGCCAGAACCTCAGCACCGCCTGATTGGACTACAGACTTTTAAAAATGTGATATCAGCTCTAAAGCCCTGGAGAGATTAAATGCAGAACGGCTTCCTTGTCTGTTGTTATCATCTCTGCCTGCAGTCACCTTAGCCGCTGGGTTAGATGAGGTAGATGGTCTGCAGCTGCAGCAGGCCTCTGGCATGGAGAACAGGTTCCCACATCTTTCAGGGAGGAATAGAGAGAATGATTTGTAAACTATGGCCCCAGGTCTGGGGAAACAAAGCCATGGTAGCTGATTAGCCAGATGGAAGGAATCGAGAGGTTGATGACCTTGTTCTCCATAGTAGTAGCATATCCGAAGTCTGTCATCGTTACCCTGTAATTGATTTATAATGGCTCCAAAATGATTTGTTTTTCAGACCAGAGTTTTGAACAGGTTCTCATGTATTTTATGTTCAGAGACTCATCTGTTCTCCCTGTAACTGCTGCGTACAGCTATCCTACCAGGGTCTCGGTTGTTTGGTTTCATTCTCCATGGGTGCTGGGGTTTAGAAGCAGGGAATGCTTTCAGACCGCGCTGGGACCTTTTGTTGTTTGTTGCTATCCCTTTTAGTTGTTGATAAACTCTGGGCATGTCTACACATTCATTAATGTGCCATAATTTGTGTACTCCAAGCGTGTCTACACGTTCATTAATGTGCCGTAATAACAGGTACTAACTTAATGTGCCGTAACTAGTGCTACTGCACATTGGCGCAAATGAATGGTCTTTCTGGGCATCTATACATGTGCGCTGGGGCGGAGGGGGGCGTGTTTTAATTAGAGTGCTTGCAACGTCATGTGTATTCAGTGTCCTGCACTTGAAAATGACAGCTGGGGTGCTTTAACTAAAGCTCGTTCTAATAGCTTTAGTTAAAGCACCCCTGCCACCATTTTGAAACATGGGGACACTGAATACATGTGACGCAGAGGCTGCTGGAGCATACTAATTAGCATGCCCCAGCAGACTTGTTTAATTGAGTCTGTTTTGACATGTGTCAATTAGTATGCTTTGGAGCAGAGGTCTGTCATGTGTACAGGTGCCCCTTGTGACGTTAATGCTCATTAGACTAAATCTACTGCGCATTAGCACAGGTTTTACCACCAAGCTAAGGTACGGTAGAACTAGTCTTCTGTGCATTGTCTCATGTAGATGCATTCTCTGAGAACACTTTGCTGTGAAATAATTCTTGAAATGTGAGATCTGCCTTCGTATTAACAGTAGATGGTGTGGATGGCACGGGAATCTGGGATAAAGCCTTTCAGCTTGAGGGGTTCTTTTTAATTCAGCCTCAGCTGTTAGTAACCAAAAATGACAATCTAACAGCTATTTGCAGGCCAGTGTGAGTGTCTCACTTCAGTTCCCAGAGGACAAGTGTGTCCACAAGACAAAGGCGAGAAGTAAAGCTAGTAGTGTTTTGACACTGTCAGCTGATGGACCAAGGACGGCATTTTATTATGGAAACAGGACTTGCATCTCATTTATTAACATTTATTATCTACATTATCATAACACTGAAGCATGGACACAGACTAACCATGCTCTACACCCATGTAAACACAGTACAAAAGGAAAAGTCCTGATTTAAATAAGCTGACAACCTCTCCTCTTCATAAGTCATTCCTCTAATTCAGGGTGTAAACTACATTGAAGGCAGCATGATTCAGTAGATAGGGCTTGGGACTGGAACGCAGAGATCTGGGTTCTGTTTGTGGCTCTGTCGCTGACCTGCTGTAAAAGCTCATAGGGGGCACCGATCTACATTCATTCTTCATGGCTGTAAGTGTCTATGCAGTTTTTAAGGTGTTGGAGAATCAGGCACATAATTTGCAGGGACTATAGGGAAACTGCCATTGTGCTGTTGACAAAGAGACATGCAGCTTCCCTCTATGCATGTACATGGACATTATTAGGATATTGCTGAAATAGGAGCACTGTACCAAAAGAAAAAAGTGGTGTCATTTGGCCGAAGGAAGAATCTTGAAACTAGTTATAGAAGACCCCAAAATGTAATTATCAGGGATCCAGGTTTTGTTTCCCATGGAAAGATGGAAAAAAACACAGATTTTCCCTTTTGACCAAGAAAAATGCAGGGTTTTTTTCCATTTTTACAAAGAAACACTCAGGTTTTCCACTTTTGCAAAGAGCTGTCTGCAGCCAGGCAGAATTCTAGCCTGCAAGGGCCTGGGGGAAGCAGGAGCAGGGCAGTCAGGCAGGGAGTGCCTCACCCATGCACATGAGCACCAGGCAGCCTGGAAAGCAGCTCCTGCAGGTAAGTGTGGTGGGGGGGAGGGGGAATTGAAGCCCTCATAGGGAGGGAGGGAGGGAGTTGGGCAGGGCTGGGGCTGGGGCTGCTGCCCAGCTGGGGTGGTGCATGGGGTTTGGGGCTGGAATGTGCAGCCGCAGGGCCCAGGTAGGGAGCAGGACACAGCCACAGGTGGCCCATCCTGCGGGGCAGGGAGGGCTGGCTGCCCATCACTGTGCACACTCCCAGGAGGGGCAGAGGGGGCACATGCCCCCCAGATCTGTGCACAGGGCAGGTGTGGCCTCAGGGTCCCTTCCCGGCTGCCCTACCTGTGGGGCCTCTGCAGCCCAGTGGGCAGGACCCAGCATGACAGGGCAGAGTAGGGCTGGGTGGGGAAGCTCTTTTATCATTGCAAGCCCTGCACTGCCCCTCACTGCTGCCAGGGGGGTAGGGAGTACTTCGGCAGGGCAGCATGGGGCTCACAGTGACAAGGAACTTCCCCACCAAGTCCCGCCCGCTTGGCTGTGGAGGCCCCAGGAGAGGGCAGCAGAGACCCCAAGCCTGCAGTGGGCAGCCTGCCCCCGCCTCTACCCCATCCACAAGCTCTGCTCCAGCTGTGCTGCCCATGCAGGAGGGAGAGCCAGACTTTGTGCTCCAACCCAGCAGCCGCCACCTCCCATGAGAGGCAGCCAGGGCTCAGGCAACTGCTGTGGGGGGCAGGGGCTGCAGACCCAGATCCCTGACTCTGTAGCCTTGGCAGCTGGGGACCCCCTCCAGCAGGTCTGGGGGGCTGTGGGTGAAGAGTGAGGGGTACCAGCAGGGCTGGGGGGCTGTGGATGGGAAGTGAGGGGCCTGGACCTGCATCATGACAAGTGAAGGGGGCAGGAGGAGCTCTGATTTTCAATCATAAAAAACCCAGCATCAAATACCTAAATTTATAGGTACTTAAAATTAATTTTATTATAGTGATTGAGGCACTGGTAGGCTTCCAAATTGCTTTAAGATTGTAAATATATCATTAAAACACTGTTCACTTGATACCTATATATATAGGTGCTTCATTTTAATCATGGATTTGGGGGGGTTTAATCAGAGTACTTGTGATTTTTAAACAGAAAAAAATAGGCTCCCTGGTAATTATATACAAGGAAACAATAAAGATTAAATAAAATCTACCTAAAATCTCCAAGGTCAGGTACAGTCATTACACTGATATAAGTGATTGGAAATCAGTTTATACGCATAATGGAACAGAAATTCAGCACAGAGACTGGTTTAAAAATGGAGAAACCCAGTCTAAGATTTGCCCCCTCCCCCTCCCCACCACAACCAAAGGGCGAATGGCTGTTCTGTTTGCTCCTGATCTAAACTACACCACTTACAGAAACCTGCGTAACTTAGATCAATTCTGCCTCAGACTTTGAATGTCTGTACTTAGCCCAAAAGACAAAAACTCAAGGAAGTAGAAAGAGGATTACGGAAAGAAGTAATACTAGTCTGGTGTGGTTTCTAGGCTAGTTGATCTGCTGTACTTTCTCTGGGTCTCATCAAGTGCACCCCACAGAAGTCCATCATCCCTTTACCTTCAGTAATAGAAGTTTGCAGTTCACTCATTCTCGACCAGGGTTACAGTCTCCTGGATACCCAACCACGAACCAATTCAGCTCATATTTGTACTCCACAAGTTGTTTTATTTTTCTCCTTTGGGAGCATGCAGCATTAAGTTTATAATGCAATAAAAAGAGTGTCTTCAAAAGAAAGCCTTTATTGTTGCTTTCTGAGCTACAAATTGTGTACAACTAAATTGTAAAACAAGTGTCCTACGTACATATTCTTTTTCTTAATCTACAGCTCTTGGTTTGTGTGCCTCTGTGCTGGTCAGCCATCCTATTTCTCTGGAAGTCTTGTCCTTCCCTTGCTTTTTACTTAGTTCTTTTAGTTTGTGTTTCAAAGGATCTTCCTCATTTCCCTCTCCAACTTTCTGTTATGGTCCCTTTCTCTCCTCTGTCTCCAACATGCAGTTGGATAATATCCTCTCCAAACAAGAATTCAACATCTCACAAATTGACTGCTTTATTCCAGACATGCTTCCTTTTATCCAAATGAAAGTCTCAAGCTTTTCACCCTGACATCTCTTCTTAAAGGTTTTACCATCATTTTGGTCTCAAGATGAAAAAAGCCTACCCCAAGCCTGCCCTTCTACTTTCTTTTCTTAACCCAGTAAGGAATGCAGCCATCCACCCTGTCACTCAGACCCATCACCTGGGTATTTTCTTCAACTCTGACCTCCCTATGCATCCTCATATGTGGGATTTCTCTTTCCTATCACATCAAACACATGCTACTTGTCATCACTTTCAAGGATCATTAGCAGCCAACCTAGAATCAGTATCAAGCTTGCAATATCAAGAGATTAAAGACCAGCCCATGACTCCAGCCTTCAGCATTCACTCATTAGACTTTCAAACAAGTACATGGTTGTGATTTCCCCCATGGTGCCCCTCACCGTGCATATCCTCAAAGCTACTCCAGCGTTCTCCTTCGAATCACACTTTCAAACTCTTCTCCTATGTGATGTCTAAATAAATGGACAAGATTAGGTTGCTGATATGCTGAGACCACTGACTAGCTAGCATCTAGAATGATGGCTAATTTTGTGTCACTGATTTCTTGTAGACCATCTTCTTTCTGTCTCTCGTCTGTTGTCTGTCATCTTCAGCTTATAAATTCTTTGGGACAAGGACCATATTTTTATTCCATTTGTACGGTATCTAGTACGGGAGAGGGGGGTGGGCTAGTCAGGACTAGGCTCCCTGGGAACAACAATGGCACCTTCTTGCAGGATTTTTCTGTAAGAGGTTAATATAGAGTTATCATTTATAATAATTCAATCTCATGTTTTTCAGCTAGCAACATTCAAGCCACCTAATGATATCCATTAAAGATCTATTCTTTGCTTTATATTTGTGTTGTTTTCTCTTTCCCTTTGTCACTTTCCCATGGATGAGCTAAATCACAGAAACTTTGGAAGGTCTCTTTTTCCCTGAGGTGCTATTGAATGTGGTAGAATAAAATGTAAAATAAAATCTTGCAATCAAGGCTATTCTGAAGTTGTCAACATATTTTGTTCCCTAAACATACATCTGAGCCATCTCAGAGGTATTGTAGTTCTCTCCTGGAGTTGATAAGCCATTTAATGCATTGTTCTGGTGACAGACAAAATGGGATTTGCTTCCAGCATCATTCTTTTTATGTTTTGATAGTTTTTCAGAGAGGCTGGAAAACAAAGCAGCAAATTTACCCCATCACAAAGTAAACCTAAAGAATTCCTCTGCCTGATGAATGGTTAACGCAGCTCTCATCTGCGGGTGTTCAGCCAAGAGACGGGTCATTATCTTTGTTATTACAGTCATGCCTAGGGGCCTCCATTGCAACTGGCTTTGTGCAAGGCACTGGACAAATACAGAGGAGAAGATGGACCCTGGCCCAAAGTGTCTACACTCTATTTTTTTCAAAGCTACAAGAACGGGCAAGCAAATGCTAGTTGGGAGGGAAGGGCAGGAGAACAAGGATCAGAGTAATCAAATACTCCCTTACAAAAGTTAATGAATAAGGTAAATATTGGCAGTTTTTACTGGCCATCTGATCTAGGCGCCAAAGTTTCTTACACGCCTCACAGTGGAAATGGGTCCCAAGGAAGAATTTGAAGAACAGGGATGTGACTCTATTGTCAGCTCAGGAAAACCACTGCATAGCACCACATGAACAGGCCAGTATTAGCAGCGGCTTTGTCCTGAGGCACACTGATGCAATATAGGTATTTCATCCTCCAATGCCAAACAGTGCGTCTGTCACTGGCTGAGCCATGAATTGAGATCTGGCCTCTGAACTTCCCATTTTTCTCTACTCATTGCCTGCTGAACATCTGGGAGACTTGCGGGGGGGGAATAGGTAAAAAAAAAAAAAGGGTGCTTTATAGAGGATGGCAGAATACTCAAACATTATCCTTGCAAGAGAGAATAAGCAAGGCATCATAAAGGAGTCTTTCCTTCTACTGGCACCCAACCTATACCCTTTATGTCAGTCTGCAATGACCCCACCACAGGCCAATATCTACAAAGCCCCAGGGAAGCCAGTGGTGCTTCATGAAGAACCATGGAGAAAGCTCACTGCAAGACTGGAACCCAAGGTTAGTGATCACAGAGCTCTATGGGAGCACTGAATTCAGCCCTGCACTTGTATAGCATGTATGTTATTATGCTATCCCAATGGTTTTGAAGTCATAAACCACACAAGTCTTCAAGGATCTTGTCTGCCCGATGAACAGATTTGTTCCTACATAGTATTTCATTCAAGAGTTTGCACCTCGCTTAGATGTGAATATGATTTTAACAAAGCCATTTCCAACCTTTTAGTTACTTTGCCTCATAAGCCTTTCTTTTCCAGAGTGTGTAATTAAACAAAAATAGCTTGGAAAAGCCCCTTACAATAAATAATTTACAAGTCTCGCCCTAGGGACATTTCTTAATTATAATTCCACTGGTCAGATCTTCCTGAATACTTTGAGATACCATTCCCTGCTGGGATACTGAAATGTAATTAACTTACTCCTTTGGTAATGATATTTTTCCTTAAATTATCCATCTCTTATGCAAGACTTGTATATAAACAAAATAGTACTTTAGATAACCTCCTACATGCATTGTGATAAGAATACCAATAATGACATTCACTGTATCTGGAAACTGCAACAGACCATGGCATATCCATTTGGGGAAAGACGAAATCATTTAGAGCACATTTTTATAAATCTTAACATGACATTCCAGCATGAATGGATACTATAGAGGAACCAGTCAATTCCAATTTCTTTCAATGTTGGCAGCTTGCCTTGGTCCCCAAGTGTCATTATATGCACCGCAAACTTAAATCATTCTGACCCAGTTACCAGTTCCCTAATCCTGTCTGCTGGAAAGATTGCTATAGATTATCAGGTGGGCAGTGGTTTCATGTTATATGGCATAACATTTCGAGTGACAACAGAGTTTTGAATGTCAAAATTAAACCTGTTACTTTTATTTAGTGCTGCAATTGTCAAGACAACACACATTCATGTGATTTTCTATCACTTTTGATCAGTGGCTGGGTTTATCTCTTGAAGGCTCTGTGTAAATGTTTAGTATGGGGCTTCTACTCTCTATTAGGCCCCTGGCAGATGTTTCACTTAAAATGGAATTAACCAGTAGTAGTAACCTGGCCATACATTCATGCAGTTAATGGCATAATAAAAAGGGAATAAGCCACAAAGTTATTGTACAAAATACATGTAATAAATTTGTGGCTGGGTCCCATCACAGCTTAAATTGAACATGTGGCCAGTGTTAATCACCTGACTGGTGCTCCAAGCCATGGGTGCGCTGGGCTTGCTACTTGTCAGAATGGCAGAAGGCACAATTGTTCGGACTGTGGATCAGAAAGGGTTGTGCCTTTATCTGAAGGTCCGCCAGGGTCCGTAAGCACTCGGACTAATAGCAGGCTTGAAATTGATGGTTGTTAGGCAGCTTCACAGCTGCTAGTGCCAAGGGAGCCTCTGACCAGCTTGGCACCGCATGCTATTGCATTGCTTGCACTGCTGTAACACATCAGCTCTGTCAATGATCCACAGAGAGCTGGCTAAGTGTGTACTAGCTCCTCTTTCAGTTCCCCAGCTAAAAATACATACGCAACTCCCTAACACATTCCCTTTCCCCTGCAACTGCCACTATGGCTGCAGGGAGGCTTTGGTGAGCTGTGAATGGGAGAAGTGTCCACAAGTAAATCTCTATACTAAAATATGTTCCACAATACAAGAAGTCTGAGAACTCCCTGCTATTTTATGGCTCTGATCTTTCAAAGCCTTATACATGTACTTAATTATATAGGCTTAATTATAACTATGTACTTATTATATGAGTAATTCATTTGACTCCAGTTGCCCTGGGTGGATAAAGTTATGAATATGCTTAGATTTTCCATGATTGGGGCCTTAGGTTTTAGTCCAAATTCTTAATTTTATTTCCCCCTCAAATTCCTATATGATAAAATCTCTAACAAAGTCCTCAGTTACATCTCTGTATTTTATTCTTGTTCAGTAGCTGGTGCTGTCCTTGGATCCTATAATTCAAATACTAGCCTCTTTGTACATGGCTGCTCACCTATTATCATCTACAGTAGAATCTGGCAGTCAATCCCATCATTATTAAATCATTAAAGTTAACAAATAAAATTTAGGGCTGGCTAGATAAAAGTTTATTAGAAAGGAGGGATAGGAGTGATATGAATTATTGCACTAATTGGCTGAAGTGCAACAATACATCTGTTGTATATAGGCTGCTTCAGGACAGCAAAAATATATATGGAAACTATAATTCCACTAGGGCAACAGCTATCAGATAAAGTGTTTAGTTCTTAGCAGTCATCTGGCTTCAATGAAATAACTCATTCTAACAGAACAGTGGTTGTCAACATTTTTAGACACAAAGCACCCTTTGTTAGATTCAAGGCACCCCTTGGAAAATGCTAACTCTTAGTTTTCCCTTGTTTTTTGACCACAGAAAAATCATAGAGTAATTTTTTTGTTGCAAAGAACTCAGAAAGACCACAGCAGGGCAAAATGGTTTTAACAGCTTGGATTCCTATTTGAAATATCTGGGTTTATCTTGTGAAACATGTTGGCGCACCTGACAGTTCTAACAATGCGTGACACCCTACGGCACCCTTGAAAGGATCTCAAGACACCCCTGGGTGCCCAATTACTCTAGCTGAGAATCACTGTAATACAACATGGTCAAAAAAATCAATCTATCTGACCTTGGAAATATGCCTCCACCTCGATGTAGCAGCAGTACAGTGTTATTCTCTGAAAATGTTCTATTCCACTCATATGATCTCTTTGTTTTATGCATAATATGAAGAAGCAATACAATCTATGCCGTCCAAAGTAGGTCTCTCTAATAAAACAAATGAAGGCCTGGATCTGCATAAGAATCTAGGTACCAAACTACCTTTGAAAAAGTGCCTAATGTTAGCAATTTCAGTAAACCCTCCCTGTTCAGCAAGGCATGTCCTACTGATTTCCATGAGATTTAAACACATTTGAGGTATCAAGCTGAACTGGAATCTAGTTCTTTAGCTTGCACCAATATAATAAAAAAAGAATGTGGCACCAAATTCCTGTTAGCTGAGTACTAAGCAAGTAGCATTCTTTGGTCTGAAAGGGGCAGAACACAGGGCCGGGTGGCACCTTAGAGAATAATTGGCTCAGAGATTCATGAGTTTTCATCAGCAGGAAGTTAGCATACTATTTTGTGCATTAATTGACATTTTGGGGAAAGGACAAAGATGAAAGTACAGTCAGAACAGAAGCTGAGAGAAATCTACCCCTTCTCTCTCAGCCCACCTGCTCTGTCTTGAATCAATGTTTGACTGCCATAAGTAAGACTACAGCACCGAGCACTGTGTGCTAATACAGCCATAAGGAGCAAGCAGGAGAAAATTGTGCTTCACATATTGCTAACAAAAATATGATCTTCGCTGCAGTTCTTTATGGTGCAAGAGACAGGAAGACCCACCTTGATGTCCAGATCCCAAAGTGTGTCTGTAGCGCAGACCATGCAAGTGTGGTGAGCCTGACTGATATTTAAGTGACATAAGATAAACTTTACAGGTAGTGGTTTTACCTGAACCTGTGATCTATTGAACTGAGAAACAGTTAAACTTACTTCCCAATGTGATCACCAACCCCATCAGGACATAGACTGTTACATAAAGTAAGGAGTAAAGGGAATTATACCTGCTTAGGTTATCCCTCTTACAGATGACACTGTAAGAAGAGGGAGGAAACGGCAGGTACTAACGTAGCAAAGGAACACATAACAACATTACTGGCTGGAATGATGGGCTGTTAAAGCTATAATCAAACCCACCACTGGGATGAATACAAAGAGCAACTGGATAAAACGTTACCACCTAAATTCTATGACCTGGGACTCAATGATGCAATGGCTGGTCCTTCTTGGCTTTTACATTTATGAATGTGTGTGTTTATATGTGGAAGGAGGACAAGACTGACAGATATTTAGACAGATATACACATGTCCCTCTTCCCACACCCCTATGTAAAGCTAAAGGCTTTAAGTAGCCCCTCTATGAGACAATGAGTGTTGGAAACACTGGAATTGGAAACTTGCTGTTTATACCAAGGCCATAATGGTGTAACCTTCTCCATCAATATGTACTGTCTCTATTCTGATGGGGCTGCCTCCAGGTGGACTGATTAGTATTTCTGTCTCCCTGCCCATTCTGTTATTGACCTCTTTGTTAAGTAGTATGAACTCTCACCAACTAGAGAACTGATTTTGTGAAAGGATCATGGCTTTGATTCAGAACTAGCTGAGACCACAGACTCATTTCCCATAAGTCACCACACAGGAGTCACAAGGTAACCTTCAGTTTACTGGCATTTGCTTGCAATGATCTGCAAAACTCAGTCATTGATTCAGCATTTGAGGAGTGGCAAACCCATATCAACAGACACTTATATTGCACCTTCATGTTTCCTCTGTGCCTGTGTGTATAGGTACAATCCAATTTCAATTAACAATCCTAGGGGCTTTCTTCACATGGCAATATATTACTTCTGATTATTTCTTCATCATAGGTATAGACAAACAATGTACAACATTTTCTTTGGAGGAAATCCTGTTCTTTGGAAAAAGTTACTTGCAGCCACTACCACTGTCATTTCCACTCTGTGGTACCCATTTGTTCAATGCAAATGAGTTCCATTCCCATCAAGTAGCCAGCTGAGGCAACAGTACCTCCTTTGAGCACCCAGTTTGTTCTGTGTCTGCTCCTTACTCCAGACTAAATACACTGCTGAGCAAAATCTGCCTTAAATTATTGTGGAGCAAATGTGTTGCATGTCCATACTCTAACATGAATTTGCCCTGTGCTAAATTCAAGAGGGACCAGGCCTTTAGCCTTTTCTTGCATGAGGAATTTGATAGAGGGCCTTGCATCATCAAGCTTTATATGAATGATCAACTGACACTGCCATTATTGGGGGAACTCTTGCTGGTACTGAACACAATAATTTGACATTTTGTTTTTTCAGGAAAAAAATTACCAGTTATTTCCAAATAGAACAGCAGCAACACATCTGAATTGGGATGTTTCAAATGCAAATATCCTGTGGGATGTTTTGAAACATAGGGCTTTGTTAGATCTCATTGTGGCTTCTAACATACTATGGATGTATTCATTATATTATGGAAATGGGTACTAGACATTATGGTCGAATTTAACCTCATGCTGAAACACATCCTTGGCTCTGCTGAATTTACAATGACAGAAGGATTTTTTTTAATTAGTTATAAAGTTACTGTGATAGCAAAGATGGAAGTAAAACTGAATACAATAGCTCCCAGATTAAAAAGCCCACATACACAGTAGGCATCATTTTGTTCACAAAAACAGCTATCACCTGGGAAGTCTGAAGGGCTTTCTGTTCTGTAGTCAGTGCTTGAGAATACATAGAATTTTTAATGAGGAAACAGAGAGGATTGGTTAAAATGAATGAACTGATATGCAGGTTGAGAAAGAAATTACACATGTTCAGAAAAATTGAAGTTGCATTGAAGATGACAAGTATGTTATTAACAGAACACAGAACAGCAAAAAGAGAAAATGAAAATGTTCCCTTTCTTATTACCAACTGTAGCTCTTTAATTCCCAGATCTCACTGTTACCTTAAAATGCTGCCACCACATTGCTCTATGGGTAATACTGTTTTCAGTGATCTTATAATTACTGTGGATGGTACATAGTCCACAGTACTGGGTTGTTTTGGTTTCATTTCATACTGGCAGTATGCACATAAACATGGTATAGCTTTACAAAACAACTAATGAAAACAATGTATCTCTATGATTTCCCCTCTACATAAGTTATTGTGCATATGAGAAATATTTCCTTATGCAAGCTCCAAAAACTTCTCTTTCACTTGCTTGAATGGGATAGCTTTCATCTTTCTCAGAGGCCATCCCCTCCAAAACCTTTATCCTTCAATAATAGTAGCTCTCTACTGTAATTGTTAGCTTCTCTCTATCCTTTAATATTGTACTGACATCTTAAGCACTACTCCACTTCATTATGGATTAACGACCTGGAACACTGTAGGTTTTAAATCAAAGTCATATTGAGTTATAGTTAAAAACAATCCCAGCTTGAGAACCCATCTACCAAGTTTCAGCCGAAGGCACATTTTTATGGTCAAGTCAGAAAATTGGGTTTACATTAAACACATTAACTATCCTGTTCCCAGCTCTTCTACAATTATAAAACTCTTTAACAATGAAGCATGTAATCTAAATTATTGTATAAAATTGTGAAATCAGTCTAAAGCCCTTTATTATCAATTGCTTTATGCCATGTTATTTTGTATCTTAACTGCTGATTTCTTGGCTACTGTTTTGTTAATGGCCATGGTCACATATAATTTGTGACTGCCGTGGCCATACTTCAAACTTTTGTTACAACAAATACAAACTTCCAGATATGATCACGAAACCTCACAGTAGCTGAAATCAATGTTCAACAAGGGCAATAAAATTGTCGTGTTAAATATCAATAAACTGAGATAGGATTAAATGATCTTTATTTTAATGAAAACATAGTCAAACATTCATGTTTCTATTGATTCCAGAATAAGACTTTTCACTAGATATTATCTAATTAGGATGAGATCAATACAGTCCTTATTTGCAAGAATGTTGTTTCACTGACTTTTCTTTTGGTCAGAAGAAAAATAATGTATTGTACCCTCACAAAAATCATGTATGATGATGACAAAGATGTGCCAATAGGACATGAAGTCTTTGGTTGACCGCTCTGTGATTAGTTGGTTTCAAAAGCCACTTAGCTGTCTTCATAAAGGACTTCATCTATTTGGATATCATTTTCTGACACTGGTACTGACTCACAGATCTGCTCCTTGAAAGCTAAGGCAATGGTGTAAGGTTTCCCTCTGGGGTGTTTCATACATCGTTCAAGGTAGGTGTCATAGTACCCCTTTCCTCTTCCCAGTCTGTTGCCATTTTTGTCAAACCCAAGGCCTGGCATGAGGATGAGGTCAAGACCCCCTGTAGAAAAAGAATACATCAGCTGAAATGAACTATGCAAACCCATGCTAGAGATTTCCTTATTGTCTGAACAGCACCACAAACACTAAGTTAAAACTGTAGTTTGCTATTTTGCTAAATGTCTCCTTTTTCTGGAACAAATGAAAAATACCTTGAACAGTAAATCCAACATTTACATTTTGATCTTACCAAATGCCTACTAGATCAGCTGCAGAATAATTAGAACTTGAAAAAGCTGGAAGAGAAAAACACCTGCCTGCCTTCAAACAAAGAAATGTGCTTTGTCATTTGAAGTCACCCCTCCCTTCCAGTAGTAATGCTTGTGAACGTAGACCTAGGCTAAAATTGAAGTCAGAGAAATGAAAATGAACTAAGTGGAAGGAAAATCAGAAAAAGCAAAGCAATCCTCACTAACTGACACGGAAAAGGGGAGCACAGTAAAAATGATGAGAAGATCTATAAATGGAGGAACCCTTTCTTAACTGCTGTAAAATATCCTGAATCTCCCCCTTCTCATAAAGAGAAGTGGTATTCTCTGAAGATGCACCAACTATGGTGTATTTACTCCCTTATGTTGAGAACATACTATCTACCCTGGCTGACTAGTTGGATTTTAGGTAATCCCACAGTTGTTGGGCTGGGGGAAAGAACAGCACTATTAACAGTCTTGTTTGCAACATATCAACTCCTCTCAGAACGGCCCATGCCCAAATCCATGGAAGTCTCTTTGTGTAACTTTAGCTCCTGAGCTCTGACTGTCTCCTAAACTGCTCAGAGCTTCTGATCATACTCCTCTGCCATTTCTCCTCAAATCAAACCATCATCAGTGAAGACATGAATACCCTCTATGTGGTCATAGATGTGTTGCATTTCCCATGGAGCTCCAGTCTGTGCTATGCTGGGAAACTAAGGTTAAACTTGGGCTGAGCGTTTTGGAAAAGGGGTGCAAGCTTCCTTCTTCCCAAAGAAGATGCCTATACTTCTAGCATGGGAAACAAGTGGAGCGGGGGAACAGTCACCCTAGCTGGTACAGTCCCTGGAAAACTGTAAAGCCCTTAATGCTATTGCCAGCAGCATTCATTTCTCTTTGGCCTCTCACTTTTCAGAGATGGAAAGGAATAATGAACAGCTGCTAAGGGAGGGAACTGCCCTGTCAGGGTTCCTGGCAGCTTCTCAGAGAGAATGACTCTTTCATGTTGTCTCCAAAGCAGCTGGCTTAGGTCTGGCGTTCCTCATAGAGCCCAGAAATCCCTGGGCTTTCAAGGCCACATCCATGCTCCTCTGTAATGCTCAGATGCTCATATTTTCCTCCAAACAGGGGGAGCATTCATTCTGTAATAGCTGAATTTCAAACCCTAAGTGGGTTAGTATTTACCTTGACTGGAACTCAGAGTAGGAGAGAGATTGAATTGTGGCTGCTTGACATGCGGTTCTCCTACACAAAAGGTATGGTTGACGGGACCTTTATAGACAATCCAACTGTGAGAAACACAACGCTATAGATTCAGATCAACCTTTTTTTTCTCAGCTTCATTAACACTTTTTTGGGAAACTGGCAGGATATGGAGTCTTGAATTTTGAGGCTACCTCCCACATTGTTCTGGATGTTGATTCATGCCAGGCAGAAGAAGGAAACAGATTGCTATGCTGAACCCACTGCCAAGTGTAGACCCAGCCAGTGTGTAGATCACTCTTGTCATTTGAGGATGAAAAGCCCTGCAATGGGATCTTCTAAACAAATGAGTGTGGCTGAGCTGGTGCAGCAATCTGGAACCACCATGATCGTGTTTACTAGCTTCACAGCATAAGGAAGCTTTCTTCCTTTAAATGCTGCTGCAGCAGAGAGAAAGGAGCTGAAAGTGAGGAAGACAGACAATATATAATGAATTCCAGAATTTAACAAAATGAAATGAAATGATAGCCTGGAAGGGGCGTACATTTAGCATCCTGGTCGCTGTTCCTTATTTTTATGACAGAAGTTTTATTGTTTTACCAGCACTGTTTGATTAAAATCTCTTCAGTTCCTTCATTAGTGTCATGTCAGTGGGGAGCGTATTTTTACAGCATGACCTAGCTCCAAGACAGTATCTGCCACCACCTTGGACTGCATTGTACTGAAGGCACGAGCCAGCGTCAGAACAAAATGTCTAGCTGACAGCCATTACGCTGTGCTTCCACATCAGACGAGGGGTGAGGCTCCGCTGACAGAGGCATAAGGAAGTTTACATTAGATGGGTTACTGCTGAGTAGTGTTTTTCCACTTTCCCAGGGTGTCCCCCCGACACCATGCATAAGCACTAAACTCAGTTTAGAAAGTATGTTAAAAATACACTTAGGCCAACTCATTTGCACATAAGCAGCAGGCTGTCAGAGATTTCCTTCCGCTGCTCATCATTCTTAACAGGAGAATTACCGGTGTGAACACCCAGTTATTGTACCCTGCTGACTAATTAGAATATAAATATGAAAAATGCAATGCAAGGCAGTGTGAGCTGCTTGGAGAAGATGCCTCTCACCAGTCTGGCTTCGTCCAGCTGAGCCAATGCGTCTGCTCAAAAAGGTCAGGGGAGGTTAAGGAGGGAACTAGCTGAAGGGGAGATCATGAAAGACAAGACCTCCCACCTCAAGTAAGGGGATAAGGTGAGAGCACTAGGGAGGCACGGTACATATTTGTTTCTGAAGAAAGACAAATGGCAAATGGGAGTGGGGCAGGAAATGAAGACATCTGGGCAGGTGGCCTTACTGTGCATTTCTATCCTGGAAAATGACTCCTAAAAATGGCTCCTCAGGGACACGCACGTTGATGGCTTCTCAGCCTCTCTAAATCATATGCATTCTGTTTAGAAGTAAGACTCTCTATTTGCTGACAGGTCTGCAAACTCAACCTTTTCTCCAAGAACCAAGCTAACCTCTTTCCTCTGTTACCATTAACATCAGTCATGGATCTGAGAGTCAAATTCTCCCCTCAGTTACTCTTATACAGCTCTGTTCCCACCAAATTGTGCCCTCAGTGGCTCTTGGTTTCCACTGGAGTTGTGTGAGTTTTGCTGATTGGCCATGTAATTGGAATTTAGCAAACATTTGTGTTGATGATGCCCAAGGACCCGAATGCAGCTCGTTTGCTTGTACCTGTGCTGGCCCCATGGAGCTCAGCGCCTAAAAGGCAGTAAAAGCTTGTTTTAGTCACTGAAGTCAGCAGACATGAATATACATACACAAGGGGCATATCTGCCAAGGAAGAAGGTGCCATTTTTACACAGTCATTTTCATTTTACTTTACATTTATATTACAGACAGCAAGAGGGTGAGCAAATGGGAAAGCTGAGCAAAGGGGGAATTGACAAGGACAGTGCTGGGAAGAAATACATTTTCTGTATCGTTTAACTGATAGTACAAGCTACACTTCAATGAATTCAGATGTATTAGTTTAAGAAACCAAGTTTTTTCTGGGTTCTCTGGAGAACCAGAGCCTATTCTAATGAGCTCAGCCCCTTTGCAATCCGGGGTTTTATGCTGAGTTACTCAAAGCTAGCGCAGTCCTCCAACGTGAAAAACAATGCTGTAAATATTGTAATGGGCACCCTCTCATTTTTCAACATGAAAATGGCTGGAGAATGGCTTTGCTCTGTTTCACAGCATCTTGTCCCATTTCAATCCGTCATGCAGCACAAGAGTAAAGTAAAATGCCAAACCAGGTTCCAGGGGAAAATGCAACATACTCTCCTGTAAGGCAGTTCAAGGCCTTAGCCCCAGACTCTACCCCCAGATTCCAGTTTCAGGAACTCAGAGGCATGCCATGCATCTCCCTGGGAACACTCCTCTTTTCTGCTGGCATCCAGGGAGGAGCAAGGCCCCTGGCTGCCCTGGTTGCAGACACAGTGGGGAAGGTCAGTTAGAAACTGAGACAGAGGGACCAAGACTGACAGAGCATCAAACTGACCCTTGTACTGAGTAGCACATCAACAGAATGGTACAACATTATGGCAGGAATGTCCCTCCAATCCCCACAGGTGATACCACCCCTGTGCACAGGATCCTCATGATCATAGTGACACCTTCAGGCCTGGGCTGGAGATGGAGCAGCTTTGTGCCCCATTTGTTCAGCTCTCTGCACCAGCTTTTACCCTCCTCTCTGCTACCCATGGCATCCTTAAAGAATAATAGATTGCACTGGGCTAGCTCCAACTCAGAGTACTTCACAACTGCCCATAGAGTGGTAACTCCGATGTCCATACCCTACATGGGCCAAGTGAGGCACACAGAGATGAAGTGATTTCCCAAGAGCCAATGAAACAATGGCAAAGCCAGATACAGAAACCAGGTTTGCAGCTTTCCCGGTCCCCTCCTCTACCTGCTTACACCCAGAAGCAGGTTGAAATGTTTGAGACCAAGCTCTATGCTGAGTCCAATGAGGAGGTTGTGTTTCCTCTAACCACAGTAATAAATTTGCCTTTAGTAGCTGGTGAGGGTCTCATTACACATTATTATTATTTCAAGGCTGATTTGTTTCCTAAGAAAGGAGTTTCTCCATGTACCCCATTGCTTTTCCTCCCTTTAATCTGACCCTCCTGTGTGAAGTCAGAGTTTTCTTTCATAGACTTCATAGATTTCATAGACATCAGGGCTGGAAGGGACCTTGGAAGATCATCGAGTCCAGCCCCCTGCCGAAAGGCAGGAAGTCAGCTGGGGTCATAGGATCCCAGCAAGATAAGCATCCATTTTTTTCTTGAAGGTATTCAATGTAGGTGCTTGAACCACCTCCGATGGCAGGCTGTTCCAGACCTTGGGGGCTTGGACAGTAAAGAAATTCTTCCTTATGTCCAGCCTGAAATGGTCTTGCAGTAGTTTATAACCGTTCGACCTTGTCATCACTTGGGGCGCTCTGGTGAACAAACGTTCCCCCAGATACTGGTGGTCATCTCTGATAAACTTATAGGTGGCTTATAGTTCTTAAAGATCACATAGTGCAGGGCCATTGGGAACAGTTCAGAGTCGAGTGGTGTGGAGCTGGGACTTCAGTGACTTTGGCTAAATACAGATAGTCAAAAAGCCCAAGGCTGAATCGATTCAGTCTTCGCAGGTTAGCATAGACTGAATGGATAAACAAGTGAACAGACATTCAATTTTGATTCTATAAATGCAGCCACATGCCTGTAGTGGTCCAGGCCAGATTCCAGGAAGCACTAAAGCAAGGCTCCCTGCTGAGCTGGAACAGAAAACTTGGGCCAAGCCTAGCCTGCCCACCCTTTGAGGGGGTGGGATTTACGGGGGAGGCACAAAGCATCTTGGGAGGCTGGGGGACTGTGAGTTAACTTAAATCTGGAGGGGAGCTGGTACCCGAGTTCAGTAATTTAACCAGTTCAGTCTGATACTACATCCATCCAAATTTATCTTAAACCAGTTTCAGCCATTTTGAAAGTGGCTTGTGTACACTGAACTTCTGTTGTGTTACAAATCTGAACCCATTTCCAATCACTTATACTGGTATATATGTCACTTCTGTCCCTAGCCCTTCAACGCAAGTCCAGCTCTCATGTGCCAAAGGCTTTTCTATGTGGGAAAGTCCCCACAAAGTGAGGGTGCATGGGAACTCTCCAGTGCTCCCAGGCAAGCAGAAGCCACTTGCCCTATTGTGCCCCTATGTGTAACACAGCTTATTTCCCCTCTGCAGGCAGTCCAGTATATGGAGAACAAAGCTGTTATAACTCTTCCTGTCTTTCCCTGACCTCCTTGGGGCTTCATATATCCCTGGATGTGTTGGAACAGAAAAATACCTTAACTCCTCAGCTGCTGCAGGTCTGACCTATACTTAGCCCATGGGGAGTGGGAGGGAGGAAATACTCTATGAACTCACCTAAAGAGCCATGTAGAGGTGGAGTT
The DNA here is from genome assembly GCF_001723895.1 of Crocodylus porosus. Classification (NCBI taxonomy): domain Eukaryota; kingdom Metazoa; phylum Chordata; order Crocodylia; family Crocodylidae; genus Crocodylus; species Crocodylus porosus. The sequence continues at coordinate 27,439,356 of NW_017728911.1, read as the reverse complement.
GCAGCATCTCCTGCAGCTCTATGTGTGAACTGCTAACATTCATGCTCACTACACACAAATCTTCTTAGCTCAGGATCACCAGAGGGCAGGCAGCAATCAGGGTCCAGGGAGAAACCTTTCCTTCTGCGGTTAAACCTCTTCCTGAGAGAGAATCCCCTTGCCATGTAATGAACACTGCCAGCAACACCAAACCAGCTGATGCCTTTACAATCAGCCTTTACAAAGCTGCCTCATGCTTACTGCCTTTTGGAGGCTGTCCACCAGCAGAGAAAGGTTACTCCCATCTCTGAGCTAAACAGCTTAGCTGGGTGGCAAGGCTCACAGAAAAAGAATCCACATGCTAGTTCTAAAACTTCACTCCTCAGAAGAGAAAAAGGAAGTGAAAACTGCTTGATTCTTATGTGGCTTGCAGAGAAAGACATATTAATTTAACCAATTGCCCTTAACTTTAAAAGCATCCATCTTTGTGGCACATAGTGTATGTTAATGGCTGCAGACAAGGCTGGAGAAGATTCTAACATTGAAGGCTGGGAGCTGGCTAAGCCTTGGCATCCTCTGTTGGAGGCTGAAAATCTTTCTTTTTTATCATTTATTTTCTCCCTCAACTTTGGCAAAAGATTCACATAGTGACATTTTAAAGCATGCTTAAATTGCTCATGGGCCTGAGTGTAGACTCTTAAAGTAAGAAACTTAACTGGAGTTTGGCACCTTACTTGCTTAGCACATCCTAAGTCTCATTTTCAGAAATGGCTTGCAGTCAAATTTCTAAAGAGATTTAGGTGCACCAGCACCTTTTAAGAGTCTGGTCCTTAGACACATCAATGACTTTCAGGCTAAGTACAGACAGTCAAAAAGCCCAAGGTTGAATTGATTCAGTCTTTGCAGGTTAGTCTAAGCTATAGAGATTAAACTAAGAAACAACTGGACGAACATTCACTTCTGATTCCAGAAATGTAGCTACATGCCTGCAGTGCCTCAGGCCAGAAGCTGGGAAGTGCTAGAGCAGGGGTCAGCAACCCCTGGCACGTGTGCCGAGCATGGCATACAAGGCCATTTTACTCAGCCCACCACCACCAGCTGGGCTCTAAGCAGCTGCTGCCAGCCACAAAGCCCAGACTGTTCCCAGCAGGCAGCTGGGAGGCTGCAAGCCCTGCTGCAGGCAGACCAGGCTCTGTGTGCTGGCTGCAGCCAGAAGGCTGCAAACAACTGCTCGGGGATCCACCATGTCCGTACTCCAGCACCTTCCAAGGTAAACATTGTGGTTTTTCCGGCACTTCGGCCAAAAAACGTTGCCTACCCCTGTGCTAGAGCATGGCTCTCTAGTACATAGACAGCATGGGCCATGTGTTCACTTCCTCTTCTTGCTGCCCCCAAGGTCTCTGGGATTTGCAGTCCAGGATCACAGCAGCAGGACTCGGCAGGGTTGCTCATCACTTCCTCTTCCTGCTTCCAGGTGCCTCTGGGACTTGTAGTCCACAGTCACAGCCAGCAGTAAGATTTTAGCAGGGCAGAGTAGGGCAGGGCAGGCAGCTCTGTACGTGGGAGAAGGGAAGTTTAACCACCCTTCCTGGCTCCAGGCCCCGGCTGGGGTTTGCTGGGGGGGGCAATCCCTGCCTCCCACCCCCACACTCCAACCCTTCATTGCTGGAGTAGACAGCACAGCACAGCCCACAGCTGGAAAGCATGCTGGGATGCTGGGGGACTCTGATTTAACTAAAACCAGGAAGGCTTCTGGGACAGAAGTTTCATAAACCACTTTGACCCAAATCAGTTAAGTTTGATACTACATTCAACCAGGTTTATCTTAAAACACTTTCAGCCATTTTTAAACTAGTTTATGTGCACTAAGCTTCTGTTCTGTTACAGGTTTAAACCAGTTTCTCATGATTTAAACAATTTTATGCGTAACTTCTCTCCCTAGCCCCCATCCAAGTCCAGCTCTCACATGCCAAAGGCTTTTTTATGTGGGGAAAGTCCCCACAAAGTGAGCTGTGATAGTCAAGTCTGCCACTTTGCACTTCACAACTACACAAGAGAATGAACTCTCACAGAAAAATATAAATGGCAGAGACATACACTCACCATTAGGAGTACACTACTCACAGAACAACCATTCTGTCTCTGATCTCACTATCCTTGTGCTCAAGGGAAATCTATCCAATACCTTTAAAAGGCAAACTTGGGAACAAAAAATCAGAAGCTTGCTAGATACTAAGAACCAAGGACTAAACACTGATATTGGATTTATGCCTCATTATAATGTATCCAACTCCTAAATACTTCCCACATAAGGAAGATGAGACTGACTCCCCAATTCTCTCTTTTGATATGCCTTGATCTCTCGGTACTCAGTGTGTTTTCTTTTGTTAATTGTGTGTCTGCTGCACTTGAGAATTTCTCTCAGCCCCTCACCTATGCCATGCTTAACTTGCTGAGTCTAGCTTTCTATAATCAGAGACCTGAGAGAGAATGCCCGACATCTGAAATCTCATCTAATTTTATCCCAACTACATAGTTGGTCCAATAAAAGACATCACCCTAAGAAATCCTTGCCTCTTGCATAGACTGTCTAGATCTGGAAACCTAGGGTTAGAAAATCATGCCCTGGCTTACTCTGTAATAGCTTCTGCATGGAGACCAGCTCAAAGTCACTTCTGAAAATGAGACAAAGGTCTGTAAGTCCCTTAGGTGTTTTTGAAAAATTTACCTAAGATCAAGCTATCAATGGCATCCCCATTGCTAACAAATAAATGGAGATGTTAAATTAGGGTTACCATATTTCCAGTTCCAAAAAAAGAGGACACCTGTCAGGGGAGCGGCTTATACGATTGGGGGGCAGGGGCAGTGATATGCCAGTGCTCTGTCCCTGCCCATTCCATTGCCCCTCAGTCCGAAGCCACAGCCCCTCCTGGCCCTGCCAGTGTCCCTCACTCCCAACCCACAACACCCTGCCTCCTGGGCCATGCTGGTACCCCTCACTCCCAACCTGCAGCCCCCTCCATCTCTTCTGATGCCTGTCACTCCTGACCCACAGCCCCCTGATGCTGCAGTGCTCTGCAATCCCAACCAAACTTTGTACAGATGCTCTTTGCTCTTTTTTTATTAATTCCATCTCCTTAGAATGTAGGTATCGTCATTTTGTTCTACTTTTGTACAGCATTTGTCACAAGGGAATCCTGGTTCTTGACTGAGGAGTCAAAGCTACAATGCCCATAAATTCATAATAATATACTTAACTAAATATCTATTACCTTATTTGACAAGTAACAATGGTGCTTGGCTAAGGGCCCTTTTCCTTGCAATGGGCCATTCACCATCAGCATGGCTGCTGCAGTTATTAATAACTCCAATGCTCCAGCTTTCAATTTCAGATAAAGCCTTTGGCTCCTGGGCTCTGGTGGAAATCTTTAAACATGCAGAGTCTCTGGTACTGCAGAGTTTGCTCTTTCCCTTCTTTGAGTTTGAACTAACTGAGCCTACAAAGTAAAGGAAATATCTGCTCATTACAGGACCAAATTCTGTGCCTGTTGAAATCAATGGTGAAAAAGCAGCCCCACCATCCTGACCGGGAAACTGCTCCAGGGATGGTATGGATCACTTTCAGAGGAAACCATCTGTCTGCTCTCCAGGCTAAATGATAGGCAGGAAATGCAAATAGTTAAAGCAATCTATACTGATGACAACCTGAAGGATCCATAGGCAGGAAACCCTGTGCTACGCTCTTAGAGGACACTGTGCCTGGGACTCATGTCCTATAATGTATATTTTTACCCCTGGGAGAGGTGTTGTTTATGAACACCAGCATCCCAGGTATTGTTGTCTCCTGAATCTAATGAGCGAGGAGACAAAAAACATTACCCCTTGCTGCAATTGATAAGCAATTTGAAAAAAAGCCATTCATTCAGAACCAATTACCCTGACTTCTTCCAGTAATGCAAGTGATTACACAGACATAAACAATTATGTTTCTCAACTTTTCCCCAGCCAGTCTGCTGAAAAGCAGAAACCATCCCCTAAACAGAAAGAAAATTCCACTCCAATAACTCATGTGAGCTCTTGTGGTACAGCGCTAAAAAATCAATACCAGAATCTCAGCATGAATCCTTGCTGCCCTGGAAATGGCAAGCAGTAAAATACAAAAGGGGCAGGTCCTCAACTGCGCTAAATCAGCCCCAGCTCCACTGATTCTACTTGGCTGAGGCGACATAACAAACCACGGGTGAAATATAACAAACAAGTTACTTACACAGTTTCCAGAAAAAATCAGTTGGGTCTTTTATCTTCTATCATAGGTTTGTTTATTTTTTTAAGCAACTTTCCTTACCAACTTTTCTAGAGCACGTCCTAGCATAGTACCCTTATGGCAGTAAATACATTCATGTGATGGGCTTAAAACTCATATTTGATTGCACAGAAAAAACCCAAGCTCATTTTAAATGATGATTATTTAATTTCCTTTCCCTGCAGATGAGTGATATTGTAATTGCTTTTAATTGTGCAGGATTCAAAGCACCTTGGCAGGGGTTATTTATTGTGTTAATAATCATGGTAATTATTCCAGCTATGAATGCACATTTGTTTCTTAGGTATGAAGTCCCAAGAGACACCTATGTTTTACCCAGCACGTCCCAATAAGGAACAGCAGCTCAGAATCAGAACTGTTAAATATCAAGACCTTGACTGAGCTCACTAAAGCTGTGTGGGAACCCATTTAATAAAGACATCTATCCAATGCCCATTGAAGTCAATAGGAGTTTTCCATTGAACTCAGTTGGCTTTAGATCAGGTCTTTAAGCACCTGCTGAAGTCCCATTTTCTTTAATAGGACATAAGCATATGTTTAGATGCTTTGTTGAATTGGGGCCTAACTGAGCAAGAAGTGCTAGATGACCTAATGCCTCCTGCTGCTCTTAGCAAGGCCCAACTGTTGTGCATGCTGTTCTGGTCTGTATTCTCCCCATCGGTTCATTGGCATTTTATTTATTGACAAAGCTAAGCAGCATACTGGGTTCTAGAGTCCTGAAAGTTGTAATCACTCCAGCTCCACATCTCCCTAAAGCCCACTGCACAGTAGGTGAGAGAGTTTCTTGGAGGTGGGGTGGGGAAGAATGGCTTGGATCTTGGGTGCAGAACCACTGCATTACTGCTTACTGATGCTAGTACAACTTCAGACCAGAGTTACTACCATGACGCTCAGGCCCCACTCCTTGTGCAGCTAGGGATGGCAGGGGTTCACATCACATGGGATCTATAGTCCTTTACCCCAGCTCTCTTTTTTTTATTAGACCAACTGTGCCCCTGAGATCTCTGAAACAGGTGGGCTCCAAATCTTACAAGGCATGCTCCCTGGAGGCCCTATCTCCTTCCCCCACAATGGAATTACATTGATTCCAGTACAGGCAAGACCTTGCCCAAGAGCTGGTGAAGTCATGCATTTACATTGTTACTAAGCAGTAGAATTCAATAAGAACCCAATGGAATATTATGCCTTTATACATTCAGCGTCCCCAAGGGTTTATTCATCCAATGCAATGACTTGGAGTGAGTTAAATATCTTTTGTTATTACTTCAATAACATATTTTGCAGAAAACAGGATACTCAGCAGAATCTACAAACTGGCACTGAGCAACTCAGCTTTTATCCGTCTACTCATCCATGTCAATGTTTTGTGTCAGCATGAAACATTTGTCTTCACAACTCATGCTTGCCCTTCTGAACTATGGCTTAATAAAATATTTATTCCTCTCCCGGCGATGCTGCGTGATCACCATCAGCCATTCAGATTTAAAGCAAATGTGTGGCAATACTTTGCCTGTTAATAAAGCCTCAACTAATAATAACACACTTTGTTCAGCTTCTGTTCCATTATGCTAAGATCAAGTTAACATCCTAACTCCATTTTGTTTTCTGTTTAAAAAAAAACCTTGTTAATTTTGTGCTGATAGAGGTGAGAGATTCGCAGCCCTGATTGGAGAAAAGCACAATACGTGTCAGCACTGCTCAGACATTCCTAATCAACCCTACCAGTAAATGCCCTTTTATTTGGGATGGGGAATTCTGGTGATGTCAGGTTCAGACCAAGTGTTAAAACTCTCATTCTTTCATGTGTGGAAAAGACTGCATTCGGGGTTTGGCTTAAACTATCATGCTCATTTCACTTATGATTTAAGCTATGTGAGAATTCAGATCCAAAGTTTCTCGTGTCTCGCTGTGAACCTGCAGAATGTCGAGGCCGGCAGAAATATAAACTGGAAGATTTTTTTTTATCCTTCTAGCATTGTTAATACAGTGTGCACCATGGAAGGCCAGCCTTTCTCACTCACTGCCAACCAGAACATAGCGGAAAGCGTTGCTTAGGAATGTTTTGCTTATTTGCCTTAATATTTCTTTCTTCCTCTGACAGGTGAGTTATTTGTTCCTGCGGTCCTGAGCAGAGATGTTAGAACAGCTTAATCAGGAAAACATTGGTAGTGACAGCTTTCTGGCTCCAAGGGTTTGCACCTGGGGCAAAATGCAGTGCTAAACCAGCAAAGTACCTTGAAGGGTAACTCCAAAGTGGGCACATCTACTCAAGATGCTTAATGCACAGTAGACTGATTGACTGTGCATTACAGTCATGGCAAAAACCGTGCTGTTACACTAATGCGCTGTAGTCTTAGTCTACTGTGCATTAACTGTCACCAAAAAAGCATGTGTTCGCACTAATGTGCAAGAGGGCAGCCTACTGTGTATTTATTTAGTACTTCCTTTTGCAAGTACTAAATGTAATGCACAGTAGGCACGGCACATTAATGAACATGTACACGTGCCTGGGGTGGAGGACAAACCTGTGTAACCACAACCCTGCAGCACACTGATACATTTTGTTATATCAGCAAATGCTGACTGCTAAATCTTCTGCTTACAGGAACTTTTGCCTGGACATTTTGAAGGGCTAATGCTGGGATTGTTATGACAAGCAGATTAGGATCTTGTGCATGGGCTTTGTTAAGGCCTGATTAGTTATATTTGTATTTCTGGTTAATCAAATTTAAAAATGTACACCTTGTGTGTGTGAGCACGCACATTTATTGTGTCACCACCATTTTCCTTCTCTGCATTATTATTTGTTCATTTTAAAATCAGTTAAAAGGATTAGAAGGTGGCAGATCTAGGTAGCTATGGGGATCATCCAGTCAGTGTTACTGTCAATATGTTTATTTCATGGCTGAGCCAGCCCTCCCTGACAATAGGTACCCAATTATAAAAATACAGCTGAATTGCCCATAAAATATAAACAAGTATGATGTAAGGCATTAATTTCTCCTCAAGCTCCTAAACATAACTGCTGTGAAAGAGCTAGTCCACAGGATAGAAAAGTGAGGAATATTTACATGCCAGGGTTTATTATGCATGTACAGTTGGCTTGTTTGCAGGTGACAGCACTGCTGCTGTACATGTCAGACATGTTTTATCATCACCATGGCTCAGAGAATTGCTGCTGCTTTGAGCGCAATGGTTTCTTACAAACAAACCTTTTACAGGGGAGCCGCTTCAGAAAAGTTATCATCCTTGGGCTTGCTACCCACATTCCCCTGATGGCTGATTTTTTGAGACATTAGGCTGGAACATTTGATCTCCGTGTGTGATTGCAATGCCTAAGTGAGATTTTAATTACAGGACACAGCAAAAATGACACCAGTTCACACTAGTAAATCTATAGCATACTGACACCTGCCGGTGAAATCTCTTCACAGCACTTTGGAGAACAAATATGTTAGTTTGGCAAATCTCCCTCTCATCCCAAGGAAACACGTTTGCATCACACATACACAAAGAAACTGCAGTCCGCACAAGCTGGAATAACTGAGCCGTGCCAACGCTGAGTGATAACCTTACATGGTACAGCAGCTGCACTGCCATTCTGTGCTTGGGAGGTCAGGAGTCCTCCTCCAGGAGTCTAGGACTCTCCTAGCACCCAGGATAGATGAATAGAAATGTGCTGCAAATTAACAGGATCACCGCATGGCCTACCTCTCAGCAGACAGAATGAGATTAAATGGGCTGAGAAAAAAGATCTTATCACACTAGATATTTCATAGTTTCATAGCTGGTAGGGTTGGCAGAGACCTGAGTAGATCAAGGCCTACCCTCTGCCATGGGCAGGAAAGAGTACTGGGGTCAAACAACCCCAGCAAGGTGCTTAAAGACCCCCAGGGTAGGGGCCAGCACCACTTCTCTTGGAAGTTGGTTCCAGCTCCTAGCCGCCCTGACAGTGAAGTAGCGCCTCCTGATATCTAGCCTGAATCTACCCTCTGCCAGCTTGTGACCGTTATTCCTAGTCACTCCTGGCAGTGCTCGGGGGAACTGGGACTCCCCCAGTGCCTGCTGGTCCCCTCTGACCAGTTTGTAACAAGCCACTAGATCCCCCCTCAGCCTTCTCTTGTGGAGGCTGAACAGGTTCAGGTCCCGTAGCCTCTCCTCATAGGGCCTGCCCTGCTGCCCCCTGATCATGCGAGTGGCCGTCCTCTGGACCCTCTCCATGTTGTCCACATCCCTCCTGAAGTGCCGCGCCCAGACCTGGACGCAGTACTCCAGCTGTGGCCTGACCAGTGTCCCATGGAGGGGGAGGGATCACCTCCTTGGACCTGCTCGAGATGCATCTGTGGATGCATGACAAAGGTGCGGTTGGCCTTCCTGACCGTGTCCCCTCACTGCCGGCTCATGTTCAGCTTGGCATCAGTGATGACTCCCAGATCCTTTTCTGCCTCTGTACTGACGAGAAGGGAGTTCCCCAGTCTGGTCTAGTGGTCTAGGGCAACAGTCTCAATTTGCAGCAAGGGAAGTTTAGGTTAGATATTAGGAAGAATTTTCTCACTAGGAGGGTGTAGCAGGGCGCTGAGATGCCTGCTAATTGTGGAGCAGCAAGTAAGGAGCCCAGCTGAGGGTTGCCAGGGCAACCAGTAGAAGTCAGCTGACAGGAAGGGGCAGGGCCTGGCCCCTATATAAACCCCAGGGCTGAGGCCAAGCAGGGAGTTCCCTGCTAGCAGCTGTAGAGGAAGGAGCTCTGCCAGACTGACCAAAGAGGAGAGGCTAGACTGCAGGTATAGCTGTGAGACTGGGGGAGGGATAGAGCACCCCTGATGTGGCGGAACTAATGTTATAGCCAAGTGGCTCAAATTTATGTTGTAGCCAAGAGGCTTGAGTTTCTGTTTGCTGTTTACAACCAGTGGTTTGGGTGAGGCTATTAGGAGTTGGAGGAGGCCTCACTGGGGGCCCATGGTGGTGTGGGAACACTAGCCCCAAAGAGAGGGGCAGCAAGAAAGGTGCCAGATAAGGCACAGCATTTGGGGGTACTGACTCCAGCGCCAGTGAGGGCACAGCATTTTGGGGGTGCAGGCCCCAGCCCTAGAGCAAAGGGCCAGGCACAGCTATGGCCACCTGAGCCCATCTGTGGGGGGGTTTGAGACCCCCAAGGAGGAGAACTGGGGCCAGGCATGGCTATGGTCACCTGAGCCCACCACAGCGTGAGAAGCCCCAGAGCAAAGGGGGCGCAGCTGCGAGACGAGGGCCACAGAAAGCCCAAGCGCCAGAGAGAGCGCAGAGAGCCAGACAGTCCGAACAACATCTGGGATATCAGCGAGGCTTGGGGAGTAGTAAAGGGGCGGTTGGAGCCACGCATAGCCCATAAGGCTGGGGTGCAGCAACACCCATTAGTGTAACAGGGCTAATGCACAGGAGTAGAACTGTGTCCAAGAATACAAGAGGCAGCCACCATCTTATATATATATTTACAAGATCAAGACGTGGCAGGCGAGAATGAGGGTGCTTTAAAGTAAACTTGGCACGGTAGGGGGCGCTACAGGAGATCATGGCCACCACTAGGATCCCACTCCGTGATAGAGTGTAGTAAAACACTGGAATAGGTTTCCCAGAGAGGTGGTAAAATCTCCATCCTTGGGGGTTTTCAAAACCTGGCTAGACAAAGCTCTGGCTGGGATGATCTAGCTGGGGCTGGTCCTGCTTTAAGCAGGAGATTGGACTACATGTGACCTCCTGAGATCCCTTCCAACCCTAATGTTCTATGATTCTGTGATTTAATGGTCTGTCTGTGTCCAGGTTAGGATATGCCAGTGGCCAGAGTGGGCAAAGTGGGTCAACATCCACTATTGTTATGTGTATCATCCTTTTCTGGGGACAAAGAAGGATACAAGCTCTGCTCTGCTCCCTTTCCAGACTTTACATTTCCTCCAAAAATCACAATCAAAACCAATTTTTCAGCAGAAAAAGGGTGAAGAGCAAATCACTCTGTTTAAATTGGCCTGATGAACAACGGTACTGACATGTTAATGTTTCTCCCCTGCTACTTTGACATAGGTCCCAGGCCATATTCTGGAACAGAAGCTAACGTGTTATTTTCTTTTGAAAGACTCCAGTATTTAGGAAACAGCACCAAGAAAATAACAGAGTTTCTGTTCATATTATTGTCAAATAAACCCTCTTGGAAATAAAACACTTCAGTGCCACTTACAGGGAATCTGAAGCCTTTTACTATGCTCTTTTCACTTTCTTTAAACTTCAATTGATTGTGGAAGAAGTAATCTTTCTGGGTGTCCTAACAAAGACATATGCCATAAGGCAAATGCCAATGCAACACTTCAGAATGGTTACAAAATAAAGCAACCTTTTAAAGCCTTAAGGAACTTTAGGGCTAGGGACAGAAACGACACTTAAACCAGTATAAGTGATCAGAAGCCCATTCAAATCTGTAACACAAAAGAAGTTCAGTGTACATAAATTGGTTTTGGACATTTTGAAAGTGATTTAAGATAAACATGGATGGATGTAGTATCAGACTTAACACATCTACATTAAATCAATTTATTGAACTTCTGTCCCAGGTCCCCTCTAGATTCAAGTTAACCCACAGTCCCCAGCACGCTTTGCACCTCTCCCACAAACCCTGCTTTGCAGGGTGGGCAGCCTAGCTTTGATCCATGCTGTCTGCTCCAGCCCAGCAGGGAACTGTGCTCCCCTGCTTCTGGCCTGGGCCACTTCAGGCATGTGGCTACATTTCCAGAATTGAAGGTAAATGTCTGTTCACTTGCTTATCGGTTCAGTCTGTGCAGCTTAGACTAACCTGAGAAGACTGAACTGATTCAGCCTCAGGCTTTTTGATGGTCTGTACTTGGGTCTATCTTCTTTCATAGGCTAATATTCCAGAGGTATTTACTACATCAGTCTCACTGCAAAATACTTTTGGTTCAATTCAGTGTAGAATTAAGTGATATGTAATTCCTACTTTCACAGAAGGAATTCAGAAGATGACGTCTGAAAACATTACAAAAATAATTCCAGCAGGAAAAAAATTAGAGAGCCAAGAAAATGTCCATATAGGAGGAGGAGGAAAATATTGAACGGTTTAGTTTGCACAGGATACAACATGATAGCAGCATATGATGAAATGATATTACCATAAAGGAATAATGAGTGCTTTAGGGAAGGTCAACCAGATCATCATATCTGCCCTCTCGGAATGGAAATTTGCTGCCTTAGAGTATCCTCAAATTTAAAACTGATCAAGTAAAATATACGTTTGCTATAAAGCATACCAAATCAACCCATGGAACTCTTTGCCACCAGGTAATACTAACATAAGAGCTTAGTACAATTAAATATAACTAAATTAAACACTTAAAGGAATGATAAGCATAGGCAATGCGTAGAGGGGAGACATGGGGGGGCATGAGCCCCCCCTGAGAGTGCTGGTGCTCCCCCTGAGAGCGAGTGCTCCAGCTGGTAGGGGGCACAGAGAGCACTCATGCCACCCCTGAGATTGGTTCAACTGGCTGCTGGGGGACCCCCCCACCCTAGTATTGTCCTGCTGGTGGCCCCCCAGACTCAGGAGGCATCAGTCACCCATGATGATAAGAGCACTCATGGTTACTTAAAGCAAGAAAGGAACAGCTTTGTCTTTCAGGGAATAAGCCACTTGTTGACTGATGAAGGGTTAGAAACAAATTTCCCCTATGGCTGCGTTATTGCAGGGGTATACTCTGTGGAACTTCTTGCCACAGAGTAAGTGGCAGGAATCTCTGTGAGTGAGTCTCTGAAGCAGGAATTAGATGGACCACTAGCTCCACTCAGGGTGGTACTTCCTCTGTTATGAAGGAAATGGTATCTCTCCACCAGAGAACTCAGGCTGGAATGTTCATGCCTCACTAGCACTGAATTTGCTCTTCTTATGCATATCACAATCCTACGGCTCATTGTCTTCAAGTAGAAGTTCATTCCAAACTTTAAATCATTTCATTAAAAAATAAATTACATTAAGAACTAAGCCTTGATTTTCAATTTTGTTTCATGGCGTGGTCTCGGCTGTGCTTTTTTATGACCAGTGCAAAGAGATTTTAAATTATAATCTATTCCTTGACATATATTATACTGTAAGTTTTAATCAAGTCTCCCAGAGGGGAAGAAAATCTAATAGTGCCTTCAATCACTTTACAGTCTTGTTTGGAGCATTTTCTGTTTTTCCACTTTGCAGTGATATTTAATATCATTGCTTCCAACATATCTACATTCCATTTCTCTGGCAATCTGAACACATCTTATTTAAAACTGTTCCAGGAACCTCCAAGGTACTATAACTATGCATCTTATCTCAAAATTATTCATATTGTTCTATAAATCACTCTTCTACCTTCATATATTGATATAAAACAATTAATGGATCTGAAGTGACATATTAAGATATTTACTTTGCTCCCAGTTACAGTGCTTTCCCTTTTTGTCATTTTCTATTTTTTAAACCCCCTTATGTGCTTTGTATTTCAAAATCCTTGTATCTCTGGTGCATAGGTTGTTTGTTTGTTTTTTAAATTCAACGTCTTACATTTTAGAAAAATGCCACTTTTCATTTTCAACCTCAGCGTAATACAGTCAGGATAGATAACCATTCCAGGTATCCCAGTGCTAAAAGGTCTCTATAATATTAAGCTGCTAAAATTCTCAGCTGATCTTAGCCCTCAAAGTTGTGAAAGTGGTGAGTGTGGCATTTTGAAAGTATAAATAAGTAGCAGGAGTGTAAAGGTGGCTGGAACAAACCATTTGTGGCTAAAAAATATTTCTGCAGGGCAGTTCCCAGTGACAGAGGCTAATACGGGGCTAATGACCCACCAGCAATAATTTCAAAGTAGTTACAAATGGGTTGGTGCAATTGTAAATGAGAAGTATCCAGCCATTTTCCTTTCAATGGGGTCATAGTAACTAGTGTGCATAGCCCCAATATACCAGCAATAAACTAAGTTTCCTGTGTCCTCCCAGCACGAATACGTTAAAATTATATGTTACAAAACTGCCCAAACTGTTCTAGGACTTCTAAAGGTGCAGCCCAAACCTGAAGGTCTTAAGAAAAAATAAAAGACAAAGGACTGGCAAAAGACAGGTGACAAAGAAGCAATGTAAAGATAAGCTGACGAGAATGTATCTTGGTACTTTCATAGTCTGTCTGATTTTTTTGTATGTTGTATATTTATTAGCTAGCAAATTGCTTGTAAGCATTTTGAGGATACAATATTAATTTTGCAATTATTAGGTATAGAGGTGTACTGATACAGTGGTCCAGGATCAGATCGGCACTGATATAAAAAAATTGGCTGTATTGGAAATCAGCCCGATGCAACCGATAATTTGGCCAATAAATGCTCATGCATGTGCGCAGGCACAGCTCAGCACACAGGCAATGAGGAGCACAGCCAGGCAGCATGGAGAGCTGCGTGCAGCTGGTAAGTCCGTTGTGCTGGAAGGGGAGGGAGGAGGGAAGGGGCATGGCAGGGCAGATCAACGCCCCCCACGGTAAGGAAGTGGAGCAGGGGCAGACGCTGTCCTGCTGAGGCGGGATGCCAGACGGAGCCATCACTCATCCAGGGAGCGCAGGGGGTGTTGATCTGCCTCCCCGTGTCCCTTCCCTCCACCCTCCCTTTCCACCACAATGGACTTACCAGCTGCATGCAGCTGTATCAGAAATCGGATCAGTATTGGCCAATATGCCTCCTTAAAAATCAGCTATCAGTATCGGCACCCAAAATAGCTATCGGTGCACCGCTAATTAGGTAACAAGTCATTCAAGTTGCCAGTACAGAGAATTCTGAAACTTTTGGACCTAATTATTGAATAATAATATGCATTTAAGATTAAGAGTCCATTCTTAATTTATTAAATAACTATTGAGATAAAGTATTTATTAAAATAGATACACACCCCTATGTGTATATACACAGGTATTTACAGGAATATAGTTATAGTATGTTATAATGGGATATTCATAGCTGTATATGCTATGCACATCTGTCTGCCTACTGCAGTGATTCTCAACCAGGGTGCCACAGTGGATAACCCAGATAAACCCAGAGACTGCAAACAGGAATGCATAGTGTTAAACACATTCTGACCTGTTGTGGTCTTTCTGAGTATTTTCTGGCATTAAAAAAATGAGAGAGAAAAATTTTAAAGCTGATATTTTCCAACGGGTGCTTGGAGTCTAACGTGGTTGAGAACTACTGGTCAAGAGAGACAGCGTGTAATGTATAGAGAAGGCTGATGATACTAACCATTCTTCAGACTGCTCAGCACTTCTCATCAGCAGACCCTGTGGATTTCTAGTTGCTTCTAAGTTTGCCAACTTTATCTGAATTGTTTTTGGACCATTTTATCTGAATAGGCTGAAATTTTTCATGCCAGGTGTCTGCCTCAGGCTGACTTTTTATTTTTTTGGGTGGAAAACGCCAGCCAAAAGAGTTCACTTGTTTCCCAGAATAAGACGGGGGGGGGAAGGGAGGGGCATTCCTTTGAAAAGATCTAGTGCCTCAGTGCTTTGGAGCAGAGACTTAATATGACAAGAAGGTGGCCTTTGTGTCAAGAATGTGCCTTTGCCATCTTCATTAAAACCCACCTAAAATTGTCCAAGTTATAAACTCTGGAAAAACTGTAGTTTGCATAGACTCAGTAGACACTTGTTCATATTCAATGATGAGAATCTCTGAAGATCCCAGTGATCATGCTTGTGCTTTTCACAGCTTCCAAAACCCCACCCAGGCTCTGCAGGTGCCATTCCTAACAGAACAACCGAGCACACAAACCAGACTACCAAACTTAAAAGGGCTCTTCTGTAATGTCTGTTCCTAACTTCTATGGGTTAGTGATCTCAAGGACAGGAGACCTGGACTGCCTAGGCAAGGAGACTGACAGTATAATGAGGAATGAAACCCAAGATTCCCAAATCTCACCATTCCTCTGCTCCAGCAAACTCCTGTTCACATTTGTGGAAAGCTCAGATACTGGAGATGAATAGCACAGAAAAGCCCATAAGGCTTAGTGTGCACTGAATACAGCCTTGGGCTGTACACTGAACAAGGAGGAGAAAAAAAAAACTGAATAGCTGCTCCTAAAGTAAACATCAGCCAATCTAGGTGATGAATGAGGCAGGGGTCCTATGGACAAAAATGTACACTATCACATCAACAGACATGCAAACACAAGGTGGCTACACTTGAATGCTGGCATCTCTTAGCTTGAATGCTTTACACACACCCACACACACACAGAAATCAAGTGGAAGCCAAATGCCTAATTGTCCTTTGTATATTTAAACTCTCCCTCAACTGAATCATTTAAAACATATCTATAATGTATGATGCCTACCTCAACTATCAGTCTGTCTGTGTTTGTTAATGACTATTCAGGATTAATGTCTAGGAGCCAAGATATTGTAACATCCCTAAGCCCATATTCAGCCACAAGCCTGACTTTGAAGAGCATAAAGAAGCCACAGGATCCCACTGAGATCAATGGAAAAATATTGAAAATAAAACACCATAAGACACAAGCTTAAGATGAAATAAAATGCATAATATATATATATATTTTCTGATGTGCAAGTCTTCAAAAGAGGTGCACACAAATATAAACATATCCAGTGATATCAACACTGATAAGGGTTCTTAAGTCATACTGGGTACATCTACACGTTCATTAATGAACCGTAATTAAGGTACATTTGGTACCTGTAATTACATGTACTACATAAATGTGCCATTATCAGCATTACTGCACATGAGCACCAGCACCTGCTTTTTTGATGATGCTAATGCACAGTAGACTAATACTGCTGTGCATTAGCACAGGTTTTGCCCACTGTGTTAATACATAGTAGAATTAGTCTACTATGCTCGAAGCATCTCGTGTAGATGCACCCACTGACAATAATAACAACTTATCTTTTATCTAGCAATTTTCATCCTTAAATCTCACAGCACTTTTACAATAGCAGGTGTAACAGGGAACCCAAACCCTGTTACCTTTGCACAGCAGAGGGAGACAAGAAAGGAGAAGACTCCTCCCAGGACTCAAACTTGTGAGTCTTGTAGGGAAAAAAGGATGCTCCCAGGTGGGGGAAGAGAGCAGATTATGAGCTAGCTGCATGGGAGTAGGCAGCTAGAAACCCATAAACTGCAAGTGCATATGGTGAAGCTAGCTGTCTGGTTAGGCAGCAAGGACACCACTACAATTTAGCCCGAGAAATAACAGTAAGCTTCTCTGGAGGCTAAAGGGATATACCTACCGCCAATCAGGACAGCACCTGGCTAGAAGGGGGGAAGCCCAGGATATAAGCCTGGGCCCCTGAGGCAGAGGCAGCACAGCCCCGAACTCTGCAGGAAGAGGAGCTCCTGACAGCTCAGGCTGGTGGGGAGTGGGAGCTGCAGGCTGTGGCAAGTACTCCAAGGGCTGAGAGACCGAGAGAGCTGGGAGGTGGCTTGGCAGTGGTATGACAACTCAGAGGAGGGGCTTTGACAGTTGGAGTTTAAAGCAGTTGCTTGCATTTTTTTGTTTTAGTTTTATACTGGAGGACTGGAAGTGGCTGTAGAGGTGGAGAAGACCACAAGCAGCAAGTACCCTCCATTGAGGCCTAGAGATCCAGGGCCCGAAATAATGGACCTGAGCCATAGGGTCTCAGCCAGAGAAAGAGGGCTGAAGTTGAAAAGGCTGAAGCTCAAACAAGGGGTGGGGCCTGAGGGGCCCTGTATTGATTCTGGGTAGAAAAAAGAGAAAGAGAAAAAGAGTCCCTACAAAGGGCCAGATGGGGAACCACCAGTCAGGTATGGGCTAGCTAGGGACTGGCTGGGAGGCCATGATAATAGTCCTAGGGTACCCAGAAAAGGACTATCCCTTTCTCAAGGGCAGCCTCCCTCTAAACACACACTGGTTACCATCAAAATTATGGCAGGCAATAAGTAGGAGGTGGAGTAGACTGGGTAGTACCAACAAAAAGAGGCATGGACGACCTATCCCAGTGGGTAAGTAACATTATGCCAATTTACAGATAAGGAAAAACAAAGTAGAGGAATCAAGTCACATTCCCTAGTTTCCACAGAAGATCAGTGGCAAAATGGAACAGAATTGTCTCTCATCACTCCCAGTCCAGGGCTTAATTCACTGGACTACACTAAAACACAAGGACATGAAAGCTGATAAGGAAACATTCTTTTGTCCTTTGTCACTTGTATGTCTATATACAAGAGCTTTTGCTTTATCCGGTTTATTCCTCCTAAAGTCATGAAACAGATTTCTACCATGGGCTGCTGTTCAGCCAGCCACTGTAATCCAGATGGACTTTAAACCAAATTAATAGTTAGAGCAAGTAACACACAGTGTAATGGCTCCCTTCAGTGCATATTTTACGCATGGTGGTTAGAGATTTGCACATATAAATTGGCATGTATTGGGAAGAGATTATACTCCTGGATTGTTCCAAAAAGGAGCATGGAAAATGTCAGTGCAGATGCATCTCAAAGTCTTTGTACTAACATGGAATAGGTCTGACTAGAAATGGACCAAGTCATGCATTGTACACATATGCTTACCACAAAGGATGAGCTTTTTCACCTTTCCTCATTATGTTGCTTAGTACTTACAATGGCCAAGACAGCAACACTTCAAGTGACAAATGGATGGTGTCATTCATACGTGGTAAAGAGGATGAAAGACTTCCACCAGAGAAACTGCTATGATCTGTGTCAATAATGTGTGTAATACATTGTGCTGTCAAGATGTAAATAGAACAATACTGATTTTACAAAGGGCTTTAACAACAGAAGTATCTCTATGTACAATATATAACCTGTAAACCATACCCAAGAACTATGAACACTCCACACAGAATAGATATGAAGCCATCCTTCACAGGAACCAGACTTGTAAGAAGGAAATTTTTTTTATAGATCATCTAGACCTGAGTTTTTGGACATGTAAAATGGATGTAGTCAGTGGTAACATAACTTATTTATGTACCTGCAGGGTATTTCTTAGAAATTACATCACAATTTATGCAAGCAATGGGAACATTGCTACTATAACATCATGTTAGCTATCCATAACAATGTAAATGCCTTAGATCACCACAGTATTTGATAAAATTATGGAGATAAATGATTCATACATGCATAATTCCAACAAGAAGGATATGGGTAGCAGCAAAGCAGCCTGTGTTCCAACCAATGTACTGAAGATTGAAAAATATGGCAACAGCATTTTGCAGAAGCATTGTCCTTGTTTCTGCTGGGAGTGGTCTGTCTGGTTTGTGTTTCATCAGGCAACAGCATCAGGGTCTAAATGCCCTTACCAGACTTCCAAAAGTTATTCAGGGAAAGAGGAAGGATGTCTGTCCTTCCACCCTGTGAATAGGAGAACTACTGAATCATCTGAAGATGTCACACACAGATAGAAATATAGTGCCATGGAGGTCAAGCATAGGAAGGTTGAGGAAAAAGTCCAAGTGCCAGAAGCAGTGTGTATATATGTTGCTATTAAAGTTAGTTGGAAAAAGAGGAACAATTTCTTTCAGTTCAATTCATCAAAATATTGAAACTTGAAAAAACATGTGCCCAGCTCCATTCTACTACCTCAGTGTTACTTTAAACATGAGGCAGGAGATTCATGTGAAAAAACATCTTGGATCTCTGCCCCTGCCATATTGCAAGTCTTCCTTGACAGGCTTCTTCTACAAGGGCTGCAGTGGTTCTTGTGTAGCCCCCTTTCTAGCTAAATTTCACCCAAGATGTTCCTGTCTTCCCTTTCTGTTGTCTCCTAGAGGCCTGTTAAATGCCGCTAACTGTATTTCATCATGCATCGTGTAGCTTGTCCCAAGTGGCTGAACTAAGCTGAATTAATAGAACTTTGGCAATTTTAAGGGTCGCTATCAGAAGTCCCTAAATCTGCTGATGTATAAAATGGTAATTCATTAGACACACTTTAGGGAAGCAAGTAACAGTTGAATAGTTCCATGTAGATTTCATACTTCAGCATCCAAACTATTGTTTGAGATAGCATATAGGCTGATCCATTGTACCCATTTCATCTGTCCACTCCCATCTCACAGTAAGTGCAACTACACTACCGTGACTTAACCTTGAGTGAGGACATATATAACACACTTATACCAGCATAACTGAGTTTACAGGGGGGAAAAAGTAGTAGACAGATGATAAAAACCACAAACCACAAGGTTACTTCTCCTGAACGGATGAAGACTTGGCCCTGAAAGAATCAGGAGTAAAACTTGACTGGTTCAGGTTACATTGATTCTAGAGGCCTGTTAAATACCATTATCCGTATTGTGTGCAACTACCATAAAATGGCTACATTTCTGTCTGTGTATCATCCCATTGTAATTTATGCTGGCATAGAAAACTTACGTAAAACATACTGGGGTATGTGTTCATTCAAGATAAGCAACACTGATTTAAATTCTACTTAATGTGGACCATAAGCAGACAAAGGATTCAGATAGAATCATAGAAAATTAGGGTTGGCAGTGACCTCAGGGGGTCAGCTAGTCCAAACCCCAGCCCAAAGTAGGACCATCCCCAATTAAATCATCCCAGCCAAGGCTTTGTTGAGCCAGGCCTTAAAAACCTCCAAGGATGGAGATTCCACCTCTCTAGGTAACGCATTCCAGTGCTTCACCACCCTCCTATTGAAAGGGTTTTTCCTAATATCTAACCTAAACTTCCCCTGCTGCAACTTGAGACCATTGTTCCTTGTTCTGCCATCTGTCACCACTAACAACAGTGCAGCTCCATCCTCTGTTGGAACCACCCTTCAGGTAGTTAGAGGCTGCTATCATATCCCCCCTCAGTCTTCTCTTCTTCAGATTAAATAAGCCCCGTTCCCTCAGCCTCTCCTCATAAATCATGTGCCCCAGCCCTCTAACCATTTTTGTCACCCTCTGTTGGACTCTCTCCAACTTGTCCACATCCTTTCTGTAGTGAGGGACCCAAAACTGGACACAGTTCTCCAGATGTGGCCTGACCAGTGCTGAATAAAGGGGAATAATTACTTCCCCCAATCTGCTGGCAACTTTCATAGTTTCCTAGTTTCTAGGGTCAGAAGGGACTTGAACAGATCACAGAATCTGGCTCCCTGCCCTGGGCAGGAACGAGTGCTGGGATCATAATACCCCACTCAGATCGCTATCCAACCTTGTCTTGAAGACCCCCAAGTTAGGGGAAAGGGCCATCTCCCTTGGGAGCCCATTCCAGAGCCTGGCAGCCCTAACCGTAAAGTAATGCCTCCTGATATCAAGCCTGAACTTACTCTCAACCAATTTGTGGCTTTTATTCCTTGTTATCCCAGGTGGTGCTCAGGGAATCAGAGCCTCACCTATTTTCTGCTGGTCCCACCTGGTGAGTTTATAGATGGCCACCAGATCCCCTCTCAGTCTTCTCTTGTGGAGGCTGAATAAGTTCAGGCCCTTTAATCTATCTTTGTAGGGCCTGGCCTGCTGCCTCCTGACCAGGTGAGTGGCCCTCCTCTGGACCCTCTCAAGGTTAGCCACATCCCTCTTGAAGTGCGGCACCCAGAACTGGACACAGGACTCCAACTGTGGCCTGACCACTGCTGCAGAGGGGAAGGATCACCTCCCTGGACCTGCCTGTGATGCATCTGTAGATGCACAACAAGGTGTGGTTAGCCTTACTGACCACTTCCTCGCATTGGCGGCTCATGTCCATCCTGGAGTCAGCAATGACTCTGAGATCCCTTTCAGCCACTGTGTTGTTGAGAAGGGAGTTCCCCAGCCTCTAGGTATGTTGCAGGTTCCTTCTCCCTAGATGCAGCACCTTGCACTTGTCTGCATTGAATTAATTCTATTCTCATCCACCCACCTCTGTAACCTGTCTAGATCTAGCTGGATTCTGTCCCTCCCCTCCAGTGTGCCCACTTCTCCCCACATCTTTGTGTCATCAGTGAATTTGGACATGCCCACCTCCAAGTCTCTGATAAAGATCTTGAATAGCGCAGGCCCGAGGACCGAGCCCTGGGGAACTCCACTGCCCACATCCCTCCAAGTCGAAAACAACCCATTTACCACCACTCTCTGGGTGCTACCATCAAGCCAATTTGCCACTCATATGACTGTGTAGGCATCAATGCCGCAGTCACCTAGTTTTTTTTATGAGCATCTGGTGAGAAACAATGTCGAAGACCTTCTTGAAGTCCAGGTAGACTACATCCACCTCAACACCCGCATCCAAGGACTTTGTGACCTGGTCATAAAAGGAAACAAGGTCAGTCAGGCAGGATCTGCCTGCAGTGAACCCATGTTGGTTGCCCCTGAGCATTACCTCCCATGCTGCCCCCCCCAGATGTGCACCTTGATCATTTTCTCAAAGATCTTCCCAAGGACCAAGGTGAGACTAACTGGCCTATAGTTACCCAGGTCCTCCTTTTTCCCCTTCTTGTAAATGAGGACCACACTGACCCTTTTCCAGTCCTTTGGGACCTGGTCAGAGCACCACAAGTGCTCATATAGCTGTGCCAGGGGCCCTGCTATGACTGCCGCCAATTCCCTCAGTACCCTCAGATGAAGAGCATCCGGGTCTGCTGATTTAAACATGTCCAGCCCCTCCAGAAGTTCCCTGACTAGATCGTCCCTGACCCTAGGCATGGCATTGTGTCCACTGAGCCTGTCTGTAATTCTAGTGGAGGAGTTGTCCCAGTCCCTGCTCAGAAATATGGAGGCAAAGAACTCGTTGAAGAGATCAGTTTTTTCCTTTGCTGCAATCACCAGATTGCCAAGCCTGTCCTGTAGGGGCCCCACGTTACCTGGTGCCTTCTTCTTACTCCTTACATATTTGCAAAAGGACTTTTTGTTATCCTTAATTCTGGTTGCCAGCCCTAGTTCCATCTCTGCCTTGGCCTTCCTAACTGCCTCCCTGCAATCACGAGCAACAAAGGTGTAATCCTCCTTGGTGATAGCCCCTTGCTTCCACTGATTGTATGCCACCTTTTTTGCCTTCAGGCCCTCCAGGATGCTCTCACTGAGCCAAGGGGGCTTTTCAGCACTCTTGCCCCCTTTGGTTAGTGTTGGGACTGACTCCCTCTGAGCTCGGAGGATTGTTTCCTTAAGGAACAACCACCCATCCTAGACTCCCATCTCATTGAGGCTCCAAGTCCCCAGTGTCTCTCTTACTAATCTCCTTAGCTTATCTTAGTTTCCTACTAATGCAACCCAGCATGCTGTTAGTCTTCTTGGCAATAAGGTCACATGGTTAACTCATATCCAGCTTATTGTCCACGGTAACTCCAAGTGGCCCCCAGCCTAGCCATTCTGTCTCCAAGCTGTACCGATGCATGGGATTCTTACGTCCTAAGAGCAGGACTTTGCATTTGTCCTTGTTGAACCTCATGACATTTCTTCAGTCTAATTTTTCAATCTAATTTTTTCAAATCCTCCAATTTGCTAAGCCACTCTGAATCCTACCCCTACCTTCCAGCATACATCAATAAATGAACATCAGTAAAACAGCATAGTTGTTCATGTGTCCAGACCCTAGATAAGCACAGCTCAAACTCAGATTCTGAGCATGAATTATGCATTTTTTTAAATGAATACTCTTTAAAAAATCTGTGAATACTCTGTGAAGATGTCCACTAGAATAGTTAAAGAAAACAAACACAGAAGGAACATGAACACAGGCAACAGGTATGTTTAGATTTATAAGCAAGCAGACATCAGGTTGAGGAGCTGGTTTTGATTTAGAAGGATAAATGACAGTAAAATTAGCACTGGCTAGAATTGTATATTGACCTCTAAACTGACTTTAACACTATCTTATGAAAAGCCAAAAGCATAAAACTGGTGTTTTAAATCACTGAGATTTATTCATGGAGAACAATTTGTAGGATTTAGGATTCTAAAAGCACTCTCATTTACACCTATGGACACCACCCTGAAAGTTCTACAACTTCCAGAACCAGAAACCAGTTTGCCTTTGCCTTTAGCTAACCTCCACTAACCACCAAATTACTCTTGCTCAGTGAGATTAATTGTTGGACTGAGGTTAGCAAAAGAAAACACTCACCCCCAGACAAAGCTTCTTCCCGTATGTCATCATCACTCGGCTGAAGGATATTCCAGGATGTCACAGGAAGTGAAGAAATTTCTTCAACTGATGCTAACTTTAGCATATCCATGTGGTTGCTCTGGGGCTTGTACTGTGGAATGAAACACTCTTTGCCCTGATTAAAAATGTCCTTAATGATGTCTTCTGTCTGGATTTCATCTTGCATGCTCAGGAAGACTGCAATTCTTTGGGACTCTTTGTACTTGGAATGGCCAATCACCTACACGAAAAAATTACTGCAGTCAGTTTATGAAAACTGGATAAATACCTCAATCTCAGCGAAAGGCTTGGAAATATAAACTCTGTCTAACGTTTCATCCCTGGTAAATTTGTGCTGTTGTGTTTTCACTAGCAATAAAATCAATACAGATGATACTGTGTACTCATGTTTATAAACCATATTAGTATCATTGAGGATACAGCAACAAAGGTCTGGAGCAGCATGTAAGAATTAACTCTCGAGTGGAACATTCCTCTCTGCTTGAGATTCCTTACACACTTACAAGCATTCTCAGAGGACCAACACTGCTGTAGAAAAGGGGCTGAAGGTGAGAACCTGCTAGGCCTGGGAAGTCCTTATTCATCTTTATCAGCTTTTCTCAACCTGTGGGTCATGACCCAAAAGTGGGTAGCAAGAATATATGAAAGGGTCAGAAACAAACTTGAAAAATGAATCAACAAACTTGAAAAATGGATTCTCCTTTAAAGGAGAAAAAATGTGGGAAATCTTAACTTTTCCTTTGCAGGCTGGCAGAGTTCCAGCCTGCAAGGGGTTGCCTGGGGCCTCCCATGCCCTACACACACCCCACGCTGCCCCACTCACCCACACCCTGCACTGGGGACCTGGGGGCAAGGGCCAGGTTGGGAGTAAGGGGCACTGGGTCAGGACTGGCCATTGACGTTTACAAATGGGTCTTGGTACAAAAAAGGTTGAGAACCGCTGGTCTTTATCACACCCTGCATCACATACCTGGGCCTTGGCAGATGGAGGAATATGTCAATTATTGTAACTCAAGAAGGAAAAAAAGCTAGGTAAAGCTTTACTTTAGGAACAGAATTTGAAGTTTGAAGCCCTTTTCAAGGACCTGCTTCCTTAGCCTGACCTGAGCTTTCTGTAAGAAGCTGAGGTCCCAGGTTTTCTCTCTCCCTTTCTGCTAATAAGAAAGTCTTATTGCTGCCCTCTCCAAGCTAAGCCAGGGACTGAAAGGGAATTGCCTTGCTCTTTTTTTGGTATCTTAGAGGCCCTGTGCCTCTTACCATAGTTCTCTCCCCACATCCACACAGATTAGTCATAACACGCATACAACACTTCCTGCACAAGGAAGGAAAGTACCTCGTTATCATTTTACAGAAGTACTATTCCTCACTCCACCCCTCACCACCTTCAAATGCATGGGCCTTTTGATGTATTATTCCAGAACATGGGTTAAAGCCCACCAAGTAGAGCTATAAGCCCCCTTGATTGGGGGAGCCGCTAAGGGCATATCACTGATTACTTGGGATAACTAAAAGACAACATGGGGACAGACCCCAAATGCATAGTCTGTAGGATGCATCTGTGACTCAAGACAAACAGGACCCACAGAGTAGATCTTTCTCATGGGTTTGGTGGGAAGATAGAATCAAAACTTAAAGCTTTTGTCCCATTTTCTCCATGGTGTTCTCAAGTTGGGGCATAAATACCTGATTACTGGAACTTCTCCTGGTATATCCAAAAAATAAAATGACTGTATGGCCTGTAAGCATTCAAAACAAGAAATGTAAGAGCAAGGTTCACTAAAAAATATTTTTTTATTTGGAAACCTGTGAAATTATGCAGTCCTTGCGATTCAGAACAGTTCATAAAAACTATACAGAAATTTCCAAAGAGGAAAAACGTTGATCATTGTCATGGCTATTATTGCAGAATCAGGGCATGCAAACAGCGTGACTTCAGTCACGAGCACAAACATTGACCCATCCAGAAGCTAATTAAATACTAGTAGAGAAGTAAACCTAGTGCAGCTACTCCAAGTTGAATTAAGTTGTTTTCAAGATAGGAATTTACCAGTAAAGTTTCTCTTGTCTCAGGTGCAACTGTGTATAACTATTGGGCAGTCAAGTTTTCATCCTTTAATTACTTAACATGTTTTCTTGACGCTTTCAAGCATTTCTCTGAGGCTTGCTACACTATCTCCTAACAATATTTATTATTTATTTTTAACATTTATGTTCTGCCCTATCCAAAAGGCTGAGAGCATCTTACAATAAATCAGCAATCCACAGATAAAAAAATAACAGATTTCCCAAAGCTTCAGAATTCAAACCTGAACTCCCACTCCTCTGCCTAACTGCCCCATAAGCAAACCCTCCAGCCACTCTCAACTAGGCCTGTGCGAGTCGGCAGCAATCCGATTGGGCTTTGGATCCGGTCACTTCAGATGGCCGCGATCTGATCCAGAACTCTGGACCAAGTTTCTGCATCTATCTGGCCAAAGCAGCTCCAAAGTTTGGAGCACCCTCAGAGATCTGGCCATAGAGTATAATGTGGAATCAATCAAATATCTATAATGTTGTTGTTTTTTGTCCAATTTGGATGAAACTTGCAGGAACAGTAGCCTCTTCTGAGAGCATGAAACCTGCCAAGTTTCAAGAAGCTCGGTGCAAGGGTTTGGGAGGAACTGTACCCCAAATTCTTGAAAGCCAAACTCATGTCATGGTTGTGTGTTACACCACAGGGGGGTCAAAACTGCAGGGGTGGTAGCACTTACTGAGGCCACAAAGCTTGTCAGGTTTCAAGGAGATCGATGCAGGGGTTTGGGGGGAACTACACCTCAAGCTGCAGACAAGCAAAACTCATGCCATGGGTGACACTGCGTGTGTTCAGGCGCAGCGGGGTGACAGCTGCAGGGATGGTGGCCCCGGCTGAGGCCACAATGCCTGCCAGCTGTCGAGGAGATCGGTGCAGGGGGGGTCTGGGGCCTGCACCCCTAGCTGCTGACAGGCAAAACTGGTGCCAAGATGGTGTCTGTCTTGGGGCAGTTGATTGTCTGTATTTTTTTCTCTCCTTAGCCTGGTTTTGTAGGTGCTGATTGATGCTCATTAAGTCATTATGTAGTAGCTAGGTCCTGTGTATTGAGCTTGTCCCTCAGTCCCTGGGTGAATCATGATTGATTGGTAACTGGGAACACAGCAGCTCAGCAGCCAGGCCTGCAGCAGTGTCTCCCCTCTCCGCCCCAAGACAGACACAGCCAGCCCCACAAGCACCCATGGCATGAGTTTTGCTTGTCCGCAGCTTGAGGGGCAGTTCCCCTCAAACCCCTGCACTGGATCTTCTTGAAACTTGGCAGGGCTTGTGGCCTCAGCAAGAGCTACCACCCCTGCAGTTTTCACCCCACTATGTTGTAATGCCTAGATGTGACAGGAGTTTTGCTTTCAAGAATTTGGGGTGCCATTCCCCACAAACCCCTCAACCAAACTTCTTGAAACCTGGCAGGCTTCATCCTCTCTGCAGAGTCTACCAGCCCTGAAAATTTCATTCATATTGGACACAAAACAACAAAGTTATAGATATTTTATTATTTCCCCATTATACCCTATGGCCCGATCTCCAAGGCAGCTCCGAACCGCTTCGGGAAGCCTAACGAGGCAGCACTTCGACCCGGATGTGCTGCTTCAGACCCTGAAGCGTCCGAAGCTTCTCTGGATCCGAAGCTCTGTCCAAAGCCTCGCGCAGTCCTACTCTCAACCATCTTTCCCAACCACTATTTACAATCAGACAGAAGAAAGCGCTTCCTATTTCTCCCACTCCAGCCCACCCACTACACTTCTACCTCACTCCCACAGGAGATCCCTCCACCCTCCCCCAGTGTCCCTTTCAAGCATGTATATCCAGCTCCTATAGAAAGGATCTGGCTGTCCCGAAAGAACATATAATACAATGTAGTTAGTTATTTGTGCCCCAGTCTAAAAAGAGGTCTGGAAGGAAGGCATGGTAGGTGACACGTTCAAAACTAACTGATTCAGAGAGGCATGAGCTTTTGTAGCCAACAACCTACTTTGTCAGATATTAGGAATGGATTTAGACCTGACAACTCCATTCCTAGCATCTGACGAAACAAAGTGCTGCCTACAAAGCTCTGAACCAGTGAGTTTAAGGTGCCACTCTGCCCTACTTTCTGTCTCTTAGAAGTAAAATTAAAATGCTTGCAGGATTGGTACTTCAATCAATGTCCATAGTATGCTGTGAACTAGACAATTGTTCCCTATCTTCCTTATATAGCTTTATTTTTTTTAAAGGTGGCAACGTTCAAAAGCATTCAGTGTTGGCTTAAATCTGCTTCCACTGACAACAATGGGCGTTTTACTAATGAGTTCAACAGAAGCAAAGGTAGGTCAATGCTGAGTGCTTCTGAAAACTCCATCCTGCATGAGATTGCTCTTAATTAAACTGGCAAGGAATAACATCTCTGTCTCCAAAGGATAGAGGGTAGTATACTACTCCAAAATTCAAAGGTTGTGTGCTCAATTCCTGAGGTTCATGATGTATATTTCCATTACGTTAAATATTAGAAGAATAGTATGTCAATAGAGGAAGATTTACTTGAATTGTGCCTGCTTGGACATGGTAGAAATCTACAATCCCTTAAGATTGTGAACATCCCATCCCAGAAATGGCTACACCAAGATGCTAAACAAATTCTCTAAAGTGCTTTGAGGTCTTTTGTGAAGCAAGCTATAAAACAATGTAAATCATCCAGAAGGCCCTAGCACAAAGAGGGAGACAGTTCTATTACAAGCAGGGACTTGAAAATAAAAGTTTATTGGGCTTATTAAAACAAAAAAATTACATCTATAAAACAACTGTAATTCATACATGCACTGGGCATTTGAAAAGTATGTTTTATTAGCACGCTGTGTCTTATATAGTTAAATGCTGCAAGACATGCTTTCAAATTATAAGAACAATGTGAGAAATATAATTGAGGAATGAAAATATGCTAAAATACATGGAAATATATGCCAAATGGGACAAGCCCTTTCAGTACAATTCAGCATTGCTACATAAATATCCTTAGAGAAGGCCAGTGAGGCAACAGCTTTATAAAATGTTCACATTGTAACCTGCAACCCCATGCACTCTGGCCTACTGCATTTCCTTTCAACCTTGGACCCTGCTCTTGTAAACCAGATCACTCCTGCTTTGGTTTTCCCCAGTCCCCACCATTGCCAGAACTGCTCAAAGGAGTTGTGTCAGGTATATTTGCAGTATCAAAGGACTTTAAACCTAGCCCTACTTTATATGCAACAGTTCAGAGGCTGATGACAGGTCTGTCCCAGCAGGAATTAAATGTGTACATTTAGAATGTGCTCTGAGGAGATAAAATGCTCCACTTTAATTCCTCCAGCAGCCCAGAATGCAGCCTTTCCCATTTCTCGGCTCTGCGGAAACCCTCCTAAACTCTACTGCCCAAAACAGCGAGCCAACACCTCCTCCCATCCTCAGGGATGCAACCCTGACCACCCAGGTTCAGCTTGTCAGTTTGCTGCTTGCTCTAGCACCTCCGCGCAAACAGCAGCAGCAATCAATCCTACTACCGCCACTGTGCTGGGTTTCAGCTCTGCCCCGGCATGGCATGCAGTGAGCCCACTGGGTCTCAACTCTGCCTCAGTGTGATATGAGCTCGCTGGGTCTCAGCTCTGCCCCGGTGTGACATACAATGAGCCTGCTGGGTCTCAGCTCTGCCTGGACATGAGTACTAACCGCCCCCCCAATCCCAATCCAAATTCAGTGAAATGGGTACAAGGTTCTGAACCTTTTTTTTTTCCATTCCTTTCTCTTTACTTTTCCCCCACCCACTTCAGCTTCGAACAGGCTTTTTCTCAAGGCTTCCCCCCTCCCAAACCACAGCTCCCACGCTGGTTTCGTTCCACCTCTGAGCCGCATGTCACCCCCTCCTTCACGTCCCAGCTACATGCCACCCCTCCTGCGCCTTTGAGCTGCAGGCCACCCCCAGCTCTGCCTCGAAGCTACACGCCCCCTTCTGCACATCCTGGCTACACGCCCCCTCCTGCACCTCAGAGCTACATGGAGCTGGACTGTTCTCAGTGGTGGCAGATGACAGAACAATGAGCAATGTCTTGAGCTGCAGCAAGGGATGGTTAAGTTAGATATTAGGAAACACTTTCTCAAGAGGAGGGTAGTAAAACACTGGAGAAAGTTACCCATAGGGCTACCAACTCGGAATGTACTCTGGGAGGTTGCAGCACACAACTTAACAACATGCAAGCACACAGGCACGTTCGTGTCGTGTATCTCAGTTACAGATTACGGTGCGTTGTCTTTCCGTCATGAAGGCAAATGCACATTACATTTTAAAAATCTGCGGGACAACTGCATAAGTCGGAGACAACATTTAATATGTATTTGAATGAATGAGCCCTGTCCTAGGGGTTCCCAAACTCTGACAGACTTTGCACCAAGTTAAAATGATACGACCTTAAGTGTACCACCAGCACATTCTTCAGCTCAGCCGTAAAGACCACCTGCAAGTTTCTGTCATATAACATAATCGGGGCCGTCCCTGTGGGGGACCGCCCCATGCCCCACGCTCTGGGGGGTCCCGTGGAGCCGCTCGCTACCCCCCCACTCGCCTGCTGCCAGTGCTGCCGCTGGCATCGGCGGTTGCAGCTTCTTCAGGTGCGGGGCCCGGATGGGAGCCGGGGTGAGGCCCTGCACGGGCTGATTTGCCCCGGGCCCCACACCCTGCTCAGGTCGGCTCTGAAAGTAATTATAACAAAACCTCTCGGACAGGCTGTCTGTGTAGCACTGGTGGTACACTGACCTAGGAGGGCCGTCCTCGAGGACATCCTGGTTTTCTGCTACTCTCACCTCTGCTGATATGAAACCTGACGCCTTTATGTCCTCTGTGTTTCTCTTCAGGAGAAACACAGAGGACATAAAGGCATCCAGTTTCTCTTGAAGAGAAAAACAGAGGAGCTAAACTGTCTGGTTTCTCTTGAAGAGAAAACCAGAGGAAATAAAGGCATCCGATTTGTCTTCAAGGGAAAAACAGAAGAGATAAGGTGTCTAATTTCTCTTGAAGAGAAAAACAGAGGACAAAGGTGTGGGGTTTTGTATTGATAGAGGACAACCAGACCGTCCTGTACAATGGCCGCCCTATGCAGCGCCCCACAGGTTGGGGACCACTGCCTACCCCCCACCCAGAGATTTCCCCCTGGAGATATCTACCTGTCCCTGGAGCACCCCCACCCCCCGCAGTGCTGGAGGCGGGGCCGGGCGGTTTAACTCAACCGACCCCCCCCGGGTGATACAGGCCCGCTGCTCTCCCCCGCCGAGCGGCGACGGCGGGGCCCGGCGAGACTGGAGGCGGCGGCGGGTGGCAAGGCCGCGCCAGGCCGCGCGTCCCCGGGAAGTCCCCGTGGCGCCACCCACCTGGCGAACGAGCAGGCGGGACTGGCGCCGCTTCTCCGCCTCGCTCAGCGCGCGCAGCCGCCGCTTCAGCTCGGCCCGCAGCACCCGCTTCGCCTCTCGCAGCGCCGCCGCCATCGCGCCGCCTTCTGCTTCCCGCCCCGGGGGCTGGAGGGGGCCTCGCCTAGCCCGGCCCCTGCTCGAGGCCGCACCAGCGCCAGCGACAGGCAGGACTCGGTCTTCACCCCCCGCCCCGAGGATGGTGTTTTTTATACAGCCCGTCCCGGTGCTTCCTTGTGGGAAAGGCCTTCCTAGTATCCAACCTCAACTCTCTGGACACCGCTGCTCCTTCGTCACCGGCTCCATGCCAGAGCGTGGGGGGAGACACGAAGATCAGGCCCCGTGCGCCTCTGACCGGGGTGGACAACACGCCGCGACGTGGCGGGGGTAGACGACATGCCGTTGTCCGCCCCGGAGAGAGACCGCTCCCTTCCCAGTCCAGGCTGCGGGGATGGAGGGGAGGTTGGCACTCGGCCCCCCCAAGCATTGCCCACCCCGGGCTAGCTTGTTGTAAGCACCCTGCTATTAAATCCCCTTTCGGTCTTCTCTTCTCCGGACTAAATAAGCCCAGTCCCCTCAGCCCCCTCACCATTTTTGTTGCCTTCCACTGGACTCTCTGATTTTTTCCACATCCTTTCTGCAGTGGGAGGGCGGCAAAACGGGACGCAGTGCTCCAGCTGTGGCCTCAGCAGTGCTGAATCGAGGGGAAGAGTCAGCTCAGTCCACTGGTAACGCTCCTACTGCTGCAGGCCAGGATGCTGTTAGCCTCCTTCCAACAAGGGTACGCAGTCGATAGGTAGGCAGATGGGAAATAATCACGTGCATGGGCAGATCCAGGATTTTGCGAGTGGGGGGCGGCATGAAGAGGGTGAGGTGTCTCATCGTACTGAAGGCAACAGGTGTTTTTCCCCAGTTCAAAATAAACTAGAAGTTTTACTCCTCTGCTAGGGGCCTTGGGCTGTGTTGTTCAGTTGAAGATTGGAGCAAAAATACATATAACTACACTGTAGTGAGTTAAAAATAGTTTGCCCACCTGTGAAATAGGTGCTTCGTGACCAGGAGAAGCAAACAGACAGGTGAACTGTGAAAGAGGAGCTGAATGGGTGAAAATCAGGACCATTCAAAAGAAGAGTGGGTCATTGAGGCCTGTGGGATGAAGAGTTTAGAAGGCGTAAGGTAGAGTTTAATGAGCCGTGAAGTCAGTGGACTCCCTCAGCACTGCCTGATTAGCAATGCTGCTGCCATTGCCAAGCAAGTGATTTTAAACTTTGGGCGGACCAGGAATCCAAGGAGGTGCAGATGCCCAGATGCACCTCCCACCCCTGTCCATCCCCTCCACGTATTGTTTAGAAATGTCATGGCTTTTAAGCCATGCTGCAGACTTTGGGCTTATGGTTGGTGAGAAGTAAATGCCAGGCATAACTATGTTAAAAACACTTTGGGGTTTGTTTTTTTTCCTCCACTTGTTGGTACATTAGAAATGTTGTCCTAGATCACCGAGCTGACTTGCCCAGGAGCTGAGGTGGTAAAGGTGGCTTGGTTTGTACCTTTGTGTTTCCTCAGTCCTCAGGCCAGTCTAGAACTAAACTGGCTTTTCCTTTAATTTAAGGCATCCTGAAGCTGACTGGTATGTGTATGCACAGCATTACACACGCTCTGCAAGTACAAGCTTTCCAACCCACAGCAGGGTTAATTTTGGGGGCCCAGTGCCAAGGTCTGGTTTCAGGATCCTACTCTTTCCTAGACAACCACCCTAAGACCCAGGTATAATGTACTGGGGGCCCCTGACCGGCATAGTACCCCTTGCAGAACCATCACTTAACGCTTTTACACTTAGCACTGATCAGACTTTACAGAGAAACCACCCTTGTCCCAGTTCTGCAAAGAAAGGGGAAGTACATTTTAATATCATTTTAACACTTGTCACTCAAGTGATTTCCTACCTGCATAATAGCCAGCTGTGGGCAAGATAACAAAAGTTATCTGGAAAGTTTGGGGAATTCTTTACAGAACAGGAAAGAGACAATGACTTTTTTTTTCAATTTTTTTTGGCTTTGCATCTTCCTTTTCAGATTGTCTTCCGCTGTACGTACTAGGAAAGTGCATTTGGTTTGCATATCTGTCTCCCAGTGAAAAAGACAGGAACTCAATCATTTAGCTTATGTGATATAACAAAACACCAGCAAGCATGCAGCAAAAAAACAGAAGGTAGGGAGATGGCATTAGAGGGTCTGATGGGTCTCTGCCCATGGTGTTCTCTGATATCCTGAAACCACCTGCTAGCTACTGTTCTTTGCTGCTGCTGTTTGACTTTCTTATAGTTTCATAGCTGGTAGGGTTGGAGGGGACCTGAGCAGATCATCAAGTCCGATCCCCTGCCATTGGCAGGAAAGAATGCTGGGGTAAAACGACCCCAGCTAGGTGATTATCTAGCCTCCTTTTGAAGACCCCCAGGGTAGAAGCGAGCACCACTTCCCTTGGAAGTTGATTCCAGATCCTAGCCACCCTGGCTGTGAAGTAGCACCTCCTCATGTCTAGCCTGAATCTACTCTCCATCAACTTATGGCCATTATTTCTTGTTACTCCCAGTAGTGCTCGGGGAAACAGGGACTCTCCCATTGCCTGCTGGTCTCTCTTGGCCAGTTTATACATGGCCATCAGATCCCCTCTCAGCCTTCTCTTCTCTTCTTCTCTAAAAACAAGGCATGACCATTTCACCAATAATTTGTGACAGCTGTTGTGATATCTTAAACAGCTGTGTCTGTGGGGTTTTGGCATATATATATATATATAGGTCTGCAGCGGATGTAGCAGGATAGAACTTCATATTAGTAGCAAAACCAATGCCAGCAGCATTAATACACTATGACTATTAATATACTATCTGATTTCCAAGTATTGTAGTATATAGCTAGTACCCGTTGACATTACTCTCGTCTTTTCCTTAAATACAGGGCAGATAGAGATTTTGCTTCTGGCAATGATAGATCATAGTCCTACCATCCTTTGCTTACATCTAGGTCTCAGCAACAGAAGGCAGGTGCTAGAACTTTTGCACCTTCTAGCTTTAATTCTATGCTTAAAGGAGAAAAAAGACCATGCCTGGCTTTCTGTGTTTTAATTAAAATTCTTTAGTCCCATAATTTAAAATATATTATTTGATGAAAGAAAATAAAGTTGTACAGTAAATACTGTCTGAAAGTGAATAAGATTTTTGGTCTCTAGGGACTACTATACAAATAAATATATTTCAGCATTTATTTAGAAAGCCATTCCTCATAGTCCTCAGTCCATCTTGTCTGGTATTTTTCTTCCAGTGCTGCTCATTGCCAGATGCGTCAGAGGAAAATAGAAAATCTACATCCTGTACAATGATCCTCCATTACATACATTTTCCATCTAATATATTTTTAATGCACACATAATGGTGATGTTGTTGTTTGTAGCCATGTTGGTCTAAGGACACTGGCAGACATGGTTCTTTGGGTAGATGTGAGATCTTTTATTAGACCAACTAAATAGTTGGAAAAATTGCTGTTTGTAAGCTTTCTGGCACAAACACCCTTCTTAGGGAATAGGGAGAGTTTGCTGGTGATTTGTGTGCTCTTCTGGGTCTAATAATATCTAATAGCTATCACATTGAGCTATCACATTTAGTTGGTCTAATAAAAGATATCACATCTACCCAGAGAACCTTGTCCACATATTGGTGATACATAGGCACAAATACTGGCTAAGCAACCTGAATTCATACCTTTGAGGGTCCAGATTTTCCCTTGTTGGCTCAAGGCAGTGTAAGGAAATTAAATACCTGTACTGCTTCAGGTCTTGATCATCATAGGTCCAATATGTCTACAAAAAAGATATAAACAGTGTTCTCAACCTTTTTAGACTCAAGGGTCACCCTTTAGTGGACTCAAGACACCCCTCCATAACTTTTGCAAATTGACTGGCACCCAATTTCAGTAATTAATTTATACATTACAGAGCTTACCTCCCTACACAGGGGCTGGGCAGTAAGAGGTAGGAGATAGTTCAGGCAGGTATAAGTCTGAGCCTGGTTTATCTGCTTATCTCCTCATACCTCAAGGCACCCTTCAAAGGATCTGACCCTTCAAAGGTACCCCAGGGTGCCCTAGCACCTAACTGAGAATCACTTCTCTATGAGATTCATTCCATGAACCTGGGCCTGTAGA
This sequence comes from Crocodylus porosus, assembly GCF_001723895.1. Lineage (NCBI taxonomy): Eukaryota > Metazoa > Chordata > Crocodylia > Crocodylidae > Crocodylus > Crocodylus porosus. The sequence goes on along the minus strand of NW_017728911.1, from coordinate 27,404,247 downwards.
TCCCAGATGCCTATAAGCCATATGGGACAAATGTCTCATTGAATCCTGAACTATGGCCAGATGTGGCCTTCTTCCACATCCTCCGAGCATCCTTTTCCTCAAGAGCCCCAAATTACTCCCAAGACCTCTACTGTAAATGAACATTCCCCCTGGCACTGTGCAGTATCCCATCTTCAAGTAAAGGAGAAACTGGAGGAAACAATGATAGTTCTAACAGTTTTTAACACTTTAACACTTCAAAACCCCTCCAGTTCATTTGGAAAACATGCCACCTGAAAGAGCCCATCTTCCCAACACTATAAAACTCCACAAGAGAGAGTCTTGGAGAAAAAGTGGTGTCCACAGGATCACTGATCCCCACACACACCTGCACATGCTCCTTGTCCTGGTTTATCTCTCTCCAACCATATAGGAAAGAAAGCCCTGACTCCCATCACCTGTTACCACAGAAACAGTCCTGGCTGCTACAGAACAACCTAGAATTTCTGTGAAGTGCAAAGTTGAAGCAAGTGAAAGGCCTGATTCAGTTCAAACAAACCCACTACAGACTGTAAAAGCTTGCAACAGGTACAGGATGTTCCCCTGACATCGGAGAGACTTTTGCCTCCAAATATAGTATCTGTTATATTTCCCCAGAAAAGTATTTGTTGAATGACCAGACAGTGCTACAAAAATAATACAGATTGGCTTGTAAATTACTTTTTCTTTTCAGATCAGGTCTGGATTCTCACTTTAGCCCAGACTGGCTTTTGCAAGAGTATGCAATCCAGTGATTCTCAACCATGGTGCCACAGCCCCTTGGGGTGCTCCAAGAACCTTTCAAGGGTGCTATGTGGTTCCACACAATGTTAGCACTGTTAGGCATGCAAACATTATTCACAAGATAAACACAGAAATTCAAGCAGGAATCCATTGTGCTAAACACATTCTGACCTGCTGTGCTCATTCTCAGTTCTTTGCAACAGAAGAATTGTTCTGTTACTTTTCTGTGGTCAAAAAAACAAGTAAAAACGAAGAACTGGCATTTTCCGAGGGATGCCGTAGTCTAACATGGTTGAGAACTGCTTATCTAGGACAAGTGATGAAACTTAGTAAAAATAAGCCTCAATTCTAACTCTATATAATATTCTTTAAAATATATTTTTTTCAAAACTCATTGTCCTAAAGAAAGAAGATACCAAGAGTTTATTGACTTCAAATATTTTTATTGCACTTCACCATTTAAAAAAATCTCTTTAAAAAGAAATTAAGTGGCTACCTTACTGCTGTTTATAAAAGTAGCAACTGTACATACAAAGAATCTTTTTTTAAAAAAGAAATTAAACAAATGCCATTGAACTGACAGTAAATAGGAATACACATTTTGTGTAATGGGCCAACATTTTACGTTACTGGTTCTATAATAAGTATCCGATCTATTCATAAACTCTGATGCACTTACATAAAGGATGTTTATCTTGTTTTCCTTTAGTGAAAAAATATCTTTTGCATATAATAAAGTTGCAATAAAATAAAATAAGCCGTTGTTCCCATCCCATAGCTTCAGGCCACATATTGCTGTGAGACCCTCCAATATTATTTCTAGCTGTAAGAACTGAAAATATTAAAACTAAAATTGACAGGGAAAGCAAATGATGATGTAAATAGCGGTGCACTAATTGTTTGGTATTGTTGCCTATGGACCAATGAAGAGTTGGGTCCACACCAATAAAGCAAGATGCATTTATAAAACAATTACAATTTATGCTGCCCACCCCCAACTAGATCATGCTTATAACTCAGTGCTCTTCTACATATGTGCAGCACAACAGCCTAGATTGAATGAATATGAATAATGAACTTTTTCCTATAAGCAGTGTCTCCTTGACTGCTCTCCTTGACTTATATTGGCGGATTGGTACTCTTCCATACTGGAGGACTCCAGTTTCTACTGTGGTCAGAGAAGCCACATTGGGCATATTGATTATGTATATTAATAAATTAACAAAGTAAAAACCAAAAAAACCCCTCTCCTTTATTTTAGCCTTGGTGGAGTTGTTGAAAGGAAGTCAGTGCAATGAGTCTTGCCTCGACCCCAGTTGGAACAATAGCTGCCAGCGCATCACAGGATGTATGAAGCCTGCCAGCCCAAACAATGTATACCTGCTGGCTGGCATCTGACATCAGAAGAGCAGTGGCTAGCAGAATAGAATGATCAAGCCAAACTGAAGATGTGAGATGCCCACTGTGACCATCCCGCAACACACAAATGTCTGAAGTCATGCAGGAGCTTCCTCACCAGCACCCAACCTCTTGATGCCACACTCAAGGAGGCAACTACAGATGAGGAACAAGAGGCTGAAGAAAATACTTGACAGTGGAAAAATGGACATTCCAGCAACTGAGTCCTTACCACCACAGGCTGATGAACCATGGCAAAGGTGGTGATGTCTCAACCTCCACTCAGGAACTAATGAAGAAGTGAGGTTATACCATTGGTTCAACCACCCATGACTGCGGCACAGAGCCTCAGACTAAGCAACACCTGCTGCAAGGCCCACTGCTTGAAGGCACACATACAATGAAAGACCTCACACAGTACAATAAATGAACACGAGCATGTGCAACAAAATGGTCAAATGTGTAGAGACATGTGAAAAAGAAGAATGCAGAATCCAGTTGATGCATGCAGGAGGACAGGTCAGTAATATTGACTGAAGAAGGAGAAGACAGCCATGATTCTTGCCTTCACATCAAATAAGGACAGCCACGATTTCTGACCCTCAAACTTCATAAGGAAGCCATTTTCCTATAGGAAAAAAACAAAACAAAAATGTGGTTATTGCTTCAAAATAATAAGTTCATGTGCAAAGTGCATTGTTGTCTTCTGACTGCAGTTCAACAGAGGGTGACATAATCTTGTGCCTACAATTCCAGTCAACTAACTTGGAAATAAGTGGACTGTGCTCTAAAAGCTGAAAATATCCACACGTCATTCAGTGTCTGTCTCATCTCTGAATCAAGAATATGTCTTTCCTGCCTGCTGCTCGCTCTGGGGGCAGGATCATATGTAGGATGGAAATACTGCTAGACACAGGGTTGCCAGAAACTGCTGTTGATCTTATATAGATAACTTCACTTGAAAGAAATTGAGAGATGAACCTCTGAAAATAGACAAGGAAGCAGCAGTAATTCTTCTTACTAAAAAGAGGTGGCTAAAGGGAAATGGAAGAAAGAAAGAAAAGAGAAAGAGAAAAGGGAAAAATAGTGGGAGAAGGCAGAAAAAGGAAATCAGAAAAAGAAAAGAAACCCGATTTCACCATTGTAGATGACATTACAATTTAAAAGTAACTCCATTCACAATAGAATCAGGACTAGAGACAATGGATAAAGAAAAAGCTAAATTTGTAAATAAGAAAAAAGAAACTAGATAGAAGAATCAGGGGAATACCAGGCTCAGATGTCATTTGCTTGCAACTTCCCCTAACCTCCTACAGAACACCCTGTTTGCATGCTGAAACCTGCAAAGTAGGGGAGTAGAATTTTAAGCAGGCCTCCATCGGTATAGAGGTGTTTCACTGAAAGGCCATGATGCACAGGACAAAGCAACATACTACTTTTCCATATGTTTTACTCATATTTGACAAACGTGGCACTCCAGAGAATACCTTGGCCAGTTTCCATTCAAACAAACAGTCTCAGTACATGAAGACAGCAAGCAGGATTTGATCCCAATCAGATTGTACAAGTATCATAGAATCATAGAAGTAGGGTTGGAAGGAACCTTAAAGATCTTCAAGACCGACCCCCGGCCTGGGCGGGAGAAAAAGACTGGACTCAAAAGAGTCCAGCCAGGTAGTCATCAAGCCTATTCTTAAAGATCCCCAGGGTAGGAGCCAGTACTACTTCCCTAGGAAGTTGGTTCCAGCTCCTAGCCGCCCTAACTGTGAAGTAGTTCTTACGGATGTCTAGTCTAAATCTACTCTCTAATAACTTGTGTCCATTGTTCCTTGCCATGCCAGGGGGCGCTAGGAGAAACAGTGTCTCCCCTAAACCCTTCTGGTCCCCCCTAGTGAATTTATAGACAGTCACCAGGTCCCCCCTC
>NW_017728911.1:27339134-27399711 GCF_001723895.1 Crocodylus porosus | reverse complement strand
GTTTCACCCTGTCGTCCAAATCGCTGATGAAGAAATTGAACAGTGCAGGCCCCAGGACCGAGCCCTGGGGGACTCCGCTGCCCACTTCCCCCCAGGTTGAATATGACCCATCCACCACCACCCTCTGAGTACGACCCTTGAGCCAATCTACAATCCATCTGACTGTGTAGGCATCAATGCCACAGTCGCCTAGTAAATTGACATGGGATGAAATCTTGGTCTCACTGAAGTCATGGTAAAACTTCTATTGATTGCACAGGGGCAGGATTTCAATACTGAAGTGTTCCCATTCCCATGCCATTGACTGCCATTAAGTTCTGGATCAGGTTCTATAAATAAGCATTACTACTGCACCATTTCATTAGGGGCTCAGCTTTAGCTTTGGCTTTGACAAAGTGTGCTACAAATGACCTGAGTCCTACTTCAGTGGTTTATGCTGCAGCAAGTACTCTAAAGAGGAGTTTTGTCTTTCTACAGTTTCAATCTGAAGAAAGATATTTGCTCTATGAGGAATTCAAGGTATGCAAAAATGAATTAAACTGGCAAATTCCAGTAAATCCCTGAACAAGCTTGATATGTTGCTGACAAAGGCTTTAAAGACATATTTTTTTAATTCAATTTTGATTTATTCTATGATGAAAAATGCTAAAATACTGGACTACTCAAAGAACCCTGCCTGCCTGTGTCCTTAGACCAACACGGCTACAACCAAAAACCCAGAAAATACTGGACTTAAACTTACCCAACCTCCATTTGCCTCTATCCATTCAGCCTTGTTGTTCATGATGTACTCTGTGATGAAATATGAAATCTGCTCTTTATTTTCTCCTGTAAGCTGAACTCCATGCTCTTGAAGCCTCTTAGTGACAATTCCTCCAAACATAAATATTGTCAAAATCCGTCCCCAGTTGGTATTGCCATCAGCAAATTCTTGCTCCATAACTTGGGTGAAAATTCTTCTGGCAACTTCTATAGATGAAAATTCAAGTGTGTCCAAGAATGGCTTTAGATTCTCTTCAGTTTCCTTTTGCAAAGAGGATGCAATGTTTCGTAAAACATGAGCCACTCTGCTTGGGGCTGGTCCAGGCTGTGATTCCTGAAGAACATATTTCAGATAATCTTGGACTAAGCAGCAAACATAACAGAACTCAGTGCTTTCCATTGAGAAACAAACTGGGAGAGAACAGCGCAAAGCTGAATCAAGGAGGAACTAAGCCACTGCAAGTCTGACACACAGCTTTAAGTATTGTCTAAGCGGGTGGTGGAATTTCTGCGTGCATCACAGAGGTTCCTGTAAAATCTGCTGACTTGAATGTGTGGGCTGCGGAAGAAGTGAGTACTCAGAAATGAAAGAAAACCCTATCTGCCGAGCCCACTGAGAGGCAGAACATCCTCCTAAATGGTTACTTCTGTTAAGGTAGGAAATGAGACTTTTCAGTGACAATACATGAGCAGAGGCCACGTTCTCAGCTGATGAAAGAGTGAAAGAGTATCAGTGGGTCTGTGTAGACTGAAACCTGCTGGGATCTGACATGTAGGTTGTGAAAGCATGCAGCCTGTAGGAAACATGCAATCTGAAAAATCCTCCTTGCTTGCTTCATTCTGCACTGCAGGTAGATGGTGCCTCTGCCTTCTTCACAACTAGGGGATGAAGCTAAGAGAGTCTCTAACCAGGACAAAGAATGGTTACTGCAGAAAAGCCACAGGGTTTTCTGGGGCTATCAGGGTTATTCTGAGTTACCACTCACTGGGGACTGTGCGACCAAGGGGAGGAAACTCCTAGCTGGTACATCTTTCCTGTAGACCATAGAAGAAGGGGAATCCAATATCCCCTTGGATAATATTATACCTCTGTGGCTATCCCTTGATGTGTCCTCTTGAAAGCCCTGAAGATTGGAAAGGGGAGGCTCTTGGTCTGGCAGACTTTTTCAAATCCCACGCAGCTCCTCCACCCCCAAGGAAGTTCACATGCTGGACAAAGTCAGTGGAGTCCACATTGCCTTATGTAGTATGGACAGTACAGCACCAGCTCTCCTTCTAGCCCAGCAAGCACTGCCTTCCTTCTTTCCTGGCTAGGCAATTAAGCAGAAGCTCAGAGAATGGAAAATTGCACTTCTCTGTTCCCTACTGGGAATTTTCTTTCATGTGACAATCTGGCTCAGAGTGGGGATGGGGCAGCTGACAGAAGTTAGATAATCTTTCTGTTGCCCTCATATCAGTGCTGTCAAACTAACAAATACTCACTTCCCTAAGTAACCAGTGGAGCTGCTTGAAAAACAGGATTTTTTCATTAAACTTGGTGTGAAAAACATGTCCCTTTTGTATAGAAGAGTTGTGAAATGAGAGCATTTTTGCCCATTTCTAATAACCCAATGATTTACGGGGGCAGGGAAACCACAGATGGCTTAGTCCCAAGCACTCATAAACAGAGTGTTGTTTATATAGCTGACTAATGTTTTGCAAATATAGACAGATACAGGGTAGAGGGGAACTCACCTCTCTGGCCTGGGAAGTTACTGAACTAACAGTTGAGAGAAGAGGAATTTCCCAGCTTTCTCTCTGAAATCAAATGCTTGTATATAACGAGTGACCATTAGCACCTGGCATGATTTTCTTACTTTTCTCTGTCTCTTCCCCCACCCACCTCTTGGGGCTCAAAGACCAGATTAATTTGTTTATCTATTACATGCAAAAAAATGTATTAAAGGACAATGATTTGGGTTTCAAAGTCAACTGATCAAAAGTTAGAAAATGCCAGGTTTACAATTGGTTGCCATACTACCTTAATTTGCTTCTGTCATGTTACATGAATGAGGTCAGATGGAAAAAAATGGTATGTGATCATGCAATTCAAGGCTGTCTTCCAATAAATACGTACAAGTGATTTGACTTACAGTTATAAAATCAATCAAACAAAAAATTGCACTTCCTTTGCACCTTGCAACTTGAATAACGTTCTCTAATATGTTTCATGTACGTCCTTTCCGTTTAAAAACAAACAAACAAAAAAAGAAGAACGTTAAAGAACAGTTTGATTAGTGTCTCTACCCAACCACCCAAATATACTGGCTGGATTTGAAACCTGAATCATTAGCAATGCAAAACAGTACCTACTACAGTTACAGGACTCACTACAGTAACTGACAACAGAAGCCAGTTATCTCAGATGCAAGGATGTGTTGTTGTGACCATTAACTAGGTCCAGAGGGTGACTGGGAATAGCTGAATATGGCTTTCTTTCTCTGCACCACATTGTGTACCCAGGGAAGCACAAAATGCTGAGGCCAAGGCAGGGGCAAGGAGTGTTTGTGGCAGGAAGCCCCCCTGCTCCTGCTATCACTACCACAGCAAATCTCAGGTGCTCTCTGTGCAGTACCTGCTGCTGCTGCTGTTCTGGCAGGAGCATTTGGGTATTTCCTGTTCACTTCTCCCTAACTTGATCCTGGCAGGGGAAATACTGTGACCACTAAGGCGGTTTACCTAGGGACAGGGGCTAACTGCTTTTCTGGCACAGGGTAGTAACTCAGGCGGAAGTAATGTATAGTAACCCTACCACTTTGATTTCCAGTGGGAAGATCTTGGGTTTATGCCCACTTTCTGGTCCTGGGAGACTTTTCCCTAGCATGCTCCTACAGCCATATGGCTGAGGGCCAGCAAAACTCAGGGGCATCTGAACCCCAAACTTCCAGGTTTGGGCCTGCACAGAGGATGCCCGCCAAAGCATTTGGAAGCATCTGAAGCCCCAGATTGGGGTGGAGGATGTTTGCCGGTAGTAGGGCCACATATGGTTCTTGAATGACTCACGGATTTCAAATAGATTTTAGCTGATTTGACTTGGGACATGAAAAATTTTCCTTAAAAAATGCTGTAATCACCCATAGACTTACTACCTGGTGAGAGCTGCCAGGCCCTTTGAGAGCAAATCTTGCACAAGGACCTGCAGAAGAAGCACAGAGACCTTAACTGGCAGGCAGCCCCCTGGGCACTCCCTGTGCAGGCATGGAAAAACAGTGCATGGCAGAGACGACCATCAAATTGCCCGAGGCAGACCTGCCACTGGCAGGCAGAAACAATTTACCACCTTTTCTGGGACTGCCCATATGCTAGAGGTGTGGAAGAAAATCCATGTGCTCCTCCTGGTGGTGACAGGTTTCAGAAACCTGACCAGGGAAGTAGTTCTCTATGGGCACATGACCAGACAGTAAGGGACCCCAACAACCCACTTCGACCAGTTCACATCCTGATCCTGCTTCAGGTATTCATTTTGGAAAGCCAGGAACCTGCTCATAAACAGACACTCAACCCCGACAGTTGAAGACTGTATTAAAATGGGGCAGAGTGAAATGTACTGGTACTACAGAAAGACAGAAGAGACAATGGGAAAGAAATGACAGACCTCATATGGTGGAGAGGGGACTGGCACAGACTTTTGAGAGGAAAATCTCTGAAGAGAACAATGAGTAAAAGCACTGGGATGGTGATGGGTGTGCGGTGCGAACTGTGTAACAGGACTAAAACAGTTTAACCGTCAAAGTATGCTTTCGTCTACCAAGTGAACCACAGTGGTCACTTGACAAGTTGTTAAAGGTACAGGTTTTGTGTGTGTGTGTGTGTGTGTGTGTGTGTGTATTTGTGCAAAAAAAAGAGATCTGAACAAGCCTCCACAGTTTTTCTGAGGAACAGAAATGAGAGAAAGAAAAAGTCAATTCTTAAGTCTTTACACTCACCTAAAATCTGAGCAGAATTGTATGAGGCTTTCCTCCTGCCCATGGCAAACAACAAAGGTGTGAGAGCCTCTCAGAGAAAAGGTTGCAAGGATCTTTCAGAAGTACTAGGCAAGGCGAAGAGATGGTCACTCTCAGCTTCATCCTTCATTGGTTAATAAAGCTCTTCTCTCATAGTATCAGGGCATGGATGGATTGAGCACTCAGCTGAGGAGAAAGTTTTCCCTTCCCTTACCTCATATAGGAAGAGGGAGCTGCCTGGAGCATAGTTTTTTTCTTTGTTAATGGAGCCCTAACTCTGAAGGTGTGATGAACTAACACCGTAAAAATGTCACCAGTGGAGAAGGAAATCAATGCCAATGTCTTGTCCCTTTGGGGGCAAGTGCTGCCACTCCTCCAAGCATCTGTGCTGCACAGCCTCTCTCTCTAGACTGCTGCAAAGTGAAATGCAGTGCCTGGTCCTCAGAAGGAAGAAGGTGACTCAAAACAGATATCAATGATCACATCAGATAGGCGATACATAGGAAAGCAGATACGAGACTAAGGACCATCTCCTGAACCAGTAGTGGAACTATATTCAAGTTACACCGTAGAGGGTTAATTCATCCTGACCCTCAACACTTCCCACACTCCCCTCACTGCTCCCTTTATCTATTATTCTTAGATTTGCTGGTTCAGGTCTACACTGTGCAAACTATTTCTTAATAACAAAGGTTTTGAACTCAAGGTGGACTGTACATGGAACCTCAGATGCCACCGTTTCTCTTGGTATCCGTGATGGGGAGGGGACTCAAGAACCTGGATTTAAACCCACCTCTAGGGTTTGGAATCTATATCAGGTCCAAAGTTGGAAGGGGCCTATTTTTCTACCTGAGATTTGGACTGACCCTCCCCAAATCAGCTCCCTTGACTGTGTAGCCACAGAATCCAAAATCTATTCCTGTTTTACCTTTTCATCTGATCCCAATCTAAACTTAATGTTAATGTACACTTAGGTCTAAACAAAACCTCCTTTGCCCAAGCTGACATGATGGGGCCAAAAATCAAGCCAGTGAGTTTTGTTTGCACTGCACCTGGCCTAGTAAAGGGCTGTTCCATGGCAAAGACCTTTAGCAGCAACTGACTTTGGAAGGTACATTATGAGACAAAAATGGAAGTATGATACATGGCCTCCTTAATGGTAAAAAAAAAAGATGTTTCTCTTTGTACTTTTATAAAAGGTTTGCAGGCCAGGAAGCAGGTCACCTGGAACTCATCTGGTTTAATTTCTTTTCTTAAGCCTAAAAGAGCATAGTTTTGTACAGCAAAGATCCATGAAGTATTGGTCATTGCTTTCCAGCAATCCTCCGTGTCTTTAGCATAGGCCTCTAAGAGGCATCAGTGATTAATTTTTCAGATCTAATTGTTCACGGAGCATACATAGCTGTATGCAAGTATCAAAGATAGTCAGGTTAGCTCAGTGGAGTGCTGCCACCTAGCCGCAGGCAGCATTTCTGCATGTACAAATATGTTCCAGCAGCGTAAGAAATCATGTCACTACAGTTATGCCTGTGTGTATTCAAAGGTGCTGTGTTTTCCATAGTGGACACAGTGAAGAGTTAGAAATCAATAGTATTTGTGCTCAATCCCTGCTTCACCCTATTAGGTGATACTGTTTCTGCAGCTGTGGAGGAATTCTATCAGCCTAGACATACCACAAGCCCATTTCTAAAACTTTGTGATGCTCATCATTTTAAGGACACATGTCCAGTTCATTTTAAATGGTTTATCCTTCCAACCTTTCTGTAATGGAGAAGAAGAGGAAATAGATGAAGGAGGATATTGGTTCTCAACTTCTTAAGGTGACTGAGCCAGTTTATCAGGCTATGGTCTGGAATCAGATTCTGGACTTCTTAACAGGAGATACAGATGCAGCAAAGGTGACACAGAAACAAATGCCACAAGCAACTGAAGTCAGGCTTTAGCTTACACGAGCTTCCATACAGCTGCCATTGTTCTGCTGTGCAGCCCACAGTTCCTGGAGTTTTGACCACACTCCTTCCTGCTACTATGCGCTGCAAGGGTAAGTTGTGTTAGGCTATTTACACTGGTCCCATACTGTCCTTGACCTGCAGGAGGATTCATACAAGCAATATAGCAGTTTTAAAGCGTTTCGTCTCCACCACAACATGGCTGTAAGTAAGGTCCTATTAGACTCCTGCAGATCTGCCACAAAGACCTCACATACTGTATCTCTTCTACAACTCTTCAGATTACAGACAGTCGAGACACTGCATGGCAGAAATATTACAGGCGCCAGCATCATTATAAGACAACACAGGCTCATGTCTCCATATTTGGATCCAGTGCTGTGTTCACACATCTGCAAACTCAAAGCATGGTCTTTGATCCAGTCTATTTCACCCCCCGTGTGAAATTTATTCCTCCCATGTAAAGTCTGAGAATTCCAGCCGTATGCATAAAAGGTGATATCCACCAACCAGTTCAGGGTTTGGGTTGGTTTCAGTGCATAAAAACTGTATGTATTTGAGGCAGAACAGCTACAGTGCATTCCCAATTGCTTCCGGTGCACTACAGAAGTGGTCACTGCCCTGTTCCTGTATCAGCTTACACTGGGGAAGCCCATACTCTTTCTGATGTTTGGGGAGGGACATCTCTTCCAGCTTGTTTCAGATCCTTGCCTCTTGCATTGTTTCAACTCATTCTTCTGTTGCTGACACCATGTAGTATTTTGAAACATACAGTGATGATGTGTAAATTGCTTCAAATTATAGCAAGAAATTGGCTGCAACTCCCATGACATACTTTTATCCTAGTGTTTATTACAGTATTCTGATCCTCCAAGCAGCAAGCTGTGAGGGGGCCTTTCTTTCTAGAACACAGCCAACTTATATACAATCTCTTCTGCCTCCCCCATTATTTATACTGCATTCACTGTGGTGGTAGCTGAGCATGTAATACTGCACTCTCAGTCTTTTAAAAGTAAATGATGTGCTCTTAAACAAGAGTGAAACCAAGCCGGTGCTTGATGCTCTCTGTAACTACACATACAAGCTGACTGACATTCCTTAACCAAGGCAAAAGGAATTGTGCTCCTGAGAAAACCCACACGTCTTCACTGCGCTTCTTTTTGTAATACCTAATTTTGTTATGCTTTCAACTACCTGTGTATGTGCTATCACTTCATTTTTTTGTTTGTTTGTTAGATTTAGGCCCCAATTCAGCTAAGTGGCTTCAGCACACACTTCACTTCAACCATTTACTGATGCTTCATAAGTTATAATAATGATGTATTTTATGTATCGTGGCAAGAACCGCAGGGCCTAGTTGTTAGTTGAGACATGCTAGTGTTAGATGCTCCACAAATACATATCAAACAGTTGGTCTCTGCCCTAAAGAGTTATGATTGAATTCAATGTATGTGAGTGAATTGCTGAACCCTGCTTATTCCCCCTGACATCACCAACTGCAGGCACAGAGCCTTTGTAGTCTCTCTTGGTGCAGCAATTTGGGATATCCACATTCTACCATGATTCCTCTTCTAAATTGTTTTCCAAAGTTACCTGTACTAGAGATGCTCTACACCAATGTTATTTATGATCATTTTTCATCATTACAATAATCCACTAGCAACAAGTAACCCTTTGTCTAGCTGCCCTTGCACTAGGATGGGATCTTTGCCTATTTCAGAGTCATGATTTTGATTGACTTAAGGGCTATGTCCACACATGCAAGCACATGCGCGTGCAACAGCTCAAATAGAAGCGGTGCTAATTTGAGCCGGGGCTTTTTGCCTCAGCATATATGCTCAGACATGCACTTTGTTGTGGAGCATATTGTGCCCCTTAGGGCAAAATAACCCTGCCTGGCTCCTCCTGGATCTGCAGCCAGAGGGAGCTAGAGCCCAGGGCCAGCACCTGTGCTGTCCCCAGCAGTATAGAAAGCTGCCCTGTCCTGGCCCCATCCATACAAAAAGCTGCCCTGGCAAGCAGCTCAGGGCTACTCGCTCTCAGGAGCTTCTGGGGCCCTGCCAATTGGTACCTGGGGACACTACCCCTTGTGCCAGCTGGACTGCTGCAGCAGTATCCCAAATCCATTTTTAAAAATACCCCAAAAGCTATGTTCTTACACAGTTAAAATGAAAAACCACTCTACACACACACATATATCTAGAGAAAGAGAGAGACAGCAATCAGTTGAGTAATGCTTTATTAGTATATTTACAATGTTAAAGCAATTTGGAAGCCTACCAGTGTCTCTATCATCATGACCGTCACGGGACGGGGCCTAGGAGTGGCCGTGAACCCACTAGCGCCCCTCCTGCCGTGCCAATTAGGCGATTCAGCACCCTCTTATCCTCGCCCGCCACGTCTTTGATGTCAAATGGTTCAATTAGGGAGGCTGCCATCTATCGCCTAGACACTATACTGATATTACTTCCCCGTTCCAAGTGGGTACTCCAACACCCCCAGCCTTATGGGCAATGCGTGCCTCCTTGCCTCCCCTTTAGCACGCCCCAAGCCTCGCAGCTGTTCCTGGATGTTCTTCAGTCCCTTGCCCTCTAGCGCCCCTCTCTGGCACCCCTGGGCTTGCTGGCCTCTGTAGCCCTTCGGGGTTCTCTCTGGTCTACACCCCCACTGGGTGTCTGATGGTTACATGCACCCTGGGGCCGGGGCCACGCCCCTCACGCTCATGCCCCGCCCTCTCTGGGGCCGGGGCCGCGCCCCTCGCGCCCGGGCTTAGGGGGCTTGTAGCCGTGCCTAGCCCCCTGACCCTACATCCAGGTCATACGCCCTACCAGGCAACCGCTCTCGCGGGCTGGGGTCCCAACCCCACACTCACCGGACGCCTCTCCGGCACTCTAAAATGCTGTGCCCACTGTAGCACTGCTCACTGTGCCCCTGCTGGGCACCAGGAACCCCCAAGCTACTGGGTAGCCCCCATGAGGACTCCTCATGCCCCTACAGCCTCACCCGATCCTCCGGTCGGGGTCAACGCCCCCAACATGCACCCCACCAGTGCAAACAGCTGTGCCCGCCCGGCACCACTCGCTGTGCCCACTAGGCACCAGGAACCCCCAAATTATAAGGGAGCTCCTGTGAGACCTCCTTGCACCCCTACAGCCTCACCCAGTCCTCCAGTGTAACCACAACTAAGCCCAGAACCAAACAGCTGTAACATAGCCACAAGGAGCCTTCTGGCTCACAACATAAACTCCGTGCCACACTGGCTCTTAGCCGTACCTCCCTTAGGGTTCTCTCTTCCCCTGCATCGTTGCAGCCGGTCTGCATGGTCAGGCAGCAACCATCCACCCAGCCTGCTCAGCTCTCCCACACAGCTCCTGCTCCTGCAGCTGTCTGAAGGGAACTGCCAACTAGGCTTTGGTCTAGCTGTTTATAAAGGCCTGGCCCTGCCCCTTTTTGGTCATGTGACCAGCCTGGTTGCCCTAGCAAGCCACATCTGTGCTGCTTCAGGGAGCTTCAGCAGCCCTATTCCTACTGCTAGTAGCAGGCACCCTGGTGCCCTGCTACAATGACAAAATAAATTCTAAATACTTATATGTGTTGATGTGTACTTTTTGTTTTCTTCACACATGATGGGTGTGTGATGAGGGGATGTGGTGTTTGCAGGAAGGGGGTGAGTGGGGGGACTGGTGAAGGCGGGTGGTTGTATGTGGAGGGATGTGGGTCTGTGAGTAGATGTGGGGCAATTGCTGGGGGACTGTGGATGTGGGGGACCTTGTGACAGGGCTACTCAGGAGGGGTGGGTCCCCTGGCCCCCACAGGGTGCCAACCCCCCGCCCAGGGTCCCAGCTTGCCCCTGGAGGCCCACAGCCCCCATCCCCTACAGGGCCTCAGACCTCCTGCCCAGGGTCCCAGGCACCCTGGAGGCCGCCCCCCACCCAGGGCCCATAACTGACCTTTCACAGCAGCAGTGGGGGGACCACATGCCAAGCCCACCTAGGTCCTGCTGGCCCTGGGGCTCCTTCTGCCACCCAGCTGAGCTGGTGTCATGGTGGGGAACATGTGCCAACTCAGCCAGGTTCTGGGGCCCCTCTGCCACCCAGCTGTGCTGGGCGCATGGCACCGAGACCCGGCATGGCATGTGGTCCCCGTGTGCCAGGCCCAGCCGGGTCCTGTTGCCATTGGGGCTGCTCTGCCCTTCCTATAGTGGCAGGCCCAGACCCAGCACATGGGAACCGTGCAGAGCCAACCCAGGTCCTCCCAGCCCTGGGGCTATTCATGCCACCTGGCCATGTTGTTTGACTTTCTTACAGTTTCATAGTTGGTAGGGTTGGAAGGGACCTGAGCAGTTCATCAAGTCCGACCACCTGCCATGGGCAGGAAAGATTGCGTGTCTATCTAGCCTCCTTCTGAAGACCCCCAGGGTAGGAGCGAGCACCACTCCCCTTGGAAGTTGGCTCCAGTTCCTAGCCCCCCAGTCATGAAGTAGTGCCCCCTGATATCTAGCCTGAATCTACTGTCAGTCAACTTATGGCCGTTATTCCTCGTTACTCCCGGTAGTGCTCGGGGGGAACAGGGACTCTCCCATTGCCTGCTGGTCCCCCTTGGCCACTTTATAGACAGCCACCAGATCCCCTCTCAGCATTCTCTTGTGGAGGCTGAACAAGGTCAGGTCCCATAGCCTCTCCTTGTAGGGCCTGCCCTGCTGCCCCCTGATCATGCGAGTGGCCCTCCTCTGGACCCTCTCAATATTGTCCACATCCCTCCTGAAGTGCAGTGCCCAGAACTGGACGCAGTACTCCAACTGCAGCCTGATCAATGTTGCATAGAGGGGGAGGGTCACCTCCTTGGACCTGCTCGTGATGCATCTGTGGATGCACGACAAGGCGCAGTTAGTCTTCCTGACCACGTCCCCACACTGTGGGTCCATGTTCATTTTGGCATCAATATTGACTCCAAGATCCTTTTCTGCCTCTGCACTGACGAGAAGGGAGTTCCCCAGCCTGTAGATATGATGCTGGTTCTTCCTCCCCAGGTGCAGTACCTTGCACTTGTCAGCATTGATTCCCATCCTATTCTCATCCGCCCACCCCTGTAACCTGTCCAGATCTAGTTGTAGCCCATCCCTTTCCTCTAGCCTGTCTACTTCTCCCCACGTCTTAGTGTCATCCATGAATTTGAACAAGGTGCTTTTCACCACCTTGTCCAAGACGCTGATGAAGATGTTGAACAGTGCGGGCCTGAGAACCGAGCTCTGGGGAACCCCACTACCCACATCCCTCCAGGTCAAAAATGACCTGTCCACCACCACTCTCTGGGTTTGGCCCTCCCGCCAATTTATGACCCATCTGACTTTGTAGGCATCGCCACCACAGTTGCCTAATTTTTTAATGAGGATGGGGTGAGAGACAGTGTTGAAGGCCTTCCTAAAGTCCAGAAAGACTATGTCCACCATGACACCTGCATCCAAAGATTTTGTGACCTGGTCATAGAATGTAACCAGGTTGATCTGACAGGACCTGCCTCTAATGAACCCATGTTGGTTGCCAGTAAACATAATCTCCCCTGCTGGTCCCTTGCAAATGTACTCCTGGATAATTTTCTCAAAGAGCTTTCCCAGGACTGAGATTTCATAGATTTCATAGATTTCATAGACATTAGGGCTGGAAGGGACCTCGGGAGATCCTCGAGTCCAGCCCCCTGCCCAAAGGGCAGGAAGTCAGCTGGGTTCATAGGATAAGACTAACGGGCCTGTAGCTTCCTGCGTCCTCCTTCCTCCCTTTTTTGAAAACGGGGTCCACGTTGGCCCTTTTCCAGTCCTCTGGCACCTCACCAGATCACCACTCTTATATCTGAATGAAATAAAAAAATGCATATTTGCTATGAAGCTACCAATAAAATGACAACATCCTTGTTTGTCCTCTAGACTTAATTTCCCTTTGGATATTTTACAGTAAAGAATAATTCCCAGTTTGTTTTGAAACAGCAAATTCTGATCCAATAAAACTCTACCAAACTCCTTAATTAACTGGATTTCCCATTCATCCTCATATTCCTGAGTTAAGAAATGATAAGAGAGGTTTAGGAGGGGGTTCTTTTTTCTAGCTGCCTAGAGAGAATTGAGAATCTTGTTATCTATTCCAGCTCAGTGGTTTGACTGAAGATATTGCAAGGGGTAGAATGAGCAAAGGACTCAGGGAGCCAGGAAGTCTTCAGATACAATGCACTGTACCAGACTAATTCATTTTGCTTTGTTTGGCAAATCATTTCTCTTCTCTGAGTTTTGGTTTCCCCATTTGTGAAACAAGGGAAATAAGTGAAAGGCGTATTCACTGACTTGGAAAATATGGATTCATTTTCCAGTGATGCCCCAGGTTTCCTGCCTGACCTTGAGCAAAACACTGAATCACTGGACAAGTCAGTCCCCATCTGTAAAATAGGGATTCTAATATTTTCTTACCCATCCATCTTTTTGTCTGAAGTCAGTGGAGCTGTGTATTTGTCCAGTATGCAGCAAAATAGCAGCAGATTCTCAGCCAGAGCCTCTAGATGCGTATGATTGCACATATTACAACAAAGATGAAAGTTATATATTACTTTGAATACTTTTTTATATGTATATCTCAAATCTTGACGTTCACCTCTTTGCTGCTGAGTGGATTGAAACTGATTTGCCCCAGTAGATTTCACCCAGGTTTCTTAGATTATGTACTTTGGATAAGTCACAAAAGAAGACTGGGTTTTTGGGAGGTGCTCTGAAAGACAGTCCTATCAAATCCATCTTCTTGAATTACTTTTCCTTCGCAGTAAGGTTTACCAGCTGTAAAATTATTCTATTAAACTGTGATACAGCAGTTTGAAGTGATTCATTCTCCCATTTATTGATTTTTAGTCCAAGAACCTTCTTCTTATATTAGAACTGAAAATATTCTCTTTTTTTAACCATCTATGGAGAAATCAATTTTGTGCAATCTGGAAAACTTTATGGGGAAAAACTTCCTGTAGTGCATCTTCTTCTGATGTGACTTCTTAATCACTTTTCTGAGGTAGTAATGGTCCAGAATCATTTATGGATTGGGCTATTTAATGGATAATTCAAGTGCTCATTCTTATCAAATTAATTTCATGTGCAGCCTTCAAAATCCATTGAAAAATGTCAGGTTTAATAAATGACAGGAATCTTGGCAAAAACAGTTCTTGGAATGTCACTGTTAAAGTGTACTTAACTCACTGGAAATGGAAACTGAAGCATTTCTAACAGAGACAGATTAAATAACAATGATTAGAACTTAATATAACTATAAATCTATTAAAACTATCAATCTTCCCTTGGAAGGTTAATCACACTAAGGATGTGCATGATGTATTCAAGGGGGCAATTAGTAGTATGCACCTTGTTCTCCCTGCAAACAAAACACCATGCTTTTGATTGTGATACATTCATTCTCTGCCAAGTATGGTACTGTACATTAAGTGACGCAGAACCTTCATGAAATCAGTGGGCTCTTAAGACAGTTAAATACTTTTAGGATCTGGGAACAAATGTGTCTATTCTAACCCACTTCTGTTTAATCAGATCAGCTCAGGAACCCAAAATTGTTTCTCTGTAGTTTCCACTCCTCCTCCTACCCTGGGAGTCCCATATACACGTGCATGTGCGTGTGGGTATGTGCGCGCGGGTGTCTGTATGAATATAATATTATATATGTATACACACACACACACACACACACACGTGTGTAGTATAGTACAAGTTGCATACACACATGTGTATATATAATAATAATAATATTATATTCACACAGGCAGAGTCCTTGCTCACAATATGATTACCATTGATATCCAGTATGTTGCTTGTGGAAGTTAGGGATGATATAATATCATACCCTTATGACATCCTGTGGATTTTAAATGTATATTCCAAATAGAGAGAAGCTGGGGACCAAAATTTGTAGTCCAGAGGCCCATACCCCAGAGCAATATTCCAGGTTTTTTAGGTAATTGTTGTTAAAACTCTTCTATTATCTAGCAACACAGGAAAGCAATCTGGTAGGCAAACATTTATAAACCCAGTAAGATATTGACAGCATGGTTCTGCTATGAAAAGTGACTCTATAAAAATGTCATTTTCAGGCAGAAAGTTTATTGCTTCTCAGATCACAGCTCAGATTTCAAGCAAAAATAATATAAATATGAATTGTATATTTCTAACTGCCAGTCCTGAAAATGGCCTGTTCCTTGAGACCTTATTTTTCATTGCTTCATATCCTGTTTTCTCCTATACAAAGTATGGGCTGGTGTAAAACACTACGTATCTGATTTGGCAGAATTTTACATACACTTTGGGTGTGTGTTGCAGAGCACTCAGGTGCCCTGCACCTGGAAGTAGAAATGACTCGGGAGAGACCCCTAGCGGGGAGAAGGGGGAGGCTCAACTGCCAGTCACCAGGGCAGCACAGGTGCTGGTTGCTAGGGTAACCAATGGAACTAGCCAACAGGAAGGGGCAGGGCTTGGCCCCTTCTTAAGCCCAGGCATGAGGCCAGGAGGGCAGTTCCCCTCTGGCGGCCAAGGAGGGGGGAGCTTGGCCAGTGCAGAGAAAGAGGAAAAGATTGACTGCATGAGCATCCCCTGATTTCTGCCATGGGTTGTAGTATTTTCCCAGTAGGGATCAAATGTTGTTTGGACCGGACGGTTTAGTTTTATGTTATCACCCAGGGGCTTTTTGTTTTTGTGTTTACTGTTTTATCCAGAGGACCGGGTGAGGCTATTAGGGATTGGAGGAGGCCTCATGGGGACTGCACTGTAGCGTGGGGATCCTGGTGCCAGAGAGGGCGCAGCATTTGGGGGTGCATTGGCCCAGCCCCAGAGAAAGGGGGCAGTGAGCAATCCAGAACAGGGGGGCAGTGAGGAGCCTGGAGAGAGGGCTGCGAGGAGCTCCTGAGTCAGGAGGGGCAGCGAGGAGCCCCTGAGAAAGAAGGCAAGGACCACGTTAGTACCATCTGTGAGGCTTGGGCTGTGGTGTAGGGGTGGAAAAGGAGCTGCAGACAGTGCCCCCTGGCACCAGGCTGCATAAAGTGGGCAGCCTCCTGCTAATTACACCAGTCAATTAATCAATTAAGATCAAGGCGTGGCAGATGAGTAAGCAGGCGGCTGGCCCATAACAGGAGGGCGGAGCCACCAATAGAAAGGGTCCAGTAGAGATACTCCTGTCACAGTGTGTCTACTAGGGGTGTGTGAAGCAGGCCCTATTCAATTCGAATTCAGCCTGAATCAGGGACAGTGATTCAATTTGTTGATTTGGATAACTGTCCCTGATTTGATCTGGCCACATCTGAATCTGAAGATTTGATGTTGATTCAAAGAATCAGTGATTCAGCCATAGACACAGTTTTAAAAGTTTTTTCTGCATACCTCTAGGTACCAGGCGGCTCATGAGTGCTGTGATGCTGGGGCAGGTGGAGCATCCCACAGGATTGTGGAGGGGACATCCATGTGCTTGGCAACAAACTTGGAAGTGGACTGGAACCTCTTCCAGATGCTGGAGGCCCCCCCACATCCCCCTGGCTCGGCGAATGGCCACGGGGAGGACCCTGGGTGCCCGCCCCCAACCCAGGAGGCACCAGTTGCCAAGCCAGGGAACCGTGGGAGGGCCCTTCAGTGCACTCCCTGGTGGACCCAGAAGTGGACCAGAACTGCTTCTGGTCCACTTCTGGGTCTGCTGCCAAGCATGTTGGGGAGTCCCCTGCACTCCTGCAAGACGCTTCATCCACCCCAGCATCACAGCACTCATGAGATGCCTGTTACCTAGAGGTACATAGAAAAAACATTAACAGCTGTGTCTATGTCCAAACTGCCAAATCTTTCCGAATCTCTCCGAATCAATTTGGAGGGTTCTGATTCAATTCAGAGAGATTAAAGGGTCCTCTGATTCAATTAAGAGATTCAGCCACTGATGCCTCAGGACTAAATTATTCAGAGCCAGAGGATGTACAATAGCGTGCCACCAAAACTCTACTCACACAAGTAGGTAAACACGGAGGTACAACATCATGAATGAAGGACATTGTTAAGGCTTGATTTTGTGTTTGATGTTACACCATTGAAGCCATGTGCAAAACTCTCATTGACTTCACTAGCACAGATTAATTCCTTAATGAATCAGCTACTTATCTCTGAAGCGTGCAAAAGCGCTGAATGATTTTCCTTCTCTCCCTGAATTCTAGCAGCTCAGACAGATGCAATAATTAGATCACAAGAATGGATTGCTCAGTTCAGATCTACTGTGCAGTTTTGAAGACCTCATTTGGCTCATGGAACCTGCCTTAGCCAGAAGTTGCAAACTAGAGTATGTGTGAACCGGGCCCCCTCTACATGTGCAGGTTAAGGTACGATGGGATCTAATGCACAATCACACAATTGTGCCTCCTGCAATGAAACGTGCATGGCCTGGAACAGTGATTGTGGGATCATGCATTAGAACCCATCACGCCTTATTGCTGATTCAAGGGGAGCCCAATCCTGAGCTCTCCCTGCACTAGCAAGAAACAAGCTCCTGTGACTGGGAGCCCCCTCAGATGAGGGGTTCCTGACTGTGGGGGCACCCAATGCACCCCTTAGGGCTGGGAGATTGCAGCTGCACCCCATGGCTCCCATGACTCAGGTGGATCCCAGCAATGAGCGGACACTGCAGGGACCCAGCATCCATAGCTATTGAAAAGGGAAGGTGTGGGTCCCTTACTGAATGGGAGAGGCAACCTCATGACAGATGATGCAGAAAAGGCTGAAGTTCTCAATACTTATTTCACCTCAGTCTTCACAGGCAAGGTCAGCTCCCAGACTACTGCAGCAGGCACAGTTTGGGAAGGAGGGGAGCAGCCAACAGTGGCAAAAGAACAGATTAGGGACTATTTAGAAAAGCTGGAAACATACAAGTCCGCAGGGCCAGATGGGATACACCCAAGGGTGCTGAGGACGTTGGCTGATGTGATTGCAGAGCCACTAGCCATCATCTTTGAAACTCATGACAATCAGGAAAGGTCCTAGATGATTGGAAAAAGGCAAACATAGTGCCCATATTTAAGAAAGGGTGTGTCTCTGGCCTACAGATTTTTGTATGTGTGTATAATTGCATTATAATTACATGTGAAAAAAAGAAGGCTGGGATCAGGTCAGGATCAGCTCAAGAAGCCAAAAAAATTCAGAAAATTGCCGGAATCTAAAAGGCGGCAACTTTTAATCATGGATAACCTGACGCTATTGGGCAGCTTTTGATTCCTAAGGAATTTACACAAACTTGAAGCAAACAACAGCTGTATCATCCTGGGAATCATTGATCAATAACAGTCTATTTTATCTGCTACTAGGCTGTTAATTTGGTTCCATTTCCCATCACTGTTAGTTGTTTCTGGCTCAAAACAAATGCATTTTACTTAGAGTCAACAATGGGAGTTGGGACCAGAGCTTCAGGTAATAAGACCAGACAGCTTTGCATTTAGTTTTGTTATAACAATTCTACACAGATTAAAAAACTACCGAGACACAAAAGAAAATCCATTAAGGGGTAAAATTTTAGTGCAGAGATTTATCCACATGCATCCTGGTAATATTAATGAGAATCCCACTGTTAAATCCCTGTGCACATTCTTAAACATTTTGCCTAATGATCTTAGTTAAGCACAGAAAAGCAAACACAATTTGAAGCTGAATCTGTGTTTGACATTTCCTGATTCAATTATAAAACAAAACTGGGTTAATCATCTAGGGCTATATCCCTGGCACAGGCCGCTCAGCACAAATCAGGATGGGGGTAGGGAGTAAGGTCATAATCGTAATATAAAGCTTGCTTTCATAGAGCTAAAGAATATTTCATGCTTCCAACTTTTATGCTGATTTCCTGGACATGTACCCTTCTTAGTGTTTGGCCCTGGATTTCCATTTTTTGGCAAAGAAAATCCCCATGGCTCTATAATTCTGATGGCCTGGTCATAAAACACATTTACACAAATTTTAAAAGGAGCATACATATAATGTATAGCACTCCTCTGGTGTACTGGAATCTGGTGTAGAGTTACCCTGGGCAAAATAAGGGGGAAAATTACTCCAGCATAAATTACATTGATATAGGTGTGCATCTTTGCTGAATGCAAGAAGACTATTACAGGCTCTCCTACTACCTGGTGCTAGACATTGTGCCAGTAATAGTGCTTGTTGTGGCAGCTATGCTGTGGAGAGCTAGTTGACTCTCACTGTGAACATTGGTGTAACCCACTGGACAAAATCAATACAAGGTAAGCTGGTTTTAAAGTATCATATAACCTGACCCAGAAATGGAGTCCCTGTCTTTACCACTCCTGTTTCCTGTTGTGAGTCTTTTCAGGAAGTCCAAAAGAGCTCGAACTACCTGTGGGACACTTATGCTGTTGGGAGCCACACAACCAGCAGAGGTTTTCAGCAGCAGAGGACACCCATTTCAACCAAAAATGAATCCAACAACCTTTACTAGGCACCTGGAATATAATATTTAGAGACATGAGGTTAGAAAGTAAAGCAAGCAGAGGACTGGAAAAGGCCAATGTAGTCCCCATTTTCAAAAGAGGGAGGAAGGAGGACCCAGGAAACTACAGGCCCGTTAGTCTTCCCTTGGTCCTGGGAAAGGTCTTTGAGAAAATTATCCAGGAGCACATCTGCGAGGGACCAGTAGGGGAGATCATGCGTAGGGGCAATCAACATGGGTTCATTAGAGGCAGGTCCTGTCAGACCAACCCGGTCACCTTCTACGACCAGGTCACAAAATCCTTGGATACAGCTGTTGCGGTGGACATAGTCTTTCTGGACTTTAGGAAGGCCTTCAACACTGTCTCCTACCCCATTCTCATTAAAAAATTAGGCAACTGTGGTGTTGATGCCTACACAGTCAGATGGGTCGTTTTTGACCTGGAGGGATGTGGGCAATGGGGCTCCCCAGGGCTTGGTCCTTGGGCCCCGTGATGACTGGGGCCTTACATGTTGCACAGCCTGTCGGGTGCATAGCCCTGCCCCTCAACTCATTTGCCACAACTTGGATGTTAAATTATGAAGAGAGGGGGTTCAGTGGAGATCTTCATGGGAGGGCCTCCTGACACACAGCAGTATTCACAATTTTGTTTGGCGCGATGTTCCATGGGGCTCTGCCTCACCTACACCCCGTCCACTCGCCAACCGGATGAATATTTGTAGAGAGGGGATTTCGGCCCTGCGCGGTTGCCCACAGCTCGCCTCGGGTGAGGTCCCACGCTGACATGGATGCAGATGACTCTTCTTCCTCTGACCTCGAAGCATGGCCCACCTTCTCTAGGCTCCTTAATTTCCCTTTTCCTTTTTTTTTCCTCTCTTTTTTTTTCTCTTTTTTAGAAGAAATACTCCCCTGAGGAGGAGAGGGCTGTGGAGCTGCCTCCTTGGCCCCAGCCTCCTCCAGGGGCCTCAAATGCTTCCTCTGCCCTGCTCCCTACAGGGAGCTTCAAGGCTTCCCTCAGGTTGTCTTCAGCAGGGAGCTGGAGGGCTTCCCCTGCTCTGCCTCCTGCAGGGGGTCAAAAGTTTCCCCTGCATAGCCTGTTGGAGTTGTGCAGCCTGTGCCACTCCTCTTCCGCGCTGGAGCCTCAGCGTGTCTAACGTGCTGCCCCCCAGCACTCTCTCTCTCTGGCTCCCCCCAGCCCTGGTTCCAGTAGGGTTTTTCAACTCTCCCGTGGCAGCCGGTACAGCCGCCATGATTGGTCCAGCTGTTCCCCGTGCAGGAAACAGCTGATTAAACAGCCAGCGTAACACCAGCTCGCTCAGCTGCAGTCCTGGCTCTGGCTCTGGCTGCCCGGCAGGGGGTAATTCACCCCTGCCGGGGTTCTGTTTCCAGAGTTTGGGGCCCACGGGGATTACCCTCTCCTCTTCGGGAGCCTGTGGTGGCGCCTCACTGCCACAGGCCTGCACTGTTCAACATCTTCATCAGTGACTTGGACAAGGGGGTGAAAAGCTCTTTGTTCAAATTCACAGATGACACTAAGATGTGGGGAGAACTGGGCACGCTAGTGGAGAGGGACAGGCTACAACTAGATCTGAACAGGTTACAGAGGTGGGCGGATGAGAATAGGATGGGATTTAATACTGACAAGTGCAAGGTATTGCACCTGCGGAGGAAGAACCAGTACCATACCTACAGGCTGGGGAACTCCCTTCTCATCAGTGCAGAGGCAAAAAAGGATCTTGGAGTCATCGTTGATTCCAAGATGAACATGGGCCACCAATGTGAGGACGCAGTCAGGAAGGCCAGCCGCACCTTATCATGCATCCACAGATGCATCACGAGCAGGTCCAAGGAGGTGATCCTCCACCTCTATGCAACACTGGTCAGGCCGCAGCTGGAGTACTGTGTCCAGTTCTGGGCGCCGCACTTCAGGAGGGATGTGGACAGCATCGAGAGGGTACAGAGAAGGGCCACCCACATGATTGGGGGCACCAGGGCAGGCCCTATGAGCAGAGGCTATGGGACCTGAATGTGTTCAGCCCCAACAAGAGAAGGCTGAGAGGGGATCTGGTGGTCATTTACAAACTAGTCAGGGGGGACTAGCAGGCATTGGGAGAGTCTCTGTTCCCCCGAGCACTACTGGGAGTAATGAAGAAAAACGGCCATAAGTTGACAGAGAGTAGATTCAGGCTAGATATCAGGAGGCGCTACTTCACGGTCAGGGCGGCTAGGATCTGGAACCAACTTCCAAGGGAAGTGGTGCTTGCTCCTACCCTGGGGGTCTTTAAGAGAAGGCTGGATGAACACCTTGCCGGGGTCGTTTGACCCCAGCAATCTTTCCTGCCCGTGGCAGGGGTTCGGACTCGATGATCTGCTCAGGTCCCTTCTGACCCTACGAGCTATGAAACTATGAAGCCCTCCACTCATGTGCATCTCTGAAGCCAAACTTTCCCCACTTGCACGACGGTCCTGGATTCTATCCTACTGGACTGGCAACAAGATTCTTCTTACAGAGGTCTATCCTCTTAGCTCTGTTTCTTCAGTGATCAGAAATATTTTAGAAAAAATATTTTTTGGTTGGAAAATGTCAGTTTATTGAGCCCAGAGGCACCTGGTCCCCACTCTGAAACATTCTGCCAAGAAACTCACGTGGTTTCAAATCAACTTGGGACCATGCCCCTGGGATTCCAGAGTTTGTGGCTTTGTGGCAAATAGTAAACCCAGGCTTTCTACCATTGCCTAAAGGCCCCAGGAAACAGGCTTATCACTCAGTTTTGGCTTCTGGTTCTGAAGCCGGAAGCTTGGAAGTCCTAAGAACCCTGTCTGGTGCCTGTGGCTCAGAGCCTCCTTCTGTGGACCCAGAACCTATAACCTGGCAGTCCTCAGACAGGCTCCAACATCTGTGACTCAGGGGGAGTCTGTGTGCTAGGGCGGCCTGCAGGTCATTATGTCAGGCAGGTACCCTGTTACTCTGAGCTGGGGTGAAGCTAACCTGAATATCAGTGTTGCTCTGCAGCTGCCAGACAGGAATTCCAGGGATTCTAGTTTCTGGGAAATTTCAAAAGGTTTGAGTTCAATCCCATTCAGACTGAAACCAAACTTTGAAAAAAAAAATCCCAGTACCTCAATGCTGCTTTC
Organism: Crocodylus porosus; assembly: GCF_001723895.1. Classification (NCBI taxonomy): domain Eukaryota; kingdom Metazoa; phylum Chordata; order Crocodylia; family Crocodylidae; genus Crocodylus; species Crocodylus porosus. The sequence goes on along the minus strand of NW_017728911.1, from coordinate 27,377,394 downwards.
TGGCCAGCTCTATTCTCAACCTTTTACTATTTCCATGTGTTCTGGCAACTTTGTCTAGCAGTCATTAAAAGTTAATGGCCCAACTGATGGTTTTTCATTGTAATTCCCAAATTTTTAATTCATCTATGATTGTTCTTGATGACAGAGCATTCACAGCTATTGGCATGTTCCTGTCACTTAATTTCTTTCCTGGGACAGAGGGTAACTCCTTCATTCCACTAGATTACAACACAAACTGAGTGGAGGAACCATTTCATAAATACTTTTCACAAAAATAATACCAACATTTCCCATGTTCTCCATGCTCACCTTCATTCTTCCCCGCAACTGGGAGAGTTGTGCATAAAGTCAGTCCCAAGGCAGAAGTTATGCCAGAGGTTATTTCAGCCTGAGTAATAAACTAATGATGTATCTCACTACTGGGAGCATTACAGTGCTGTATTGTCTCCTATTATATTTAGAAAAGATTTGCTAATGTATGATGTTATTTGCATGATATTATGATACCTATGTATGATATAATGTGAGTCGCTAAATGGGGTTGGATGTCATCTGGCCTGGAAAGGAGTCTTCCCAAAGGAAACCCAGGTGCTGCAGAAAGTGAAGCTTTTCACTCTGTAAACTGCATTCTGAATTACACCGGTGTCGCTCCACTGTGCCAGCTGTGACAGCAAGGACAATTAAGCCAATGGAAGTCCCATCTCTCAAATGAGCTATGAAACTTGGGTAATAAATGCTTTGTGGGTTTCTTTTTTCAAATGAATATGCATGTCAGCTTTCATGTCCCAGCCAGATTTCAACTCAGGTAGTTACAGTGCGCTCTAAAATTACTCTAGAGTTTCAAATGATGGCATTGTCCTTTGCCTTCCTTCCTAACAACACTTGTGCAACATTGCCAATGTAGAATAGTCACCATCTTGCCAGCCCAGTTGTGGGGATGTTCGGGAGGTGGATAAAAGATTCCATTACCAGTCTATACAGCAGTGTCAGGATGAATGGTGCTATATAAATATAAAGGATTGTTTAAAAACCCATTCCAAACACTTTTAACATGTTAGCCATAATAATAGCCTGACTGTTTTATTTGGCAATAATCCAATTCCTTTGTCAGGATACACTACGTGGCTTTTGCCCTCCTAAACTAACCATTCAAGAGGTGGATTATTGGGTCATAAAATAGCATGATGGCAAAATTATCAAGAAAAACAATGATGTGTTTTTCTGTCAATGTAAGTTATGGATATATAATAAAAAGGGAAAACAAAATTCTGTAGCTAGTAAGTATAAAGGTGAGAGTTTTATTGCGGCTGTAAGTTCTGAAATGTGCATTTAATACAGTATGATCTTTACCCGCCTGACTTGCTTTTTTTGTGCACTGCCGTAATGAAAATAAATGTGAACTAGATGTTAGTGGTGTTAAAAAACTATAGCCAGCTAACATTTTCTTTAAGGGCACTAGGCAAAGAAAAGCAATACCAAACAGCCATGGCTGAAAGCAAAAATCTTAGGGCACTAAGAATTGTATGAGTGCAAAGAACAAATCCATCCTTAGCCGAAGTCAAAGGAATTGGCCTAGAGATTCATTTGCTTCATTGTACTTAAAGGAAAGCTGCCAAGATTAGAATTACAAGCCTAATATGTAGCCCTCATGGAGTGCTCTTTCATCAATAGGTCTCAATAGATTTTACAGAGGATATGTATAAAAGTAAGTACCATTGTCTCTGGCTTATAGAACTGAGGCTCAGAGGAGTGAAGAAGCAAAGGCACTTGACCAAAAATGCTTTTATATATCATACTAGTTACATCTGGCTGAAGTAAAAAATATTGATAATAGTCACCAGAGTTCGCCAAATAATTTCCTGAATGAATAGTGTTCAGCAACCAACTGAGCCTATTCAATTTTAAGTGTGTGTTTGTGTATACACACACACACACACACACATATGTTTTTAATCAAGTGTTTGACTCAAATGGAAACACCTGCAGAATGATGTGCTTGTGGAAGAGCTTTCTATCTGGTACAACAATTATCAATGACACTTGATGCTTATATCCTGGATAGTTTTCTCTAAAGGGCTCAGAAAGCTTTATAAATATGCAGGGTTAGACTGACCCCTTCAGCTCAGCCCTAAATAGCAGGCCCAGTAAGGAACTGTGATTTTTAGGGTAATCCTTCTTCTCCACACTAGATCTTGGGGGAAGTAGCTTAGGACCAGGCTGCTGCTTGTTTCCAGTTACTCCAAGCAGCGAGTGCACGAGACTGTGTGTGGGTAAGTCCCAGAGCAGGAAATTAATTCCCACACTATAAAGAGCCATCTTCCACCCCTTCCCCTTTTTCACCCTTGCATTTTCTGATACAAATAGATTGCAAGCTGTGCATTCAAAAACAATCCTACCAAAAGAAAACGCTCACCATACAGGTGACTTTCCTCTTGGGGAGAGGATAAGAGAATAAACATTAGCCCTTTGGCAAGGACTAATCATATTACTTACTGCGTGACTGGCAGGGGCTCAGATACCAATGGGACAAGTGTGAATTAAATGAACAATTCTCACTATTCACAGGTCCTGAGATTTTTTTTTGGCAGGGGGGAGGGGTGTCTCAAAGTCCCTGAATCTGGAATCAAGCTATCACTCAAGAATCTCAACTTTAAAAAAAAGTTTCCACATTTGTAACATGAAGTTGGTAAATATGACTCCCTAAAGGCTAGGAAAACTCAGGTGACAAATAAGATGCCCTCAAATTATATTAGATTTTAAGTAATTTGTAAGCTAGTTACCTGATTTTTATGGGCCTGACAAAGTATTGCTGAACACCAGCTTTGGCAGTATTGAAGTTTCCTTTTAATTTCTGTATGTGCTTTTGTAGCTTGGCTTACACCTCCTTCTGCAGTTGTTCATGTGTATATTGTTTGTTTTATTTTTCCTTCTAGTTCTTGAGTCTCTAACTAGAGAGATAACGCTGTGCAAGACAATTACTCAGATAGTACAAGATTAAAACATGCAACACATTTCTAGGAGCAAAAAGTTTTCTACATTTTGTCTCCTCCACATATGGAAAAGCGATGAAAGATTAAATGCAGCCTGCTCTAATTCCTTGCTACTCACAGAAGAGGGTTTTTCTTTCCTCCCTTGAAAGCTGAAAGATTGGTAGAAGATGAGGGGGAAAAAACGCCGAACTGATATGAGTTGTGAGAGAAATGTTTGTCAGCCATCAACTGTATGTAGTATCTTGTTTCTATGAGGCTGTTTTACTGCAGGCAAAACACAACAATATGGCAATGAATAAAATATTAAATATTAAATACTGCTGAGGCTTTTATAAGGATTTTTTTTATAGTTTTGTTAGGTCCGGCGGCATTCTTCTAATTACCCTGACACTGATACAGCCACATGCTAAAGCATCAATTCCACAGCATGTGGTTTTTGCAATAAAAAGATCACATAGTCACCTAGAGTAACTCAGCAACAAGTAGGAACTATTAGAGCCTGCAGACTCTCCTCCTGTACATAAATGTTCATTCAGTTGTCCATTCAGATGTGTCCCCGGTTATTACATTGCCAACTTACTAGAGTACATTTCAAGGTGATAACATCTGGTCAAAAGAAGTATCGATTTACTGAGCGAGCAAACTGAACACAAAATACTGGTGTTTTCCCTAGTAACCCCTCTCCAATATATGGCATAACAAGGCAAGCTGTTCTCTCCTGAAACACTCACTCTTCCATTCCACTACCTCTGGGACCTGATCCTGCAGAACTCCCTCTGCTTAAATTTCAGCAGGAATTTATGCCCCAGGCAGTAGAACAGGTGTGAACTCCATTGAAACAGTTCTCACAAATGGTGAGAATTAGAAGGCCCGCCCATTTTTTCCCATATACCCACCAGTGCTTGATCTAAGAACAGCAGCCACTGAATAGTCTGTGAACAATCAAGCACATTCAGATCTAGATTTCTGAAGCAAGGAATGGGCTCATACACAGCCACCAAAGAAGACTTTACGAACATGGAAGCAAACCAAACATATCTGGATCTTTTTGGAAGCGTCCCTTGAGATCTGAGATAATCTCCCAGCACGCAGAACACCACCCACGTTGGCTCTCAGGAGCTATAAAAATCCTGGCTATCTCCCTGGTTTTGTCTTTATTGTCAGTCCATCTGATTCTTAATCCTCCTTGGGATCAGTGTTTTCATCCTTATTTGGAAAGGGAAGGTTGATCAGGACATTAAAAGAAAAAATATATAATTACCTTCTCCCGTATCTTACTGTCAACAGCAAAACTCTCTTTGGCTTTGGGACAGGATAATATAAGGATGGCCCTGGCCAGGGAACCTCCTGCTAGATAATGCAGGCAGCAGGGTGGCACTCAGGACTGGGCTTTTCAATGGAGTTTTGCATGAGTGAGGACAGCGGTGCCATAACTTAATGGCAGCACTCTGGCAAGCACTAAAAATCATTCTTCTATAACCAGAGAGATACAAGAGAGGATAAATAACAGAAGGAAAGGAGGCAGGAAACCATGATAGTCATTTGTTTTCTTAGTCAGTATTCAGACAAGTATTTTATGCTAGCTGAACCTCTCTTCATGCACCTCTTCCTGTTCACTCCATTGTCACTTGAGTTTAGAGTAGTGCTGTGTTCCTCAAGGGGTGATATCCTGAATCAGCCTGGACATAACATTAGCAGACGACAGTGCCAGTGTCCTGTGTGATCTGTAACAATGGGCTGTCATCTCCAAGGTAATGTTCAAGGTGTTGTTTTACCAATGGGTCTCAGATTGCTTGAGTCTTGAGACCACTTCTACCCTTGTGTGACTACCACAGCTGGGGTTACAGAAAGGTAAATCTTAGCAAGGCATTTTCTTAGGGGGTCTTGACACTTTAGAACTTTCCTCCCTCTTGATATGAAAAAACTTAACTCTGTTAATATCTGTGCACAGACTCCAAGTACCCTGGTATGCCGTGGGGAGCCAGCGGGAACTGTATTTAGGCAAATGCAGAGCTTAGGATCCCAGATAGCAGGCACAGATTGGTAGACAGTGACACTCTAACCCTTCATCTGAAATGGCTTCTCTAATAAAGGGCCATGGGAAGGCTGGGTGGTGGAGCTTGTTTCCTGCACCTCACCTGTCACTCAGAAAAGTCAATTACTGGGACTCTGTTTACACTTGTTTTGGGAATTTTGCCCTTAAAAAATCATGCACTCTAAAAGTGGTGGAGCAAAAGCTCTTATCTTAGGTTGATTTTAAGGCTTGCCTTTCCAGTTTTGTCTGCCTTTATGTGCATTCACTTTTTCAGGGCCCAACATGACCTATTTAATGTATAGGCCTGTCTGCCACTCAGCATCTTACAACACGCCTGTGAAGTAGGGATGTATTATTGACTCTAACAAAGAGAACCTAAGTGGCTTTCCCCAGTCACATAGAAAACCTGTGGCAGAGCTGGGGGGAGAGGTGCCAGAATTTCTACATTCCAGTCCATTGCCTGATATGTGAGAACATCTTTCCTACATTCCAGTCCATTGCCTTACTTGCAAGACCATCATATTTCTGTTTCAGTAAATAATAGCTACTGTCGGTTGTTCTGTGCATATATTTCTTGTGTTCCCTGGGAACATTAGCACATATTCTATATTGAGGGGGCCTAATTCTTCTTAATTCTAATTATACTCTGACATGGAGTTGCACAAGGACCTTCTGTTTATGGTCTTCTCTGACATATTACTACTAAATATTGATTTTTAAGTACAGAAAGCCATACTGTTAATTTACAACTTGCTACTTTATATTACTCCCCACATTTCTCTTCTAAGGGTATGTTTACATCATAGCCATTGCTGTGACTGCAGTGTAGTGTGTAGAAACACCTGCATTAGTTTTAAATTATCTACTGTGGATACTAGTGCAGCAGTACAGAGCTTAGTGAAGTTTAGTGCAGCCTGGGCAAAGTTGTGTTTGGTCTTGGGTAGCCTGCTGGAATTATCAGGGCTAACTAGTTTAAAACAAGCTCAGATACGTCTACATTGCACAGTTGCGACTGCAGTGTAGACTTACTGGATATATCTACATGTGAAATTAATTTGAAGCAATAAACTCCAAAGCAGTTTAAACTGAAGTAAACTACTCCCAGGCTCAGCATCTACACGTGTGCCTGACACAACAGCAATTTGGGCCGGGGCGGAGCAGTTTATGCCAGGACCATTGGTATGGGGAGTCAACCCTGGGCTCTGGGTGGCACCATTGGGTGGCAGAGGGGCTGGCTGGTGCACAAGGGTGCTGAAAGTATGGAGCCATGTAGCTAGGCAGGAGTCTGGCTCCCTGCTAGCTGGGCTGACTGAGCATAATTTATGCCTGTGGTCAGAGTTTACACGTGTTTAACTGCAGTTAATTACCCCACCTTAAGATACTACTAACCCCGACTGTACTGTCTTATGGCAGCATTAATTAGTTTACTGCATCCTAATAGCGCTGCACGTGTAGATGGTGATGCTTTATTGTACAGCCAATTAGTCTACTCGACAGTTAAGTGCACGTGTAGACACAGCCACTGAGTGTTAACTTAGTAAGTGCAACTATACAATTTAGTTTGTCGGAATATTAGCAGCGATGATATCAATCACTAACAGAGTTAATGAGTTTTTTCACATTCCCGTAGCATGCGTGTGCCTGTACGTGCATGTTCATGTTTATGTTATTTTGCACAGACTGAACAGAATTTATTGCAGAAAAGAATGCATACCACAAAGTAAATTTTATGAAGCAGTATTAGGACTGCAAGGAACGTGATGTACTGTACATCCCAAATTTCCTCACAAGTGACTGAGATGCAATGAAATTTGTGATCTGTTTTCATAATACTTTAACTTCTAGCAACAAACCGATGTCGTTTTTAGAAAACTTGGAGTTATAGTAGCCAAAAAAACTTCAACTCCAGCGTGTAGATATGGGTAAGAATGACGTACCTTGGTATTCTGGAGGATTTGCTGCCTCCAGTTACAAATCTACTAATTAGCAATTTCCGAAAGGACAGAAGCATTCATAATCTCTTACAGTGCACCCATGCTTAAATCAAATGGCTACTACTGTGCAAATCGTGAAACCCTACAACAGTAAACTTGTTTTGATGACTGCTAGCCACATGAAGATTTGGGAGGACATTATTATACATCCACAGGCTCCAGAGATTGTAAAGTAAAGGAATAAAAATGCGACCCTAATATTAGTAAGGATAAACCTAATAAAGAAAGAAAAATAGCAGGAAAAAGAAAAATATTAGCCCTAAACTCAGTGTAAACTTGGGGGGACAAATAAGCACTTGATTTGTGCATAGAAAAACTACTTCACATAGAGTACATCTTTGCAGGATGTGTGTAAGATAGAGCAAGTGAGCAGGAGAGCATTTTATGTGTGTTCCTTTGCTGATTTATCTGGCAGACATCTCCACTAAGATCTGTAAAGTGCAAAGAGAAAGAGATTAACACAGAAGGAGCAGTAGGTGGGAAGTAATGGGCCACTTATTTCTAATGTTACAATCCCCTCCTCCTCTTGAGTTGAGAAGGAAAAAAGGCTGAAAACAAGGCAGAGGAAGAATTTGGGAGGGAGGGGTGATTTCCTTCTGATGTCATAATCCTCCTACTGATCAATTATGTCACAGTACTACAGCTCAAGAGTAAGTTGTTCACAGGGCAAGAGATAAATTGAGAGGGATGTGAAAAGTGGAGAGGGAGGAAAGATGAGGAGGGGGAGGGCCAGGGAGGAAGAGAGGAGATACCAGAAACGTTTGAAGTTCTAAGATGACTGATGCACAGTATGAATTACTAGCTGTACTATTTACTGATGGATCTTAAAATTTGCAGTGAATGAGATGTCAGGAGAAGCCTGTCTTCAAGTATAGAGTCTTGAAAACCCCCAGCTTTACTCTTCCCATGTATGTATTCATGACGTACAGTTCAGCATTTATTGTGATGTAAGATGGGTAAGTGTTGCTAGCGTATAACATATTTCTCTATATGGGGTGATAAGGAAAGGGGGATTTTCAAAGGTACGGAGAGGAGCTGGGTAAGAAATTCTCATTGAAGTGCAATGACATTAACCCTACATTTGAATGCATTTAGCATCCAAGCTAAGCTAGATTCGCTGCTGTGCCAAGCTTCTACAAAACATAGCAAAGATAGGATGGGAAGGAGAAGGTGTGTGCAATCATTTACTTCCCCATGAGTCTTTGCCTAGCCATAGTCTTCATACAGGGTAGAGCAGCCTGGGAGCTCCTCTTATGTGTGCTGGGTAGCCATGGTCCCACAGTGACTTCCTTCCAGCAGAGAATAACTGGAGCACAATGTGCATCAGTCACTTCTTTTCCCTCTTTGATCTCTGGATTTCCCTACTCCTCCTCAACAAGAATGGCCAACGAGAGAGAGAAACCAGATTCTGTTCTTCTTGCACAGCAGCTAGAGCATAAAGGTGATGGAGTGGAACTATACATCAAGCCTATTCTTGCCACGTTACTTATAAAGAGTTAATGAAGCCAGAGAGCTCCTTGAGATCCTTGGATGAAAAGTGCTGTCCAAGTGCAGATATCATTAATAATCATCAAAAGCCATGAAATTGTATCCTTAGGCAGAGAACAAGAGTAGCAACCCCTTCCATCAGCTCAATTATACATTTAAGATATTTGTGGGAAAACCCAAAGCAAGAATATGGCAAAACAGATGGTGATTGATGGGAGAATATATGTGGTCTAAGCATATTCAAAGTCTCACCTCCAAGCTTCGTAAGAAGCACAGAGAAAATCTCAAAAGTATTGTAAATATCTGTGAAACTATAAATACATCTTAGTTTATTACTTCCTCTGGTAAATCATTAACAAAAAAAACCCTGACAAAATTTTGATAGTGCAGATTAATTGGACCACTTCCCAAGGGGTTGGTCAGATCTATTTTGTTGTAAAACTTTTTATTGGTTGTTAATTTCAAGTTATTTCAACCATCTAAAACTTTATTATAGGGAAGGAATTCAGACAGTAAAATTTACAAGAACTAGATAACTGCCTAGAGATTTTTGGAAAACAAATGTTTAACTTTCTGAGCAATCAGATGGAGACTTTAGCCAGTGTAATGATCTCATTCCACTGTAAAGACGGAAGATTCTGACACAAGATATTCCCTTTGTAGCTGCAACAGACTCTTCTGGCACTGACAAAGAGTGTTTCTGAGACAGCAAGTTTAGACGGATCGTCACAGAACTTAGCAGTTTAGTGCTTTTGCCTTTGCTAAATAGACACCAAGACAGCCAGAGAGATGGAAAGACACTTTTACTTAAGATGCAGAATTTTCCTTTACATGTTAGGAGTGAACTTGGTACTCAGAATAGAGGCCAGCAGGTTGATAAGACTTCATGTGGCCCCCTTAACACTTCTGAGCTGACAGAACGATATATCCCAAATTGACAGTCCCACCAAATGACATCCTCCATCTGTAGAGCAGGGATGGTGACATGTGCAGCATCTGTGCAACACCGCCCCCCTCCCATTAGTCCTAGTAATGTCATTTCAACCTAACTAGTAGCTGAACTACTTCCACTGAAGTCAATGAGAGTCTTTCCATTGACTTGGAAGTTGGAAATGGCCCCTAATGAGAAGGATGAACAGTGCTGTGGGGAATCCAAAACCTTTTCAGCACATGAAGAGCTGAGTGAAAGACCCCTCCACATGCCAGTCTACAGGGCACATCCAGACCCCTGCTCTGACTGCCAAGGGGAGTGCTAATTAAGGGCAATTGTGCTGAGTCTAGTGGTTTCCACGCTGTAGATATGTGACTGCAAATGAGTGATCAGACCACCATCTCACTACACATCACAGGACAGCCAAAGAACATCAATTGTTTTGACGGCTGCTGGCTACTTGTAATTTTGAACGAGTGACTTGAAAGGGAAAGGCTCCATCTTGCCTGTAGTTTCCCTAGGAAGTAAAACGAATCCTTATTAGTGGTCATAAAAACATTCTTTATTTTCTTTTCTGGGTATCTTGAGGGAATATCACAACAGTACTTCTGAAGATTTCTCCTTTCACTTAGCTTGTCATATACAGCAATGACCACAGCAATGAATGTTGTTAGATTTCAGATGTACCAGTAGGTCAGCTGGGTTGCCTAGAGCATTAGGACATGGAAGATTTATGCTGGCCAATTTCCTTTCTTAATCAGAATATGATGAACAAATAACACATTTCATCTGCTCCTGTGGTTTTCTTTTTAATATACCAGAACTATGTTGGGCAGATCCTCAAATGATTTGTGCCCCTTGAGGACCTCGACCATAAACTTGTACTTCACTTATAAGGGCTTCATATAATTTTCTTCTTCAAGAATTTTTCATGTGGCTGCAGTATTCCTAAAAAGTGGCACAATGACAGACCTTGAGATTGAAATCCTGTCTTTAATCATCAGGTGATAGCGTAGCTGGTTTCTCTGCCTTGCCCTGCCAGTGTGTATGGGCATGCATAACTGATTTGTTATTTAGTAAATAGTTGATAGCTGCTGGAACAACTGCACTCCAGGTCAGATAGTCTGCCTGACAACGACAAGAGAAACCAGCAATATATTTACCTACTATCACAAAGAACGAGGCCACACAAAGCATCTGTGCATTACTCAAGTAGTCACAATCCTCATTTTTAAATGCCTCATGCATTATATAAGCATTTCTTTTGTATTGAAATTTCCCAACTCTGATGTTGCATGGAATCAAAGAACCACAAGCACTAGGCTGTGGTTAGACACAGGGACTGGTCCAGCCGTTTCCCTGTGTTCAACTTGAAAATTTAGAAGCAAGTTGTTAGTGTTGACAAGGATCTGCTGAGTATACCACCTGGTGAAAACTGTTAAAACAAAGGCCCAGAGCAGCCTTTGGGTTGCACCCAAATTCTTTTGGCTTGGAAAGGCCCAGTAGAGAACATGGTGCTGACCAAGGGTCACCAAAAGCTACTGCTCTATGCCAGGAACCCTTCCCGCTCATAAGCTGCATGATCCAGAAAGTTGGTGGTGGGCAGAGGGAGCATAAAATCAGCTTTTCTGTCTCTGGAATATCTCATAATTCCCCTCGCCTCCTCATCGTTCTTTCTCGGTGTGAAAATAGGGCTTGCATAAGGTCTGAGGATTCGTATGATACTGTTGTAATAATTCAGCAGAGCCAGCCTTATGGGTGGGCACTGCCCAGGGTGCCATGGTCAAGGGGCACCAAACACACACACACATACACATGCACATGTGTGTGCAGTCCACGCTCAGAGCAGTGATCTCTCCCCCTGCTCCACCCTACCCCAGCCAATCCCTGCCCTAGGAAGGGGGACCGGTGCCCAGCTCAATTCAGCCCAGCCATTTCAGGATGCCATTTTCCCTAAGGCCGGCTCTGTATTTCAGGCTTCCAGTTCTTAATTTAAAGCAATCATTCTCTCCAGATTTAAGTTAACTCAGTCCCCCAGCACCCCAGGATGCTTTGCACCTTCTTACAATTCCCCTCAGAGGGTGGGCAGGTTAACTTTGGCCCAAGCTTTCTGCTCCAACTGAGCAGGGAGGCATGCTCTAGCATCCCTCAGCTTCTGGCCTGGGCCGCTGCAGGCATGTGGCTGCATTTCCAGGATCAAAAGTGAACATCTGTTCACTTGCTTATTGGTACAATCTACACAGCTTAGAATAACCTGTGAAGACTGAATTGATTCAACCTCTGGCTTTTTAACTGCCTGTACTTAACCTAAGAGTAAAACTTGTTTCAACATGATGGAAAAATTCAAACAGGGGGTCCACGATTTGAGTTTATATAATATGTGGGGTTCAAATAGCTCCTAATGGCTTCCTCTGAGAACAGGGCTCCACTGTGAAAAGTACTGTGCAAGCCCATAGCAAGACACACTCTCTGCCCCAAGGAGTTTACCATCTAAATAGACAAGGTAAACAAAGGGAAGGGAAGGGAGGGCACAGAAATGCCAAGTGACTGATTTACTCAAAGTTGCTCAACATCCAAAGGCAGAAATCAGGTCTCCTGATTAGTAGGTCAGTGCCTAATCCATATAAACTACTTGACACACATATGAAGAAATTAAATAGATATTCATTGGGCGTGTCTACACAAGACATTTATTGTGAAGTAGACTAATTAGCTCCACAGTAGTCTTCTGATGTCCGTAGGTGCAGGGCTATTAGGCTGGAGTAAACTAATACACTCTTCAGCACGATAGTACTTCTAAATATAAGTACTACCTTGCTGTGGGGTTTTTCACTCTGCAGCAGCACACATATAAACGCTGACAGGGGCCCAAAGGTGCTTCAGCACAGAGGCTGCCTGCCGTCTGGCCCTATGCTGAAGCACCGTTGTGCCCCAGCCAGTTCCTCCACAGCATTCTGAGGTGGGTCAAAGCAGCCCTGGACTGGCAGGATGAGCCCCTGGGTTCTGTGCCAGCCCAGGGCTGCTCCAACCCAACTCAACATGCTGTGGTCCTAGGTGTATGTGTAAACATGGACCCCAAGAGCAATAAACTCAGGTGCAGTAAGTGCCAGAATTTATTGCATTACATTAATATGCATGTGTAAATGTGCCCATTAGTGCTCAGGACTAGTTTTCCAAGTCAGGCTCCCAAATTTTCATAACTAGACAACTAAATTATGAGCCTGATTTCCAAAAGTATGGAGTCCCCAGCAGTTCTGATTAAAACTTGAGGGATGGGCACTGAAAAACACCCAGAATTTTAAAAAAATCGACCTAATTAGGTGCCTAATAAGCATTTGGGAACTTTCACGCACTTAATTTTATAAATACTGGCTACAGTATTATGGTAACACAAGCTAGAGACAGATAAATAGATAGATACATGCTGAGGAATAACAAGAAAAGTCAGTGCCATGGTGGAGATTTGCTGACTGCTCATGAAATCACTGTTAACTAATTTAACACCAATAGCAGTTATGGGACACTAAAACTCCTATTCCTCCATTAATGCAGAGGTGTTTGGGATGGTTGCTTCAGGCCTGTTCACATGGTAGAATTTAGATTAAGAAAAACTTAAACCAAGTAAATTGTTTAATTCTGTTTTGTAAGAAAGTCCTGCACTTACAGCTTTTTGGGTGAATACAGTATGTTTCTGTGTAAACAGAATATCAAGGGCCTTATTCTATTCTTACTAAAATTTGAGACAAAACTCCCATTGGCTTCACTGGTATTGTATCAGGCCCCAAACCAATTAGGATAAAAGAGCTGGAAGTCATATTGTGCATTAAAGACGTCATCAAAAGCCCACTGACATCAACTGGAATTTATCTATTTACTTAAATGGGTGCTAGATCAATCCTCAAACAATTTTTTTTCAAGGTTATAGAAATTAATTCTAAATCTGGTTTTAATAAGAACAGGAATTAGTAAGATTCTGCGGCAGAAACAAAAATAATGGGAGCCAGAAAGAAAATCCTAGTTTAACTAGAGGTTAAAGTATGGATTAGAAGTATCTTCTTTCCTAGAACGGTATACCAATCTTTTCTAAAAAGCTGTATGAGCAGATGGCACTTAAGATAAGAATGTGAGAATATGTTACACTGAGATACCAAGGTGATGATAGAAGCCTTAAAATATAGATGAAGATAAAGAGGTTTAGATAATATCGTTCAGGAAGACTATCTGTTGTTTAAATTGCTGTATTAGAAACACACTGTCACCTTTCACTAACTGTTCCATTTTTCCAGGATACTATCAATTCACCAACAGACACATAAAATATTCTCTCCTCTTCTGTACCTAGTAGACTCCTGGTGGCCCCAGGCAAACTTTTAGTATCGCCCCACCCCACCTCCTCCCTTTGCCAGAGATAATGATAATAATAATCATTATTTCCACCATTTTCAGGCCTTCTTTCTGTCCAGGCCCCAGTTCGCCCATGCCTGTGACTGGCCTTGCTCCTCTTCCTTGGTTTGAATTTTCATTCACACTGGCTCGTAGTGGGTTGAAGCATTTATTTAGCTACTCTAATGCCTTAGGTAGGCTGAAATGATGTGTAAGGATAGCTAACCCAATGAGTACACCAGTTTCCAACTCTTCCTGTTGATCTTCTGTGCGTCTAAAGTCCTGGTCCTACATAAATTGTAAACAACTTAATACATCAAGCAAGCACTGACCAGATAATGACATGCTTGCACACGCTAATTGCAGTATTATACAAAGGATGTTACGCAGAAGAGAAGGTTGCTGGGACTGTTCCATTTCATGGGCACCTTAGTCAGTGACACAAGGGAAGCGTGATATAAGCTAAATAAATAAACATACTAGTGTTTTCAGGGGGAGAAAAAGCAATGAATTTCCCTTCTCTAACAACAGTTTTGAAACTATAAACCTGTCTGAGAAAAGAAAAGAACAGAAATAAAGAGGCAAACTGGCAAGATGATAGCAACAGGCTGAGACTGCAAATGAGCTTAACAGAAAAGCAAAGCAGAGAGATCACTGGGTTGAAACCAGTGAATGACAAGGACAGAAGAGTGTGACAAGGAAGTCATACAGCAGTGACTCAGGGAATTTAGAGAGGAAGTTACCAGGTAATGATGCCTAGAAAATGAATTACATCAGCTGGAGGGAGGAAGGGAGTATTAGGCGTGCCACAGCATTAAGTCTCACCTACATGGGAAATCCATCCACATTCAAGGGCCTGTTTAAAGTAGTCCTCTGATAAAACTGAAATGCAATGTCTTCCACAGGAGATGTGACTGCAATATATTTTAGCATGTTTCCAAAGCAGTGCTATAGACAAAATCTATAGCTGCTTGAAGTTTGGAATTTCAGTCTGACATGTCTGGATTGCAAGATCCATTTGTGTTTTAACCACCCTGAGGAACTACTGGTTTATGGCCAGTTTGACTCTATAAAATAAGAAACAGTTGACTCTTTAGGACCAGATCCTGTTCTAAGCCTCTGCCAAGGGTAGATCTTTTTATTTCCATTGAAGTTAATGGGATGGAATGCATTCATCATCTGGCATCTTGCTGAAGTACCCTGCAGGACCATGAGACCTTATCCTAATTTTCTAATGGCATGACATATCCATGGCACTTGCTTCAAAACATACCTTCATAGTTCTCTGCCTTTGCTTTTCTCCAAAAAGCTCTTTGAGGAATGCGCTTGATATGTTGTGAGTTCAGCAACAACACTCTGGACACTCCTGTGTTGAACTACAATTATTGATTATTATAACTCTCTGGAATCATATCCAAGGTGGATCTTAACAATTGCCCTCACTATATGTATGCAGAACTTACACTTGCTCTGACTTGACCCTGTCCAGTCCTGTGTGGGGAGAGGAACCAAGAAAGCCTCTGGCTCCTCAAGGCGGAGAACATGGAGTCCCCAGTGCTGCAAATCTGCCACAAGTAAACTGAACCCTGCAGTGCTGAACATGAGGGTTTTGGCCTTCAACGGACAGTACAAGGAAAACACAATAAGACACAACACCCCTTCCCCCTTGACAGAATAGTCAGCCAACCATTTGGATGGACTCTGCTTCCACTGTGGTCTTCCTATAGAACTGGACTCAGTGACGGGTTCAGCAGATGATGGCCCAGTCAGCCTATCTGGAGACTCAACAGCGATACTTTCCTTCTGACAGTGATGAAAAAGGGTTTGCATTGGTGGAAACAGGTAGGCACTTCCCCAGTATGTCTGTCGGTGGTGGATTGGTGCTTGGAGATTGCTCAGGTGTAGAGTTATCGAGAGGAGAACACCCACGCAGCTGGTCCACATGATGTCTCCAAACTTGTCCATCATCAGTCTGGACTGTATATGATATGGGTCCTGTGGTGCTTACAATTTTAGATTGAACCCACTGTGGACCTGTCCTGTGCTTCCAAGCAAACACAGTCTCTTGTGGAACAAAAAGACATAAGGTACCAGATGTCAATGCGGAGTCCAACTCCTTTTCTTTCCTGAACTGCATGTCTCTCACAATCTCTGGGTTAACACGATCAAGGCATGTCTTGAGACGACGACCCATAAGAAGCTCTGATGACCCTGTTGTATGGCAAGGAATTACATGCTGAGCAAACAGAAATCTAGCCAGTCTGGTAGGCCAGTCTCCTATAAGAATCCTTTTCAGTGCATCTTTTGCAGTCTGCATCATTCACTCAGTTTGCCCATTGGCCTGTGGCCTGCAAGGTGCAATGCTAACAGTTTGAATGAGGTTGTGGTAGGCAAAATCTTGGAACTCTGCTGAGGTGAACACACTGCCATCATCAAAAACAATAGTGCTGGGCGCCCCATGGGTTGCAAACACCTAACGGAGAGCTGTTATAGTGCCAGTTGATATAAGAGTTGAGACAGTAATCACTTCAAGCCATTTTGAGTACGAGTCAACAATAATTAAGAAGTTCTTACCTTGAAAAGACTCGGCAAAATCAATGTGGATGCATGACAAGGGTTTCTTTGTCATTTCCCAAGGGAATACTGGTGCCTTCAGTGAATTATGATGGGTTGCTTGACAAATGCTGTACTCCCTCACAACCCTTTCTATGTCATTGTCCATACCTGGCCACCATACATAACTTCTAGCCAGCACTTCCATCCTCACAATTCCTGGGTGTGCTGCATGCAGTGTTCTCAGTATGATTTGGTGTCCTGCTTGTGGAATTACAACACGATTTTCTCGCAAGAGGCAACCCTTGTCAGCAGACAGTTCAACATCTTCATCAACAACTTGGACAAGGGGGTGAAAAGCACCCTGTTCAAGTTTGCAGATGACACTAAGATGTGGGGGGGAGTGGACACACTAGAAGGGAGGAATAGGCTGCAATCAGACCTAGACAGGTTACAGGGGCGGGCAGACAAGAACAGGATGGATTTCAACACTGACAAGTGCAAGGTGATGCACCTGGGAGGAAGAACCAGCACTATACCTACAGGCTGGGGAACTCCCTTCTCATCAGTGCAGAGGCAGAAAAGGATCTTGGAGTCAACATTGATGCCAAGATGAACATGGGCCAGCAGTGTGGGGACGTGGTCAGGAGGTCCAACTTCACCTTGTCATACATCCACAGATGCATCTTGAGCAGGTCCAAGGAGGTGATCCTCCCCCTCTATGTGACACTGGTCAGGCTGCAGCTGGAGTACTGCATCCAATTCTGGGCGCCGCACTTCAGGAGGGATGTGGACACTATGGAGAGGGTCCAGAGGAGGCCACTCGCATGATCAGGGGACAGCAGGGCAGGCCCTACGAGGAGAGGCTACAGGACCTGAATCTGTTCAGCCTCCACAAGAGAAGGCTGAGGGGGGACCTAGTGGCCGTTTACAAACTGACCGGGGGGGACCAGCAGGCATTGGGGGAGCCCCTGTTCCCCCAAGCGCTATCAGGAGTGACTAGAAATAAAGGTGACAAGCTGGCAGAGGGTAGATTTAGGCTAGATATCAGGAGGCGCTACTTCACTGTCAGGGCAGCTAGGAGCTGGAACCAACTTCCAAGGGAAGTGGTGCTGGCTCCTATCCTGGGGGTGTAAGAAGAGGCTGGATGAACAACTTGCTGGGGTCGTTTGACCCCAGTACTCTTTCCTGCCATGGCAGGGGGTCGGACTTGATGATCTGCTCAGGTCCCTTCCGACCCTACCAGCTATGAAACTATGATGTGATGAAAATGGCCTGAATTCCCCAGCCAGTTTGTCGCAAGCCAGCCCCTCCACACCCAGTTGAGGACACGGGTAAGGATAAGGTCTTTTACAGCCATCCTTGCTATCTGATCAGCCTGAAGAGGGGCTTCTGACATGGATTCCAGCATGAACAGCATGTACCCCCAGTGGCTGGGGGCGCATGGCCACACTGGTGGTGGTGGTGGGAGCACGGCTGGGGGGTGGCGGGTGCCGACCGACGGTTGGCAACCACCTGCAGGCACTGCCAGCAGCATCAGCACTGGCCAGCGATGATAGTGGACCACCCACAGGCACCGCCGACACTGTTAGCTGCACCTTTTTGCAGGGGTTGCACCGTCACACTCAGGGGGTGCACGGTGTACCCGTATGCACCCCCTATGCGTTGCCCCTGGATTTCAGCATAAGGACTTCTGCTGGTGGAGGAGTACCACGATCAAGGATTTGTAATGGTATTTGTAGTGCTCAATGCATTAGCAATTGCAGTCATTTCCCCAGGCTTGTACATGAGTGTATAGTCATTTGCATTTAGCATGATGCTCCAGCATGGCATACAAGGAGACAAAATAGGAGGAGTTGGTTTGTCCATAGTAAAAATGCCAAGATGGGGTTTGTGGCCTGTTCAGATTTCCAATTTGTGGCCATAAACGTAACTGTGAATTTTTTTAGCTGCTGCAGTGATTGCCAGTGCTTCTTTATCAATCTGTACGTAGTTCCTCTCAGCTGAGGTCATTGTTCTTGAGTAAAAAGCAATGGATGCATCCATGCCATCAGGTAATGTGTGACTGAGGACAGCGACAACACCAAATGGTGAGGCATCACAAGTAATGGATAGTGGCTTCTACTCATCATAGTGAACAAGGACAGAGTCTGATGTCAGCAACTTCTTGACGCCCTGAAAGGCTTCATTGTGCTGACAAGTCCACTTCCACTAAGCTCCTTTATCTAGTAAATGATTAAAGGACTCTGCTATGATGGCTTTTGTCTTTCAAGATGTGATAAAAATTGAGAAGCCCTAAGAATGCTTGAAAATCCTGTCTGTATTTTGGTATAGGAGCATCATGTATTGCTTCTACCTTGTCCTCAACTGGGTGAATGCCAGAAGCATCAATCTGATATCCCAGAAAGTTGATACTGGAAGTTCCCAGTTGACTTTTCTCTCTTTTTACTCTGATACCTGCTTTATCAAATCTCTGTAAAACTTCTCTGAGTCTCTCAGTGAGTTTCTCTCTAGATGGCCCCATGAGCAACACATCACCAAAGTATGGAACAACTCTGGGAATTCCTGCTAGCATTTTCTCCATGAACTGCTGGAAAATTCCTGATGCCACAAAAATTCCAAACTGGAGGTGCTTGACAGGGAGTGCTCACTGGTGTGTAACTATTGTTTGGGCCTCAGCAGCCTTGTCATCCACTATCAATTGCTGATAGGCTTGAGCAAAGTCAAGTTTGACACAAACCTTCCCTCCTGGAAGAACAGACAGTAACTGGTTAATGGCAGGCACCAGGTGGGGGTCCTGCTTAGGTGCTTTATTAACAGTGCACTTGTAATCCCCACAGATGCGAATACTGCTGTTAGGTTTTAAAACAGGAACAACTTGTATGTACGATTGGCTCGAGAACTCCTAGTGTGATAAGCCAATCTAATTCTGCATCAATTTTCAGCCGCAGTGCAAAAGGTGCATGCCGAGCCTTCACACAGAGAGAGGCGATAGCAGGATCCATTTTGAACATCACAGGTGAACCAGAGTAAGTTCCTAATTCCTCAGAGAATAGGTGGGGAAACTCCCTTGCAAGCCTTTCCAGACTTTCTGTGCAGAGACTATATATGCCTTGAATACTGATTCCCAATGATGAGAACAAATTTCTCCCCGGAAGACTTTGTGGGACCCCTTCCTAACAATGAGGGGTAGATGCTGTCTAACAGATCCATACTGGACATCTACACTGCAGCTACCCAAAGCTTCCACAATCTGTCCATTGTAGTCATACAGATGACACTCAGGTTTCAATAACTTGGGGAAAGGGTGCCGAAACAACTGGAAGAATGTGTTTTCATCTATAAGGGATACTCCTGAACCTGAGTCCACTTCCGTTTTGTACTTCTTTCCATTTATTACTACAGTTGCAATCATCTCAGAACCTTGAGTTTCAACAACACCAACATTTTGAATCAAATATAGTTTTTGTACCTCACATTTTGGGGAGGACTCTAACCTGTGCATGGTTTGGGAGTGAATACATTTGCCACAGTCTTTTTGTCTCCCGGAACTGGCCTTCGAGCAGCAAGTCCTCTCTATGTGGCCCGTCTTCTTGCAGGTATGACACTCCACCTTCCTAAACCTGCACTTCCTTCATCTGTGTTGGCTGCCACAACTCAAATACTGTGGATTAACTGGCTTATGTGGTGCTGTTGGTGAGGGTGTAATATGCTGAATTTCCTGGTGGTGATCTGGTTCCTGATCTTTTTGAAGAAGTGGACATTGCTGGAGAATGCCTGGTGAATTTCTCACATTATGGGATACTGCTTCAGCTGGCAAGGCTTTTTCTTGAGCAGTAGCCACAGTCAAATTTGGTTCAGAGAGCAGATGATGTTGTGAACCCCACAGATGAGACGGTTGCAAAGCAGGCCATCCAGGAGAGCCACAAACTCACAAAATCAGCAAGGCAATGGAGCTCAGCCATGTAATCTGCTATTGGCCTTTTGGTCCCATTTAAAAAAAAATGAAATCTCTGCAGGGTAACAGATGGCCTCGGGCAAAAATGTGCCTTTAGCAGGGCAATTAGTTCAGCATAAGATGTAGTGTTTGGTTATGCAGGTTCTGTGAGCGAACGAACATTGGCAAATATTTTGGCACCACAGACTGTCAGGAGGATCGCACGCTTCTGTTCAAGGGTTTTCAACTTTGTTGGCTTCCAGGTAATAGGGTAGCCTTTCTGCATAAAGAGTCCCAAGAAGCCGACTGGCCCCTGTCAAATTCTTCTATATGCCCCAGTGTGGCCATTCACAAAACATAACTGGGTCTCATAATGGTATCCCACAATCTAGGGGGGACTTTTCAGCAAAGCATCCCATTCTCGTTGCCAGATGATAAGTTGTGAGTTCAGCAACAACACTCTGGACACTCCTGGGTTGAACTAACACGTCTTTATTATTATATTTCTCTGGAATCACATCCAGGGTGGATCTTAACAATGGCCCTCAGGATATGTATGCAGAACTTGTACTTGTTCTGCCTCTGACTTGACCTGTCCAGTCCTGTGGACAAAGAGGAACCAGGAAAGCCCCTGGCTCCTCGTGGCAGAGAACAAGGAGTCCCCAGTGCTGCAAAACTGCCACAAGCAAACTGAACCCTGCAGGGCTGAACATGAAGCCTTTGGCCTTCATGGGACAGTGCAAGGAAAACACAATAAGACACAACACCGCCGTGCTTTTCTATCTAAAAATTGAATGTGCAGAAAGAAACTTATTCGTAAAGAGAAGTAAGTAAGCAAGCAAGCAAAAGCACCAACTCACTCAATATCTATTTCATCTTTAGCCTTTTGCCCCTTCTTAACAATGTCCTGAACAAAACAAAAAGTCTTCTCTTCCCACTGGAGATTTCAAGGCAACTTTTGCCCTTCTGTATCTTCATTGACTTATTTCTGACCTTTTGTCAGATTTGAGCATGGTTGACAGTTCCTGGTTCTCTCTAATCACACAACTTTCTTTTTTTCTCATTTTATTTTATTTCAGCGAGGTTTTTGATATTATCAATGGCTCTATCTGGGATCACCTCTTTTGGTTCGATTTCTGCATCTTTAATAGTACATTTCCCACATGTAGTGTACAAAGATTTACACTAGCCCTGCACTAGCTCACTATTATTCCAAGAACCCATCCTTGGATTCTTCTTCATATAACTTCAACCCTGAAAACAGCTCACCGCACCGCTGAGGCGTACAATGCTCATTCCAAGTCTTCCAGGGACAGAAGCCCAGGAGTCTTTGTCTCACGTTTCTCTCCACCATCATGCACTTGACTCAGAAACTTCTCTTTCATTTTGGTGGGTCTCTGCAGGAGGTCTGGGGGGACATTGCTGCAGGAAGGTGACCTTTCACATCCACGGGTTCTGCAGCCATTGCTGGTCATCCTAAACTGGCCAAATGATCTGATCCCACCCCTTACTGCTCCTTCCCTCTGTGCAGCCTGCCACTTCCATTTGCTCACTACAAACTATTTTTTTTTGGAAACTTTTAAATAAGGATGCAAAACAGAGACAATCCTGGGGTGGAACCGAAATTGTGGGAACTTGACCTCAGATGCTCACAGTTTCCTGAGAGGAAGGCAGCTATTCCACAATGTACTGCAACCTTTTCCCACAACATAATGTGCCAGAGGAGGGTAGAGACGGGCAAGGCCTATCCTGGACGCAGTACGTGTTTGATGTTAAAAACTGGTGCTACACTACCCGGAAAAAGGAGCCGGCTGAGAACTCACTCCCTATTTTGCTGGTGAAATGTTTGAGCTGGTATTTCTCCTATCCAAGACTGTCTGTTGTAAACACCTGGGATATGACGTTCCCAAACATTTTAGACTCCAGGCACCCCTTGGAAAATGCTAGGTCTCAGTTGCCACTGACTTTTTTGATTACAAAAATATTAGAGCGGTTCTCCTTATCTCTCTCTTGTCCTTTCTTGCAGGCTCCACCTCCTTCCCTTGGCTAGCCACCCAGGCACTTGCTCTTTGGCTTGTGCCTGGGTTCTTCTCTCTGGGCTTCTGCCCTTTCCCTCGCCTGCCTTCAGGCCACCACCTCACTCCTCGTCTTCGAATCCCACCCTGCCTTTCTGCTCTCATCCCAGCTGCCTCCCAGGCAGCGAGGCCATGCTCTGCGTGGAAAACGCTGCATTAAAAAATGGCCTTTATTACCGCTCTATAAAGAAGTGGTAGCGTTACACCCAGGCTGGCTCTGAGGGGCTGTTATTATATACCTGGAGAAGTACAAGAGAAGCCAAAGCAAATTCCTCTGAGCTTTGCACATGTTTTTTGGGATAGCCTCACCCAGGCAGCACCCGTCCGGGGCGCTGGGAGACGCGGCCCAGGCCGGGGGGTGGAGGGGTTTCCAGTCTTGCCAACTCATGTTGTTGGGTGTTGCACTTAAAGTCCCCGCTTTGGGCAGGTGAAACCCGTAGCTCTTTCTTTTACCTCAATATATAAATATATATTTAAAAAGAGCTAAGTTTTTCACCTGCCCGAAGCGGGGACTTTAAAAACAATGCCAGCCATCGTGAAAGTTGGCAATCCTGGCTTTAATACAGCTCAGGGGCAAATCTGGGTGCCTTGGCCAATGGAGGGTGCAGGGAAACTGAGTCACGGCCTCTGCCATTGCTCTTATTCCTGACGTCGCCTCATTGACCCCCTGGCGGGCGCTGGCCCTTTAAATCCCCCCCCACCCCCTCCCAGTTGTGTGGTTTTTGTCGGCCGCGGCAGCCTGGGGCCGCTGCACAGCCCGGCTCCGCCAATCAGCGCCCGCCCGCGTCACTCCCGGGCAACGACACGGGGCAAGGGGGGGAGGAAAAGTTTAGTGAAGAGCGAGGAGCGCGGGGCCGGCGGCGGCGGGAGCGGCCCCGGGGCCAGGTGAGCATGGGGGTGCGGGCCGGCAGGGGCCCCCACTCAGCCCCCAAGACGGGAGGTGCCGGGACATACCCCCGCCCCCGAGCAAGTCCGGACTTGAACCGCGCCTGCCCCGAGCCGCCCTTGTTCCGGGGTGGGGGGCGCTCTACGGGCCCGACACTCGTTACATGTATGGTGGGATCTGGGCTCTCTCCCTTGTGCTTGGGGTGTGTGTGTGCTGTATAAAACCTTGCCACACGTTACATATGGTGGGATCCCAGCTCCCTCCCTTGTGCTGGGGGGGGTTGTGATCTAAGAATGTGGCACACGTTACATATATGGTGGGATCCAGGGCCCCCCCTTGTGTCTGAGGGGGTTGGTGCCATAAGGCCATGGCATGCGTTACATATATGGTGGGATCTGGTCTCCCTCCCTTTGCCTGGGTTGGGCCCAGCTCTAGGTTTCTGCTCTACGTCACATGTATGATGCAATGCACTGAGCATTCATGCCATAAAGGAAGAGGAGCCACATGCTCAAAAGTAACTTTCCTGTGATAAACGTGACTCTCCGGCTGTAAAAAAGCCGACCGGCTAGAAATTCAGTGTTTGGAAATGCGGAACAACTCTGTTGGCTTGTATGGGGCTTTGATTTGAATGTGTGGCATGGCCCCTTGAGGGTGCTCCCCCCACACCCCTTTGGTGCCTTGGCTCCTTGGCTCCTCCTAGGAGCTGTCAAGCTCCCACCAGTTCTCCCAGTCCGTGTGCGACTGCCCTCCCGTTGCCCTCCTCTGCGACCTTACCATGCTCCTTCACCTGTGGTGTCACAGAAGCTGGACCTGTGCCAGCCTCCCGGCCCTTCTTGTCCTGCCAGCTTGTTTCTTCCAGCGTCTGGATCGCTTTTATAGCTGTCCTTTGAATTCCCCCTTGCCTGCTTTTGAGGTGCCCAGAAAGGATCTGCCTGTTAGGTGTGGTTCCCCTCCCCTCCAAGAGGAGGGCTCTGCTGTGTGCCTACCTTCAGCAAAAACCTCTGTAGGGAGCTTTGCTTTGTTGGATGCCTGTGTGCTTTTATTCCTATTTTTTTTCTTATGCTTTCAGGTCTCTTCCTATTTCTCTTTAAGAGCAATTCATTTAGTGTATTATGCATGTGGAAAATGATTTCAGGTTTGACTTATTTTTGCATTCAAAACTCAGATGATATTAGGTATGAAAATGTGGCCAAAAATTGTTTAAATTTCAGTATCTGCCTTCTTTTTTAAACTCTCAACAAATGATTTGCCACCATCGCTTTAAAGTTATGTGAAGAGGACAGTAATTTTAAAGGTCTCTTGCAGTGATGGTTAGTACTGGTAAAGGCATCTCCCATGCCTATGTAAATGTGTACTTTCTTATAATAACTATACATTTTATAAATTGTTAATATTAATGAAAATACATAAACTTGTGGCTCAGTTTTCTGGGCTGCAACTGGGATATACAGTAGTTATGCATATGTTTTTGAGGACTATTTCTGAATGTAGCGTTACACTTGCTTGTACAGACTTACTACAAATTCAGTTTCAGTGTATACAAAACAGCAAGGGTTCATAGACCTTTCCACTGAATTCAGCCACTTCAATCACACTATCTGGTACTACTTATCTGGTATCAACAGACCCTCCGAGATGCTTTCTCGTGGTCTGTGGCTAAAGGAGGTGATGGGTGATACCTGCTTTCAGCTGTGCCATTCTACAAGGTTTGGCCTCTGGTCCCAGACCTAATGAATACCAGCATGGCAGCCCCCTGGGAGCGTCTGGGAATTACAAAGTACAGGAAGTGTCATGGTCATAAGTGTGCAAACAACACTCTGCTCTGTTTACACTTCCCAGAAGATCATCCCTATATTGGAGTAAAGACGAATTGAAGGCAATTTATATCCCTCTTGCCAGCAGAGGGAAAGAGTTTGTTTGCTGTCCTGTCAGTGGAGACCTTAAGCTGGTTAACTTCTGGTTTTGTTGTGGACTTTCCCCATAGCATCTGTTGCAGAATTGCATCCTCCTTCCTGTGACCCTGAAAACTGAACACTCCTCTGTCTGATGAAGACCCGGCCTTGTTCACATGCATGTTTTGTCCTCTCCGGACTTGATAATTGCATTCCATTTACCTTGGATTGACAGTGTTAGCCCCCTCCCCCCCCCACCAGAAAGGCTTCAAGCTTATTGGGTGCCCTTCACTCTGCTGCTGCTCTATTTACAGGGTGTCTGTTGAATAAAGAGTCAGGTTCAGGGTCTCTCCACACACTCCATGGTTATGGTTTCAGATGCCTGAAGTTCAGCCTGTCTGGGACCTTGACTGACATTAGTGGCATTGCTCTGGAAGTGTATATCACTATGCTGATTACATAGGAGATAATGTGTTTTCTGATGATGATGTTCACATCTGTAGATCTAGACGCATACAAAAAAACCCACAGAACTTCCAGCTTGAAGTGCAGATCCCTGCCCCTTGACCATGCTTTCCCTGTAGCAACTTGCTAGCATGCCTGGAAAAAGCAAACTCCACATAATCTCATACAGCTAACTAATGTCAGAGGGGTATAAAAGACTACCTGATTGCTATAAATCATTTATTTGTTCAGGGATATGCTCTGATACTATACCCATCACAGTGATATAAGAATGTGAACACAATACTGGGGATTATTGTTCCAAAAATACTGGCACGTAAGAAATAGCCACAGTGTATGTTCGTGTCGTCTAGATCGAGTGAATAATAGCTATTTGAAGTTGAATATATCTTTTCCAAGCAGAATTTAGTAGTACATACATACACCATTTACAAGATTCCTGGAAGTAAACTTGTTTACATCAAGTTTAAAGGCAGGACTTTATGTCAACAAGCCTTTCCTCAAAAAAGAGAGAGAGAGAAGTGGGAAACTACATGTCTTCTTCTCTCACCCTTTTTTAATAAAAGACTTGTTTACATCAGGTTTAAAGGCAGGACTTGATATCAACAAGTTTACTTCTAATTCTGCCATTCTACTTAACAGTATAAAAAGGTTACAAGTTAGAGCTGTAATTCTTAAATTCTTCCTAGTGCTGGCACACTTGATAGCCATACAGGCCAAAGTCTCTTCTCCTTAATAGGCACAGCGTGAGTAAACTGTAGTTCTCTGTATTGCTTTGCTACTTATTAACCTGAAGAAAACCTGTAATGTGTGTAAGAGTGTTGGAAAATGGTGCAAGTTGTCAAAGAGCTTTTGCAGTTTGCGTGTGTCCATTGGGAACTGGACTGAGACTAGTGTCTTTTAATCTAAATGGCAGAACAGCCATGAGAGAATAGCTTTTGATCACTGGTCTCCAAACTGGTGACATAGAAGTGAAGGCTCATTTCTTTATCATCTGAGCTATTGGGTCTTCTAACTCAGTGTCTTTTATAGATTTAAACATTACAGCATAAATGGACTTCTAGATCTACAATTACAAAAATCAAAGGAGACTAAAGCACTTCTGTTGCTGTCCCTAGTGCAAAGTGGCAGTGGTAGTGGCAGTAACAGGAGCTAAGACTTGAATCTTTTGTTTTAAGCTTGCCCTTGTTTAGAGCTTCCCCAGTTAAGTAATAGATTGCAGCTATGATCACTTTTTACCCCCTGCTGTTTCTGCTAGCATTATAAGAGAAGCAGAGGTATATCTTAAGTCTTCAGAAGCTGAAATAAAATGAATTTCTCAAATCTGGAATGATTCAGGAAAACACCAAAATGGAATGAAACCTGTGAAATTAGTTTCTTTCATACTCCTCTTCAGCAATCCCTGAAGTGGTTTTCTAGGAGACAGGACAGTGACTTCAGTAACAAAATCCTTCTAAATTTTTTACCTTGAAATTCAGGTGTGTTCACGCATGAACTTGGTGATGAGGTGACAGGAACTAGCTGTGAAGTTTGAATCTGAGTTAGATTCTGATAAACTCCTTAAATTTGGAGGGGTGTTTACAAGGGTAGCTAAATATTTTTGGGGACACTTAAAGCAAGTAGTTCTCCACACCTTTCCTGCCCCCTTGCATTTCTTATGTGATATGAGCTGGAACATCCAAGTAACTGGCACAAGTGGCTGCACTGCTGTGGTGGTATAAATACATGAGGATTGTGTAAAGCTCTCTGGGTTTGTTCAGGAAAGGTACCATGTGAATACATGTTATAAAACAAGCAAGCTACTAAACTGGTTTTAGAGCGGGAGACATTCCTCTTTTCCAGAGTGGCTTTGGTGGTAAGAATTTCTGACTGTTTGTTGTTTTCCCAGGCCATTAAACTTAATTCATTCCACATTGCAGCTTTGAAATTTGTCCCAGGTATTTCACTGTGACCCTTAATAAGTCTTACTCACATGGTGCCTTGTTTGCATGAACTGTGTTCTTGCCATTGATTACTTAGATTGCATGGCACTTCCTATGATTTAATATCGTCTTTTGCAAGCATAGCAGCACAATTGTATCCAGGTATTCTTACTAACATCATTAGTGTAGTGCATTCAGTTTCCTGGATTGTTGAAGTTAGGGCTTTAAAGTGATTCTTAGTTAACCCTTCTTAAAGTTAGCCCATTTCTTGTAGTACCCTTTGCTTATGAATGTGATGTATGTGTATTGCCATCTATTGAACCTTGTATTTTGCTGTGACTGTTCCTCTTATTTGCTGTGAGTTAGCCATAATACAAGATCTTCAGTGGCAAAGTACTTTAGAAGGGGTACATCTATGTTTCTAGTACATGCTGGAGGTTCTGCTTAGCCTCTAACGTAAGTGAAATAGGCATCCATTTAGGAGTGTATACTAGACCTTAATTGTGCTTGGGGGTGGGAACTGGGGAGCTGCTGTAGTCTGGAAGGGAGAGGTGAAAACCTATCTATGCATCCTTCCTGCTCCCTTCTGAGTATCAGCACAAACATGTTTGTTTTTGAAAATCTATAGCCTGTTTCATTTTTAGGTTTAATGACTTGCTCACTATCACTGTTCCCATGAAAATATTGCAGTGCATTAAATGTGCAAGCTTTGTAGCTATGGTGGCACTGAAATACTTCCATTGTGGTGGCATGGACTTGTCTTGTGGGGCTACTTCCCTTTTGCACTGGATGGAGTGGGTCAAAAAGAAGTGGTATTCCTTAAGGGGTGCCTGGGAGTGCATGTGTTCCTAATGAACTATGGTACCAGATACCTCTATACTGTGTTTTAATATATTTTTCTAAATTCTAAACTTTTCACTTGTGTAGACTTAGTTGTAGAATCGCTCACAAGGTTTGCCCTTACGTTAATTAGGTTGTGTCCAAGAGCTTAATTGGGAACTGATCCAGTGTTTTTTTTGTACAGTACAGTTACTAAGAATAAAGATCTGCTGCATGAAATACTGACTATTAATATAGTTGGATTTAATTACCAATTAAAGGAAGCATGAATTTTAGGTAAACAAAGTCTGAGTCAGCAAAAAAATAGTTTCTCTGGCACAAGCACAGATCCTTATAAGATTAAGATCCTGGTTTCCATAGCACAAACTTTTTTTGTGCTGAATCATGTCTTGAATTAGCAGAAGAAAGCAATTTTGAAACTGGCAACTTCATGATTTTTAAAGTTAGATAACTAATTCTTATCTTTTGAGTTCTGTATAGTGTACTCAGTCTTTTGCAGTAAGTGCACAGCAAAACTAAACTACATTTTATTGCATTGGTAAAGCAAGTAGTAGTTAAATTTTACATTAAAACTGAATTCTTGTCAGTTCACTTAGATTATTTAGTCCTTTAGTAATAATTGGGTTTGAAAAAAAAGGGTATCTGTACCATTATCTGCATGTTTTTAGGTAAATAATGCCTGATGAAACTATGTACTTGCAAGAGTACTTTGTTCAAGGTCTAACATGGCAAAATCTAAGCTTTTCTTGTTTGGTTTTACTGGAGGGTGCTTAAGCTGTGTCACTTGGTAATGAAACTAGTCAAAATCTTGCAGTTGAACGCTGTAGTTTGGCACAACTACACTCATGTACTGTTTCTTTAAGAAACCAGCTTGCCCAGGGTGTTTTAACCTGCTGAACCTAACCTGCTAGCAAGGAAAAGTTCTTTAAATAATGGATATTAGGTTTTACCAATCGGAGGTTCCATCTTCCCTAAAAAGGTGGAGTTTTTTCGTTCCAGCCAATGGAGGGGAAGGAGGTGGGGTTTGGTGTTCAGGCTAGGTTGCTCTGGAGTACAGCTTCAAGTGAAGTTAATCTGGGGTGAAGCAAACAGAAAATTGTGCAGATTTTGTTGGTAGGATTTTTTGGTTCTAATCTTGTTGTGTTGGTTTGACCCTTGTAGGCACTTAGGTTCATGTGTGTATCAATTTCTATTCGTTGCTTTGTTTTCTGATGCTGGCAGAATATTAACATTTATGCAGGGAAGCAGAACAAAAGGGCTCTTTAGACAGGAAATAAGGTGTTGAGAGATTCAAACTTGACTGAGTTTTTCTTCCATTTATTTGTAGTTGAACCCCCCTATTTTTTATTCAGAAAGGTCAAGTTGTGCAACAGTACGAAGGAGCAAGAATGGGAAAATATTGAAGATCGAACTGTTTTCCTTTTAACATTGTGTAACTCTGAAAGCTTGCTCTTTTTTTTTTTTTTTTTTTTTTAACTCTAACTTCTCTGATTTCTGATGAGACTTGAACTAACTGAATGTGACAGTTTTGATTGGATTATTTAATGATAGCATTTGTTGCAAAGTATTCGGCTTAAGTTAATGTCTGTGATTATGACCCTGAAAAATGCTACACTATTTTTAAATTTTATTTTCCATCTGTGTATAGTTAACAGCGAAATGAACATCTTTTGTAGGTTTTCTGCATTTGGAACACTGTGCAAAAACATTTAAAAGCTGACTTTAATGCATGCTAAGAATTGTGGGGGGGTCTTTTAATCCAATTTCCCAGAATATTTAGGACTAATAGAGGTTTGGGTTTTTTATTTATTTATTTTTAAAGCAGACAGGAGAATTTTAAAATTTTCTTCACTGTTTTGTGACTGCTGCTCTTTTAGCTGAACATGGAGCTTTTTTCAGAATGCATCAGTGCATCTCTTAAATCCATGTACTGCTTAAGTATAGTTTGTTTTGGTAGCTGGGGTTGAAAGGTGGGGTGGGGGCAGTTAGTTCTGACCCATGTTTTTGGCTATTTGGCCTTTCTTTGACTTTCCTTTTTTGTATCATACCTCTTCCAGTGGTTACAGGCCTTCAGGATAGGACATTGTTGAATTAATCAAGAGGGAGTTTTCTTAGGTAATATAAGCTATTTAACACAATCTCTCTCTCACTCACTCCTTTGTCAGAGAGCAAATTTACATGACTGGGCCAAAAGTGGGTTTGGAAAACAATGTCCCACTTTTTTTTCCCCCTGCCTGCTCCTCCTCTCCCTTCTGCACCAAAACAGTGTCTGTAAACACATACATGTTTCCTGCTTCCAAATGCAGAAGAACACCTCCATGCACACCTGCTCATGGGAATTGCAAAGAAAGCTTGTTATGTTATGGACTTTGATATTGAATTCTAATGCTTAACTACTGGGTGGGTGGGTGGGGGTGTGTGTGTGGTGTATGTGTGTATAGCAAATACCAAGATATGGCTGTCCATGGAGGTCTGGGAAATAGAAAAGCAGATATAGAAAATTGAGCAGGATCATCCAGGTGACTGCAAAACAGCCCAGTAGGCCTGAACTGCAGGTATTTAAAGATGTGGTTAATATAGCACACTTCACCCGCTTTCATTTTTTCCGTTGCTCCATTTTGTCCTTCCCCTCCCCAGGCTTTGGGTTACTAATGCTTTAATTTTATCAAAGTACATTGCTACTGTGGCACCTCACTCATGGTTCAGTATTTTATAGGTTTACGGTGTTAGTATACTACTACATTTTATGTGGTACAATTTTCAAGTGCTTCCTTCATTTTTGGAAGTATGAAGTTTAAAAGTCATGCATCTTTTTATAAGCTTATAAATAATAAATTGAGGGATGTAGGCATATTCCCATGTGAAATTACGTATTGTACATATGCATGAGATTTGTAGTTGCAAACTTCTACATGTTTGTTTACTGTTAAATAGAAAGCTGCTTTTACTTAAACTTGGAAAAGTCTGCTGAACACATCAGCTAACACATCAGCATTTCAAACTATAGATTGAACTAAACATTCTTCTAATTCTTCCCTGTATTTGATTACCTTGGCTTGTAAAATATATTATGTGGGATCGATTTACTTGATTTATTCAACTTGGAGGTCAACTGCTGTAGTCTTTAACCAC
The DNA here is from genome assembly GCF_001723895.1 of Crocodylus porosus. Taxonomy (NCBI): domain Eukaryota; kingdom Metazoa; phylum Chordata; order Crocodylia; family Crocodylidae; genus Crocodylus; species Crocodylus porosus. The sequence goes on along the minus strand of NW_017728911.1, from coordinate 27,345,871 downwards.
ATGTATACAATTTTAACGCAAACTGTAGAAAGCAAATCTTCCCTAAAGGATAAATATACCACTTTGCTGGCAGGAGAACTTCTAAATCCAAGATCTAGCGAACATTCTTGTTTGCATTCAAAACTGTAGCTGGCAGACAGGCTGTTTCAATATGCTGATTTGTTGTCCAATAAGTCCAGTAGAAACTTTTCTCTTACACAGAGAAGTTGCAGATCCTGTATAAATTGAGGCAAGTTCTAATTCACTGTGTGGAGATTTATTTATATCCCTCAAGAGGCATATACATAAGTGAGGTTTCCATTGCTCAAAGGTATAACTTTGAACTTACAGCCATAGAACTAAATCATACTTCCTTCATCCACACAACCATAGGGATGGTAAAGATCCCTGGTATGATTCTTCTAACACTGTCCACATTAAGGAAAAATCTGGGGTTGATATTGGCTAATGCTTTCTAATGAAGGAAAGGGGAAAGTGTTTGTATTGGCAGAAGCTTTGGTTACTGGTGCTGGGTTGCTTATGAATGACAGGGGCAAGGGCTGGAGATGCATACTTCATACACCAGAAACAGGAACTCCATGTGTATCTGTAGCCTCCTATGGTATGGAGCTGTATTGTGGGAGGGTTTGGTGATCTGTCCCGTGATGTTTACACTGTAATAATGGTGTGTAAAAATAGGCAGTTAATTAAGTATGACCTGCAAAAGGATAAAAATAGCTTGGGTCTGCTTATGCTCTGAGATGCATTTCACAAAAGCTTTGAAAGGTCTCTTAAAAATATGTATGTGTGTATGTATAATGTGATCTATATAGACATGCACATGTATATCTACATAGATATAGCTGTGCTTTTTTTTGCCTTGAAATATCAGGAGTATTAAGTCCTGCCCTGTTGTTAGATGTCTCATGTGTTATAAGCTTCTCAGCCATTAATTTAGGGGGTGGGTTTGGTATATTTTTAACAGATTTCTTTTTCCAATTGTTTTGGGCTTTTGAGACTAAACCAGGAATAATAATAGTAAAGAGCTTTAAACAGCTTAAATTATTTCTGCTATCAGTCAGATTTCTTTCATTAGTTATATCACAAGTTCTTCAATACAGAATAGATGGTCTTGTTTTTTTTGTTTATTATTATTTTAACACAGTTGACTTGCACGTTATGCAGAAGCAAAATGAGTTGAAACTTAATTCCTGCCTGCCACCCTCTTTCTCTGCTCCCCCCCATCCCCCCCCCCCCAACTTTCTTACAGGCCAGTATCTTGAATCTGTGTCAAGTAATTGAAGCCTTGAATTGACATACTACTCAAATTATAGGAATGTGAAAAGCTGTGCTGAGAGGTGTAATAGCATGAATATTTCCCATAGCTTTTTGAATGGGAAATCCCCAGTAATGAACTGTTCTGCTTTTGATGTCATGGTTTAGCCAACTTGCAGAACCTGAATTAGTCCCTGTCCACATTCCATGTTTGGGCTGTCCATGCTCTGTGCAACTGCTTCCAGCCATGACGGATTGCATCATGACACTGACGAATACCATATCCTAAAGGATGGAGTCTAAAATGTAGTAATCTTGTGTCTGTTGAACAAAACTATAAACAGCGTGACTGACTTGGCAAGCTCTAACAATTGCTTTAACTAGCCCTTGTTTTAAACTGGTAATGCTGTGGTATGCTTCTTATGATTCGTAGTGCCAGTATGTTTTTTTTTTTTTTCCTTTTACACTTGAAGGATTAGAGACCTAACACATGCACACACCTTAAGATCGATGTTTTGTTTCAGTGTTTGGTTTGATCTTATTTTATTTTTGAGGACGGCAACATAATAGACACCTGAAACTTATTAATAACTATTTTTTCACCCTGAACACACCTTTGCATGGACAAAGAAAATTAGGGTTGGTATGTTTTTCTTGAAGAGTGATAGCACCAAGTTCAAGGCCAAATACTCCTTGGAAAATAAAACTTCAGAGTATATTTCAGTGGAATTAAAATGAAGTTATTTAAAGTTTCCTTACTTTGGTGGGGTTTTTGAGGTTTTGTTGTTGTGGTGGGGTGGTTGTTGTTGTTGTTGTTTTGTTTTTTAAGCTCTACTTTTTATGGGCAAATTTTTCGGGTTTAAATCAAGCTGTTATACAAATTTGTGATTTTTTTTTTTCAAAGTAGGATGCATCTTTGAATTAAAGCTGTTAAGAGAAAATGATTTTAATCTATTGTTGGTCATATTATATCTAGGCACCAAAGAGATGAGGTTGAATCTGAATTGCAAAAAAGTAATGGAGAAGATGAGTGAATCAAGTGTTTCATGGAGTTATGATATTAATGCTTTAGTATTCCTGTTATCCAGTAGATGTTTACAAAACAAAGTGGCAATATTTTGAGACTTTGTTCCCGGATATCTTAATTAACCAAAAAAAATCAATGGGCTAATGAGTGAATATGCAAAATAAAAAATTGAAGGTCACTTTTGCTATGTGGCTTTTCTAAAATTGAAGTAGCTTATGAGGGGGCTTACATCACTGGTTATGGAGGATTTATATCATTACAAGAACTTTTAAGAAGAGCTGCAGGTTTTTTACTTTGGCATGTTCTGACATGTATTATGACAGCTGAATATCATACAAATAGTAACTTCATATAACTACTAGTAATAGTAATACATTGTTCAATAGTGGTGTGAGCACTGGACTGAGCTTGTTTCATGACTGTACTTACAGTAGCTAGCAACAAACTTGGTTACACTTCAAAATCCACTATAAGTGGTCATGCAGTTACTTAATTGAGTGCTGAAATGCAAAATTAAAGTCTAGATAGGGCCTAATGTCTACAGTGTATTTTAGGAAGGGGGCTTAAATTTAGTTTAAAATATAACATAAACAATGTGAAACAGCAATAGATGCCTATGAGTTATGTTCAAACCAGCATTTGAACTAAAATGTTTTAATGTTGGCAGAGACTTTTCCCCACTTCACCCTCTTCCTCCCCCCTAATTTGAGTTGTCAGTAATTTTTTTTTTTTTTTCAAAATCCTGCTTCTCAGTGAAGTGCTCAGTAATGGTACATATCTAGACAGACACTTGCTACTTGCATTCCTTTTCTACTTTGTGTTTATATGAAAGCATTTATCTCAGTAAATTTAAGTGTGCTTGTTGTGGTCTGGCCCAACTTTCAGTGCCTTTTAACATGCCTAGTCTAAGTGGCAAGTGATCACATTTTTAAGGCATTACGAATCATACTGTGTAGCAGTCGACTTGGATTACTATTTTTATGTTTAAAATAATTCTTCTGTTTTTCACAACTTTACATGATTCTTTTGATCAAGGTGTATTTTTCTACATTCTTTCCTTCTCTCCCCATTGTATGAAGACCTCGGTCCTGTATTTAATCTTTTTTGGTGTATCAAACAATCTTTAGATGCACTAATATTCTAACTTGTCAGGGTGAGAACACTCCAGTGTATGCTCTTCAGAACTGAATCTGATGCTTCACACTGACATGGCTGCTGTTTACCCTGATTTTAGTGCGGCAATTAGCTCTTTATCCTGCCAAGTCATACAGTGACCCATGTCTCAGTTTGTATTCAGTTGTATATAAGCAAATACTTGCAGAGCTCACGTGTTACCTACTTGTCATCTAATTTCTACTATTAATTCTCTGTTGCATAATCAGAAATATCTGAAGTATTATCAGTCTTCTCTGAGGAATCCTTGTATCCCCATGGTAGCTCTGAGCACCTTCATTTTTTTTCACAGCCCTATAGATCCTTTTGTCACTTGTTTCATCCTGTCCTAAGACTAAGCCCTGAAGCAACCCATGTGACTGACTTGGAATAGAGTATGCTATATAAAACAGATGTTAATGTTTAAACTTCAAAATTAATTCTTAAATGGGAAAAGACTTTTACTTCTTTCAGAATTTTTATATAAAAAGCACACTTGACCTAATACTGTTTCTCTAGCAGAGATGGCTACTTAAATCTTTCCTTGCTGCACACCTTTATTAACCCTCTCAGAAAAGAGGCAATTTCTAGGTCCAGGGGGAAGCATCATACACTTACTGCTTTCTGCAATGGCAAAGGAGTGTTTCCCAAGAAGCCTGCTGACAACTCTGTGGTTGAGGAAGAGGTATTTTTCACTGGTGATTGTAACTGTGTTGGTTTTTTGCGGGGGAGGGTGGTCTCCCTGATGCTCCTAACCTTAAATTAATATCACTGTAAATAGGTTTATCTTGTGTCTATTGTCCTTGTACACATCCAGCATAAACATAGGTCCCGCATATCTGGGGAGAGAGCTGGAATGAAGACGAGGATAAGCCTCAAAAAAGGCATCCTACAACGCTTAGTATTGTTAACAAATATCCCAGACAATCCTTACTACCTCAACTGTAGGTCCTTGTGTGAAGGTTACAGCCTGAACAGGTACCAGGGTAACAGTCATCCTACCAGCACTATCTTTCTGATAGCTAGTAGGGCTGTGCAAAGCTTCGGTCACTGATTCGATTCAGCAGCTGAATCTCTGAATCTGAACTGGATCTGGAGACCCGTTAATCTCTCCGAATCAAATTGGAAGCCTCTGATTTCAATTCAGAGAGATTCGATGATTTGGCCACAGACACAGCTTTGTTTTTTCTATGTATCTCAAGGTGCCAGGCATGGCTCGTGAATGCTGAAATGGTGGGGTGGATGGAGCATCCCACAGGAGCATGGGGGGGGGGTCCACTTCTAGTACTTCTTGTCCATTTCTAGGTCTGCCGCAGCTCAGCGACTGGTGCCTCCTGGGTCTGGTGCTCACCCGGGGTCATCCTGTGGCCAATTGCCGAGCCAGGGGGGCCTAGAGGATCCTGCCCCTGAGTGCGCTGCCCCCCCACCCCTACTTGCGTGGGACACTCCATCTGTCCCACCATCTCAGCTGGGCCTGGTACCTCCAAGGTACACAGAAAAAAACACAAAGTTGTGTCTATGGCTGAATCGCTGATTCTGTGAGTCAGAATCAAATCTTCAGATTTGGATTCGAACGAATCAAATTGGGAGAGTGATCCGAATCACCGAATCGAATCACTGTCCTCCAAATTGGGCCAAATCAAATACTTCCCACTTTGCATAACCCCTAATACCTAGTCCATTTGATCTTTAGCTGAATAAGAATATTACAGCATGAAGACAGAGCAAAAAAGTAACTGGTCAAGTAACTGGTGACTTGGAGGTGGTGGTTTGCTTTTATATTTAGGCATCCTGAAACTTCTGTAGTACACTTTAGGTCAGTTCTCCAATGAGTACAAAAAGGGTGTGTGACTGTAGGATAAAAGCATGTCCTTTGCATGCAGGCTAGGCTAGTCTCATGCAGTTTGGTCAGCTAAAATCCTGTCTGGACAAGTGTAGCAAGTAATTTAATTTCACCAGTAGTAGAGTTGCACTTAAAACAGGAATACACTGTCTACATATTCAAGTCTGGCCTAGAAGGTGCTCCTACCAATGCAGCCCAGTTTGCTGTTAGCCTTCTTGGCAACAGGGACACAATAATGGCTCATTCAGCTTATTGTCCCTTGTGGCCCCCTGGTCTTCTCTGCAGAGCTGCTGCCCAGCCAGTAGGCCCCCAGCCTTGTTCTTGTTGAACCTCATGAGATTTCTTTTGGCTCAATCCTCCAATTTTTCTAGGTCACTCTGAATCCTAGTCCTACCCTCCAACTTATTGGTTACTCCCCCCAGCTTGGCACCTTCTGCAAACTTGCTGAGGGTGCTCTCTATGCCATCTTCTAGGTCACTGACGATCAAAACCAGCTCCAGGACCGACCCTGAGGGCACTCCACTTGACACTGGCTACCAACTAGACATTGAGCCATTGATTACTACCCCCTGGACTTGATGCTCCAGGCAGTTTTCTGTCCACCCTAGAGTCCATTCATACAGCCTGTTCTTCCTTAACTTACCTGCAAGAGACTGTATCAAAAGCCTTGATAAAATCAAGGACCAGTGGATCACATCCACTGGTCTCCCTGCATCCATGGAGCCAGTCATCTCATCATAGAAAGCAGTAAGTTTGGTCAGGCATGTCTTGCCCTTGGTGAATCCATGCTGACTGTTCCTAATCAGGATAAACCTGAAGTCTGATTTTTAGCCTAAGATCCATGTGGCTTATGCTGCATGAGCTTAGGGCAAAGAGTGTATTTCATACTGGTAATTAAAAACAGTGGAGAATTTGTCTTCATGTCTCTGACCAAATTCCATCGCACCCCCCACTTCTTTCCCTGTCGTGGAACTTCCCTTAATTGATCAAATAGCAGTCATATATTTGGACTGTGGTGTGTGTTATAACTTTTTTGAAACTTCTAAGCTGTTTTGTATATTCAGCACATTGAAATACATGCCTCTTAATGACAGATTCTTCATTCAACTTGAGACACTTCTTGGATGGTTAAGGCCAAAAACACGGGTTGAAACAAAATAAGGCAGTTCATATTTTAAGTGCAGCAGCTAACATTTATTTCTCCAGCTGTACTTCAGTGTAGAGTGCATATGTATTAAGCCTTACAGACCATATTTATTTTGCCCAAAAGTTGGGATGGAGCTAGTTGACATTGGCTCTCTCTTTCAGTTGTCTTTTCAGCTTTCACTGGCATGTGCAAAGACATTGGATCTTACTTATTCAGTGCATTCCTGTTTTAAGTGCAACTCTACTACTGGTGAAATTAAATTACTTGCTACACTTGTCCAGACAGAATTTTAGCTGACCAAACTGCATGAGACT
>NW_017728911.1:27325871-27339034 GCF_001723895.1 Crocodylus porosus | reverse complement strand
CTTTAGGTCAGTTCTCCAATGAGTACAAAAAGGGTGTGTGACTGTAGGATAAAAGCATGTCCTTTGCATGCAGGCTAGGCTAGTCTCATGCAGTTTGGTCAGCTAAAATCCTGTCTGGACAAGTGTAGCAAGTAATTTAATTTCACCAGTAGTAGAGTTGCACTTAAAACAGGAATACACTGTCTACATATTCAAGTCTGGCCTAGAAGGTGCTCCTACCAATGCAGCCCAGTTTGCTGTTAGCCTTCTTGGCAACAGGGACACAATAATGGCTCATTCAGCTTATTGTCCCTTGTGGCCCCCTGGTCTTCTCTGCAGAGCTGCTGCCCAGCCAGTAGGCCCCCAGCCTTGTTCTTGTTGAACCTCATGAGATTTCTTTTGGCTCAATCCTCCAATTTTTCTAGGTCACTCTGAATCCTAGTCCTACCCTCCAACTTATTGGTTACTCCCCCCAGCTTGGCACCTTCTGCAAACTTGCTGAGGGTGCTCTCTATGCCATCTTCTAGGTCACTGACGATCAAAACCAGCTCCAGGACCGACCCTGAGGGCACTCCACTTGACACTGGCTACCAACTAGACATTGAGCCATTGATTACTACCCCCTGGACTTGATGCTCCAGGCAGTTTTCTGTCCACCCTAGAGTCCATTCATACAGCCTGTTCTTCCTTAACTTACCTGCAAGAGACTGTATCAAAAGCCTTGATAAAATCAAGGACCAGTGGATCACATCCACTGGTCTCCCTGCATCCATGGAGCCAGTCATCTCATCATAGAAAGCAGTAAGTTTGGTCAGGCATGTCTTGCCCTTGGTGAATCCATGCTGACTGTTCCTAATCAGGATAAACCTGAAGTCTGATTTTTAGCCTAAGATCCATGTGGCTTATGCTGCATGAGCTTAGGGCAAAGAGTGTATTTCATACTGGTAATTAAAAACAGTGGAGAATTTGTCTTCATGTCTCTGACCAAATTCCATCGCACCCCCCACTTCTTTCCCTGTCGTGGAACTTCCCTTAATTGATCAAATAGCAGTCATATATTTGGACTGTGGTGTGTGTTATAACTTTTTTGAAACTTCTAAGCTGTTTTGTATATTCAGCACATTGAAATACATGCCTCTTAATGACAGATTCTTCATTCAACTTGAGACACTTCTTGGATGGTTAAGGCCAAAAACACGGGTTGAAACAAAATAAGGCAGTTCATATTTTAAGTGCAGCAGCTAACATTTATTTCTCCAGCTGTACTTCAGTGTAGAGTGCATATGTATTAAGCCTTACAGACCATATTTATTTTGCCCAAAAGTTGGGATGGAGCTAGTTGACATTGGCTCTCTCTTTCAGTTGTCTTTTCAGCTTTCACTGGCATGTGCAAAGACATTGGATCTTACTTATTCAGTGCATTCCTGTTTTAAGTGCAACTCTACTACTGGTGAAATTAAATTACTTGCTACACTTGTCCAGACAGAATTTTAGCTGACCAAACTGCATGAGACTAGCCTAGCCTGCATGCAAAGGACATGCTTTTATCCTACAGTCACACACCCTTTTTGTATTCATTGGAGAACTGATCTAAAGCGTACTACAGAAGTTCCAGGATGCCTAAATATAAAAGCAAACCACCACCTCCAAGTCACCAGGCTAAATCTAGGTGAATTGCAGCAAACTGGGAATATATTTTGCTATGGGGAACTGCAGGCTTAATTTTCTCTCTTACTCTGCTGAAAAACTTGTCCCTAAATACCCTCTTTCCGTTTTTAAGTCAGTAACTCTAAGTTGCTTGCCACAAGTGATCACAAAAAGGATAAGTTTGTCTAATTTTAAGCACCTGAATTACACATGGTACAAAAGTCCAAATGAAAGTGACCTAGCGTAAACTGATCATGGGTGTCGATAGCAATAGTCCTGGAAGTTATCTTTTAATTAGAGATTCACTGGCTTATGATATGGTGATTGCCTTAAGTGATTTTATTTGTTTGCGTTTTATTTGTTACCAGCCCAGGCGATGTCAGTGCCATGGGCACTGTATTTTGTTCACAGGATCTGTCTATTCTGATAAAAGAGCTCTTATCTTTGCCTCTTTCCTTTTAAGTTGTGATCATGTTTTTAAAATAAGTGAGCCCCTTGCAGCCGCAAGAGGACTTGATTCACCGAAGCTCAAAATAAACTATTACTAAAGCTATATTCATTCGGTCAGCAATTACTTGTGTACTTTTGTAAACATTTGAATTTTCTTTACAGATTATTTCTCATCAGTTTACAAGGCTGGAACTGTTTTCAGACACAGAATAGAAGATTTGCTTGTGGAGCTATAGTTGCTACTGTTTTGTTTCTTTTTTTTTAAAGAATATTTCAGGCCTAGAGAGGTTCATGGGTTTCCTCCGCCCACCCCCTTAGGCTTCTAGTCTTAAGCATCAATTGCCATCTGAAAATGTATGGTGCCGCACCAGTTAGATGTAACATTGGCCTAGCTGTTTCAGTGAACAGCACTTTTTTTTTTGTGGGTTTTGTGGGTTTTTTTGTTTTTTGTGTGTGTGTGTGGGGGGGGGGTTTCCCCTTCCCACCAAAAAGTGTATTGGTGTATGGTGTGCCTATAAAATACAACAGTTGGTTATGTTTTTGGGGATTCTGATAAGAGGAAAAGCTTCTATCTGCAGGTGTCTCCTTATACCTTTGCTACTTAGTCCTTGCCTTCAGTCCTTGGGCGTTAGATATCTGGAAGCCCAGCGGTTTGTGTGTGAGGGGGCCTGGTCATCCCTCAGCAGGCAGTCATCGGTCATTGATAGGGCTGAATTAGTGCTGAACACAAAGTGCCGATGGAGATAAACTGGGTTCAGCACTGTTTCAAGTAAACAGGTCGAATAGATTCTACTATATTTACACAAATCCAAGATGACTTCAAACTTTAGATGACTTCCCAATAATTAGATTCCACACATGGAAAAGTATAACTTTTGTTATGATTTTTCATGTATAGAATCTGATTATTGGAGAGTTGTCTTTTAAATTTGTCCCCAGCGCTGTTACGGTAAAGAAAGCAGTGGTGGGTGGCCAGATCACTGCTCCTGGTCCCACTGCCTCACCCTCATTGCTGTGCCTTTGGCTGTACCCCTCTGCTACTGCCCTCCACCTCCAGGAGCCTGACACTTGCCCCCGGCTGCTTGTTCCCCCCCAGTGCCTGCCCCACTGCCACTTACCTTTATGTGGTGACTGGTTCCAGCAGCAGTGGTGGCCCTGGCCAAGTGCTGGGCAGAAGCAACAAGGGCAGCTTTGGAGCTGGAGCCAATGGTAAGTTGAGGGGAATGGTAGGAAGGGGGGCAAATAATCAGGGAAGGGAAGGCTGTGCAATCACTCCCATGTTTCTTCCAAGCCACATCTCTTCTGCATTCCCCTCCAGTCTCAAATAAGGCTCCCCCCCCTTCCCCCTGCCATGTTGTATCATTTTGGATTTGAGTAAATATGATTATTTGTAACCTGGAGAAAGGCCTCTTTTTCTTTGTCCAAGGGGCACATGAATTAGGCAGGCTCCAAATTAGCTCAGCGATTTGAAGATGGCTTTGCCTTTGGGACTGTCTACATAAATACAGTGACATTACAAGGAGACTTGTTAACAAATGGTTAAAATAAACAATCTGAAATAAATGCAGGTCTGGTCTTGGTCTCGAACTAATTTGGGTGAGGTGCCCTTTGAGTTGGTGAAAGTGAGTAAATGCAATCTCCATGTTGTTGTTCCAGCTTGTTTTTATGATACTTTTTTTCTGGGAGGATGGCATGTCACAGAGCTGCTAGTATTGGATATCTCATGTCTTTTTCTTTCACGTCTTCCTTGAATTCTGTTTGTGCCTTTAGTTACATTGCTCTCTTGCTCTTTTTTTGTTCCCCAAATAATTCTGCACTTCATGACTTCCCGAAAAGTTATTTACATAAAGTCCCATCAGAGGTGGCTAACTTATTTTTGCTTCTGTCTAAAGTTTATTCTCATTTTAGTTTCTGCTTTGTACAGACTACTGGGTTTCTTGGTTTTCTTTGATCATTTACACATGTTCAACCCTTCCTCCCCCAATACTCACTTGTCTTCCAGTAACCTGTCCCACTGCCTCTTAATCTGTGGAGCAGGCATGCTTATTATACATTTATCATCTGCTTTGTTTTAAATCAATAGGTATGTTTTTCTAGTTTAACTTTTTGTTTTGGGAGGTCAACTTGAATCCAGCTTGAGTGAGACCTGCCTCATTTTCTAACTTCTGTTTCAGAAGGGGGTTGAGAGAGAAAGTGAGGGTACTTTTCTGGGTCATCTGGATGCATGTAGAAATATAGTACTGATCCCAGTGCATTGAAGTACTGGGAGCTGAGCGGTGGGCCAGATGACACAGCTCTGCGTGCTGGATCTGGCCCACAGCCCAGGGGTTGAGCACCTCTGATTTTAGTCTGGTGCATTTGGTCACTTTATGCAGTGTGTCAGGTGGCAGGTGCTTCAGCATAAAGAAGTGGTTGTCTAAAAACCATTTCAAATTAAATGAATGGCTGTATAGCAACCTGTAGCTTCTGGAATTTTGATACGTTCATGAACCCCTTTTTGTCCATACTCTGCGTCTAATGTAAATGTCTCTGATGTAAATGAAATGTGTTGGGTTTTTTTGCTAGTTTTTAAAACTGTACATGTAGAAACAGATAACTGATCTATAAACATCTTTTTGATGGATTGGTTTCTCCTTACAGTCTTGGTATCCTAAAGCAGCTCAGATGGAGCAGTGAACCTTCATGAAGCTGCCACTTCATTTGCTACAGCACAGCTTGGCATGAATACATTTTTGTTTTTTAAAAAAAAAGTGATTTTGCTTGCCGTTTGTCGCTTCTAAGTGGTTGTCGTAAGTAATTTGCTGTATCTGAATTAGATGAACCAGTTAGTGAAGTGCCTTATTTTACAGCAGTTACAATCTTTGATTTTTTTTAAACTTTTTTTAGTAATCTAATCTGTATTATGCTAAACTTGAGTGTGGTTTTAAGTAGGAACTGTTGCTTCGAAGTAACATCAATTCATAGCAAGTATATGCAGACATGCACTGAAAGCTAAATCTTTATAATCAGTGTTTCTTTAGGTATTGCTAGAGAGCTTGTCTTGAGTTTTTCTGGCTAGTTTATCGTGCAAGTGTACTAATGTAATGTCTCCCTATTCCTGATGCAATCCAAATAAGAAAATGTTAGGCCACAGCAGTAAGATAAGAACAGGGACCATCTTTTTGCTCTGTTTGCACAGGCCAGGTCAGAATGAGGTACTGTACTCTTAAGTCCTGGTCCAGTGTAGCCACATGTTCATTGCTGATCTTTCTCTTGTGTCCTAAAGAAAGTGCAGTATGGGACTGTAGTTCTCAGTCTCCTGAATCTGATTGTGAATTGAGTACATAAGCTATTCTCCTGCCTTCCCCACTTTATAATGGTGGGTTTCAAACTATTTGGCAGTGGTTTTGTGGTGGTTGTTTTTTTTTTTTTTCCAAGAGGCTCCAAACATGGGCCCTGTCAGAAACTCTCTAGTTCGGGGTGCTCAGTCACTGTCCCTTGGGCCAAATCTGGCCTGCGGACCCTTGGAATCTGGATTACAGGCGGCTCCTTGTAGGTCAGGAAATTTAGCAGTGGCAGTTAATACTGCCACCCCTCCCCATTGCCAAAATCCCAACCCCTAAGCAGTGGGTTGGAGCTGGGCCGTGATCCTCCCCATGCATGACCAGATCAGAGCTGGGCTATGACCCTTTCCTTGCATGTGGCCAGGCTGTGCCCCCTTTTCTTCCCTCTCTCCCCTAATATGGGGGGCTGGGCCACACACCCTTCCCCCACAAGGCTGGATTGGATAAGGGTGCTCCAGCCCCCTCCAGTGTGGCCAGATTGGGACCTGCAGCACCCACCCTGGGTGCTGGCTTGGATCCGGTGGGCAGATCTGGCCCACAGAGGGCCTGGGCACTGCCCGTCCAGCTTGCCAGCCAAAGATGGTAGAGCACCACTGCCCTAATTGATTGAAAATGTATTGGTTGCTGGGTTTTGTTCTGTTTTTAAATTCTGTTTAAAAATTAGAAATGGGAGAAGATCTAGTTGTAGAACTGTCCCATTTTTTTTTTTTTTTTTGCAGGGCTTGATTCAGAACATGTCTGATTTTTAAAATAGAAAACAGAGCTGAGAGAGCATGCATGAACTTTGAAAAAAATGCTTCCTTTAACAGAAATTGTCTGATTTAATTTAATAAGTGGATAGTGGATGACCATAATGTGTTTTAGAAGAATATATTTTTAAATACTTCCAGGAGAGAGCTGAAAGTCTAATGGAGGTTTTTAAATAACTTTCTCTAAGTAGATTCGTTGGGAGATGCAAAGCTGAGTAGCTTGTGTCTTGAGAGAGAAACAGCTATTTGTTCCTCTTCCACTGTGTGCGAGTGAATATTTAGAACTATAGACCCATTTAAATTGGATATTAGAAATGGTTGCCTAAAACTACATTTACTTACCATAGTTAAACTTGAGCTGCTTCAATATTTTTCTTGTTTGTTTTACACGCTAGCACGTACAACTATTTAAGTATCTACCGATCTAATTAGCTGAGTTGTAAGAACTGAAACCAGCCTAAGTCTGTCTACATTTTCTGTAAATTGTACGAAGCACAGAGTACTTAAAATCCTAGGCTGCATTTAACCCAAATAGTGTAAAGCCATAACACCCCCCCCTTCCCTCCCAAAGTTGTTGTTACATTTCTTATCTTCCTTGGGTTTGACTTAAAGGATTGAGTTGAAGCAAAACAACTTGAATCGTTGTATAATCTCCCCTTTGGGCAATTCAAGGTGCCTGTAGATTCTCTTTGGCTGTTGCTAGTTGTGGCTTCATGTAGTACTTCTGGGATTAGTTCATTCTGAGACTATAATATATTCATATACCTGTTTTGTCATGCTTGGCATAATTGACTTTGGTACAGTCGAGGCTGTTACCGTAATTATCGACTTGTGTACACTTGTCACTGTCACTTTCCAGCCCCTGGTTCTCTTTCCCCAAGTGCAAGCAAAGGAGCTTTCTCTGCAATATTAGGTGGAATTGCTTTAGCCTTAGTTGCCTTCTGCTGTCACGTGCCCTTGTTACTTTTTAATTTTTATCCTTCCGCAGTTGTGGAAAGGTAAGCAGGTTGCTGTGTTCTTAGCTCTTTGTTAGATTTGGCAGTTCTCTTTATAACTACTTTCTGTGGTGTTAAAGGGCCAAGGAAGGAAAAAACTCCTGCTCTTACTCCTGGGTTTCTTGAATCATCAAATCTAATGGACTGTTTAGCTTCAGACAGACAGATTAACTTGTTCCAAAAGCATAAGGAGGTCACACGGTGCACACAGTTGCTGAGGATAAAATGGTGCTAGGAGCAGGAGTTATTGGAATGAATGCATGTATGCATAAATGAGGGATCCTGTGTGGTTTTGCTTCTCTCTTCTCTCCTAATTTATTTTCCCATTTAATTTGAAAATCCTGTGCTGTTCCTTTGCCCTTTTGCCTCTTAAAGTCATATGACTTTTCATGCAGTGACGCCAGATGATACAGTAAAGTGAAACCGGTAAAGTCCTTACACATGGCAAGACTTGCTTTTGTTGAGGAAATGCTGTATCCATGAGCAGCACACATGACTAGGGTGGCTGACAGAGACAGGACATGTCTGCAGTTTTTCTTTTCTGTTTCCTTTGCAACAGTGGAAGATTATCTTTTTAGAGCTACTGCCATTCCGACTGTAGCACTTCTGTGTCGACTTGTGTGTGAGCCATGGGGGAGGTGAGCTTCAGCTTCAAGTGAGATTTGAAAGGCAGGTGGACTAAAGTACTGACCGTCTTGTTTGATAATACAGTATAGTTAATTTAAACCGTCTCTTCATTCTCCTTCATAGCAGTGTCTATATATTGTTCTGAGGTTGGGCAATCCATCAGAATTTAACGTTTGGAGGTATCAGGAGGAGGAGAGAATCTCTATAAAATGTGTCATGGTAGTTTTGGGATCATTTACACAACTCGTCACAACCCCTTAAGAAGGGTTAGCTGACATTAAAGGCATCTGCTTCCTTTTTGCATCACAGTGTACAATATTAGTAATACAGTAGCAGTTGCATGGGTACTATATGCTTACTAGATACGCTTACATACACATGTTCTTTGTGTAGACAAGGTCTGATGGTGCAAACTGAGTGGTGGAGAAATGTAATTTATATTCCAATATAGGACTAAATGCTATAGGACACAATCGCAGCATGATATGAAGCTTGAATGTGGAGGAAGTGGAGCAACAGGGATGATGAGGCATGCCTTATTTGGAGGAGGATAACAAGAAAAGAGGTTGGCTCTTTTCTGAGAGATTAAAAACATAAGGACTAATCCTGCTAAATACTGCTGCCTCTGATCCTGCTGATTGATGGTTGAAGGCTGCAAAAGCTAACAAGTACAAACAGTTCAGGATGGTGGTGGTTACTTTGCAGGTAGCTCTTCAGAATTTGTCCTGCACCCATCATTCCTTTGCTTTCCATAAAAGGATAAGCAGGGCTTGAATCAGAACCATTTTGGAGTGAACTGCCATGCACAGCATGATAGATGTAGTTTTTCCCAGAGAAGATGCCTCCTAGAAACATAGCCTGTACAACCCTCCCCACAATTTGTTATAGATCATAGCAGGAGTGTATAAAGCAGTGGTTCTCAACCAGTGTACACCATACCACGGGGCTGGGTAGTTATTTCCGCTGGAGGGCCACTTAAGTTTTGCTGAGCTATCGAGGGCTGCGCACACACTATTTCACAAGATATCGTTCTAACATATTGTAGGTTTAAAAAAAAAAAAGCAAATCTTCTAACTAAAAGATAAAGGTCTACAGTTATTTCAAGAAAGTATTTTTGTCTTTTTTGTTGAGTTACATATAAAGACATGATTGCATAATAGTTCAGAATAGTCTCATTCGTGTATATTGTATGTTGGAGAGGGGTTGCTTCAGGTTGGTGTTGGGGTGAGGGAGGGAGCAGGGGGTACATGCAGCAGAGCTTGCCTGGGAGCTGGTGCAGGTGTTGTCCCCCACAACAGTACTCCAAATGGGGCCAAGCCCTGCCCTGGGTAGACCGCACACACCCTGTGCCTGCTAAGGGCACTGCCCTGCAGCCCCAGCTGGCATGCACATCTTCCCAAGGAGACCTGCAGCTGGACCCCCACATACTGGGGCAGGAGTTGCCCAGCTGTAGCTTCCTCCCCTCCTGGAGCAACACAGGAGGAGGAGGAGCTGCTGCAGGTGTGGAGAGCTGAGCAGCATCTGGGCAACTGCAGCCACACTGGAAGCAGCCCTGCTGGTAAGCAGTATGTGCTGGGCAGGATGGTCAGCAGCTGCAGTTGGGAGTGCAGTGCAGGCTGCCCCAGGTAGGAGTGGGCAGGACTTGGCCCCCTGTGTAGCTCTGCAGGGGCAGCCTTGGGCCAGATGCATCAGTTGGCCGGTACCCGCTCCTAAGCCAGATCCAATCAACTGGTAGGCTGAATCTGGCCCGTGAGCCATATTTTGTCCGCCCCTGCCATACCAGCACTGCTGCTGCTGCCACAGAGTGAAACTGCCTTGCGTGTCTTGATTTTCAGGAGGTATGTCAGAGCCAAACTGACCATGCCTCCTGCAGAGCCAGATGGAGAAGTGGCTGTGGCAGAAAAGCCCATTACATCATGCAGGCAGGCATGCCTTTCTGGTGTAACCCCTTCCTGATCTGGCTCCACAGGAGGCATGTGGTGCAGTTCCCTCTGGCTCCAGTACACCCTTGGCCTTTTCCGTCTTGGCCCTTTTGCCCTCCCCCATCAGCCCTCTCCATGTGCTGTATGTACAACCTAGCACCTTGTCCCCGCTGGCTGGGCAATCCCAGGCTTGGTCCCTTACAGTCCCGGGACTGGAGTCCAAGGAAGATTGCCCTGGGGTGACTAAGGGAAGAACTCGGCCTAGAGATTCTTGATCCCCACGAGAGACCTGGAACCACTTATGGGGACTCCACTGGTGCTCTGGGAGCAAACGTGTGCTGAGCCAGGCAGAGCTAGGAGAGCCCTTATAATTTTTAATGGGGTGCTGCTAAGTTCTGAAAAGTTTTGGAGGTATGCCTTATGTCTAAAAATGGTTCTGTAACTGGTTCTGTAACTACAAGGCCTGTGGACTGTTCTGTTTTGTCCAGTTACCTGTGTGGTGGGAGAGTCAGGTATTTAAATAGATTTTTAGCTGTCTTGCAGTGCATTTTAGCTAGTAAACGCAGTACTAAATTCCCTTGTATCAGACACCTCTAATGATTACTTGTGGTCATGGAATTTGAGAACCATTAACTTAAGGAAATTAACTGGCAGCAATAATATCTCTGTATTTGGATAACATTTGAAATGTATAGCAACAGTAATCTCTTCGACAATAGATAAGTGGAGGATGATCAGGTTAGGTACTAAAATAACTGTCTCGCTCAACTTTTGTCGGTGTTTTTGTTTGTTTACTTTTAATTACTAATTTAATTTATGCTCTTCAGTTAACCAAATCCTTTTGTTGCAGAAAGTACCAACTATGAACAACTTATGATTTTCACAGTATCCTGGACATTTTGTTTTGTTATGCCAAGCAGTTTTAGGGTACAGGTTATGCTGAAACACCTTTTGTTTTACAAATTAAATAAAAAAAAAAAAGGGCAAGATGCTAAGTTGTTAAATCCCTGCAAGTGGTGATTTAAAAATACTAGTTCATAAATTGAAGTATGTAGGCGTCCATTATTTTAATATCAGGCTTGGGTGAGTGATGTGGAGCTCTTCTGGTTTATTGACATCTGGCCACCTTAATTTCGTCACCAGTAGTTGAGTGAGGCATGTAGCAGTGTAGCTGGGTGGCAGCACGAGGTGATTATATCAAAGAAGCTTTCTCCTATTAACTGTTGATTAGGACAAGCCTCTATTAACATTCCAACTGAAGACCCTTTCCCAATTTTGTACTTGAGATTACTCTGCTCAAAGGTAGCTGACTGGTTTGGGAACTAAGGAACCACAGAGGTTTGTATGCCTGGTTATGCTGAGGTGCGGAGGCACAGTAAAAATGCACTCGCTAATGCACACTACTTCTGTATGCAGTTGTCTGTGGCAGTGTATGCCATAGAAATGTCTGATTTCTCAGTAGAGGTCAACTGGTCAGTCAGGAGCTCACTGAGGGTACAGACAGCACCTGACCTTTGCATAATTCTTGATTGTGCTAAAAGCTTGTTTTATATTGACAAAAAGAGATGGCACAAAGCAAGTATTTTTTTCTCTATTGTATTCCCAGCATTAATGTAATATGATGAAAAATTGCCCACTTCCTGAATCGCCTTTGATTATTGTTCTTTAAAAGAATCTTTGGTGTTTGGAGCGTTTTAGGGCATCATGCCAATTGCTTGTCCTGTTTGGTGACTTGATCAACTGGTTAATGGACTCACTAACAAGTTTAGTTGGAAGTCTCTCCAGCTTTTCTTGTTTTCCCCTTATGTACAACTCCTTTCACAGCCAGTGGTGCTCAACCTTTTTTGGATAGTGGGCCAGATAGGTAGTGCCCGGTTGGGACCACTGGCTGGATCCAGCCCATGGACCAATCTGGTCCCCAGAGCAGTCACATTGGGAACCCATCCAGCTGTGCAGTTGGGTGGGGGGTCGGTGGGGGGCAGCCCAGCCTCAGCCTGGCCCTGTTGGGGGAGGGGGCATGGCCTGGCCCTAATCCTGTTGGGAAGGGGGTGGTACCCCAGTCTGCTGCATGAGTCTTGGGGTTTAAGATTTGGCAGCAGGGGTGCATGGCTGTATTTAATTGCCACCACTCCCCTACTGCCAAATTTTCTAACCCATGTGCCCCCCTGCAGGCTGAATGCTATAGATCCACAGGCCACATTGGATCCAGAGGTTAAGCATCCCTGTTCTTAAATAATCTAATATGGTCCATGTTAAGAAACTAGTTCTTGAGCTCTTATTAGCTTCTGGTCCCTCCAGCAGCAATGATACTGATAAATTGGAGAAACTAGTGTTAATGTCTTGCAGCTGCAGGATCCTGGGGTCAGCTGTGGCTCAGGACAATATAGGCATTGCTCAGACTTCAGAAAGTTAAATAAATGCCCCTTACTATTAGTGACAGGTTGCCTCCAGCTACCACAGCCTAATTTTAAACCAAAAAAGCATTATGCTTTGAGTTGGACATCCGTGCTCAATCAGCCATTTAAAAAGTATTTCTTTTCAATCCTTTTATACCAGTCATAGTGCACATAAGAGGGATTTATATACACCATTTCAACTTTTAAAATGGTTTGTGCTGCAAAAGCATAAAAAACCTTTTGAACGTAT
The DNA here is from genome assembly GCF_001723895.1 of Crocodylus porosus. Lineage (NCBI taxonomy): Eukaryota > Metazoa > Chordata > Crocodylia > Crocodylidae > Crocodylus > Crocodylus porosus. The sequence goes on along the minus strand of NW_017728911.1, from coordinate 27,326,696 downwards.
TTTGTGCATGAAATTTAGTTCTAAGCAAAATCCCAGACATTTGGTCAGGGCAGGGGGAGCAGGGGCTGGGGCTACAACGGAGCAGGTGGGGTTGCCTGCCCCTCCAGTGGGGAAAAGGGGCGAGCGGGGCCTTTGAGGGCAGTGGGGAACTCCGTGACCAGCTGGGCAGCACAGGGGCCAATGCCTGTGTTCGCAGGGGTGGAGCGGCCAGAAGACGCTGCCCAGAAGGGGGAGGGGGGGGGTGGCGACGGCCAGGCTGCCTGGTGCATTGCAACAGCCCCATCCCAGGGCAGGGAGTGCCACAAGTCTCCCCTCCTCTTCTCTCCAGCCTACCTCCTGCATGAATCGGAGCTACTGCACTCTGGTCCTGTGAGGACTGGGTCAGCCAGGGCTCCTCCAGCAGGACTGGGGGGCAGGGGGCTGCAGGTTGGGAGTGAGGGGCACTGGGGGGGACTGTAGCTTGGGGGAGTCCCTCACTGTCTTATTCCCCCTGTCCCCACATCACAGGTGTCTTCTTTTTTGGACCTGGAAATATGGTAACCCCAACCAACTAACTAGTTGGAAAAAATGTTCTTTGGAAGCTTTCAGACACAAGTGCCCTTCAGGCATAGGGAGAGCTTTTTGGACTTTGAGGATATTTTTTCCCTCAAAATATTTGAAATATTTTTTCAGCCACTAATAGTGGTTCTTGTAATAAAACCTGCAGTCAACATTCTTCTGAGTTCAATGGGAGCTTTGTGTGTAGAAGACTTACAGATGGAGGTGGATCTGGAGGGGCATAGTTATAACCCCTTCCCCCTTTGATTCTTGATCATCCTCCTGTAC
>NW_017728911.1:27286309-27325771 GCF_001723895.1 Crocodylus porosus | reverse complement strand
GTTTAAAACCAACCTTCTGGCAGTGGCAACAGCACTTCTATTGAGGCAGCAGAGAGGGAGTCCCTTGACTTCATGGCTCCTTGCAGTCTATCTGATTCCTTCTGAACTTGTCATTCCACAGGTGTTAATGGCCTTTTCTCCTTTTTAATTGTCTTGAAGTTCCACTAATCAAGCTGTCCTTTCTTCTGCAAGTCTGCTGCCTGCTAGCTGGTAATATTCCTATTCCACAGCCTTCTGAACTGTTTTTAACTCTTTATTGTAAAGTTGTATTTGTCTTTGCTTCAACCTTTAAACTGAATAGTGTAACCCTAGCCCCCTAGCAGATTTATAAAGCTTCTGGTTGCATCTTCCTGCATGCACATATCTTGTCTTGAATCCCTAATGCTTAATTCTCTGTTTTGAGAATCTGGCATATGCATTTCTACTAGTTGTGTAGCCAGGAGACTAAGACACTATTTTGCATTCCCCAGATCTCTGTGAAATTTGTGTACTAGAAGTCAACTTGCCTGGTATGATTTTTGTATTTGATTCTCAGACTAAAGAGCATTGGTTTTTTTTTTTGTTTTGTTTTGTTTTTGCAAGAGCTGCTTTCATCCTCATGAACATTTAACTGTAGTTTAATCCAATTTATAATTTATGTCTTGGTGCAATTTTCAGATACCCTTAAAAAAATCCTGGGAGTGGGTGTACAGGAACTATTTATTCCTCAGTGTTCTCCCAGTACATATTGATGCTATTTTTTTGTACTTTCAGTTTTCAGTGCTATTGCTTATTAGCTTTTGTTCTAGCTTAAAAGTGGTCACTCAACACCTCAGTCTAAATTTTTGTCATGTGCAGAGTAAACACTAGGCTGATATGTTGCTTCCTATTTTGGATATCTGGGCTTTATGAATGTTGAGTTTTTTGCAGTGAAGAAACTCTTAAAGTTGATATACAGAGAATGAGGAAGAACTTCTATTGCAATAATATGTACATATATTGATCTGTATATTTATATTTATCTATGTATATATAGATATAGATAGATATATCTGAACTTAAGCAGAGGAAAGCTTGTTAACATCTACACAGTGTTTCCAAGAATTGTAGAACAGCAATGGTGCCTAGAGTAAACTATCTGCATAAACTGGACCAACTGGTAGAAAATCTAGTTTCAGAGCATGTGCTGTTAAGTGTTATGCTGACATCCTTTGCCTAGAAAATTACTAGGTTTGCTTAAGCAGGATTCTTTTTCATAATTTTTGTGGACTACCTTTCTTGTTTCAGTTCCCACTCCTAAAAATAAGATTGAAAAATGGATAATTTTCAGTTGGTTTATGCCCTTAGCCATGTAAAGTATTTTTAGCTTTGGTTTGTAAACCATCTTTTCTGTATGTGAACTGTCCCTGGGCCTCAACCTTACTTGAACTTTAACTGGCTGATTTCCAGTGATAGAGGTGACATGTACAAATTTTGAATGCACCATCACAGTAACTACACAAGTAATGAGCTAGGATGTATGCCTATATTAAATCCATTCAATTATTTTTATATATTTATTTAATTTCATCCCACTCCATCTGTTTTATCCACCTAGTGAATCTGATCACAAATCTAAATATTTTTCTCTTTGGGGTACAGTAACTCTTAGATGTTTGCTTGCACTATGCCTCGCATAATAGGGTGTTTTTGAGAGCGGTCCCTACATCAGTACAACTAAAGAGTGATCAGCCTTTTCCGTGTCAACTGAATCTCAGGCTGAATTGATCAGATTACTGCTACTTCAGGATAATGAAAGGATCATTTCTTTGTACTGATGTGTATATGCATACTAAACTGTACAAGAATGATGTTCAGAAAGGGAGTGCTTTAATCTCCATGAACATGAGAACCTCAGTTGCTTAAATAACCAAATATCAAAGGAAAAAGTCTGTTAATTGACTCTACCCTAAGTACTTTATCTAGCTGAATAAATGAACCAAGCACATGCAATTGAATTCTGTGTAACAGTTCAGTAGTAGTTTATATTTTTTCAGAGTAAAGTAATGCTTCTTTTGAAATGAAGCCTGTAATACAGACTACCTTTTAGCTGTATTCTGATGTTAGTTTATGGGGTTAGCATACTTTCAGTTTCAAAACAGAGGACACCTGTGGAGGAGGAGGGAGGTATATAATGGGGGGAAGGCCCCTGCTCCCAAGCCACAGGCCCCTCCAGCCCTGCTGCTGCTGCCTCTTACTCCTGACCCACAGCCCCCTGCCCCACCCCCCACACTTACCTGCCTGCAGCTGCCAAACCTGCTCATTAGAGCACGTGATGTCCTGCCTCCAGTGATGGTCTCCCGCAGCCTCTTGCCCCAAGCAGCTCCTTGCTGGGGCAGAGGCAAAGCAAAATCCTGGATGTTTGCTGATATTAAAAAACCCAGATGGAAATGGGAGAACTCAAAAAGAAAACATGTCCAAGAAAACCCAAATATATGGTACGCCTAGTTTTGGGATCTGATTGGGGCATTGAATATGGGTCTAGAAGGGGCTTTCTGAGTCGGGGGTCCCTGTGTTCTCAGGCAGCCATATCCTGTTGTCCCTTTCATCCAGTCTCTGCTCAGTTTATAAATGTGTTGAATGGATGTGTTGCAGATTCCAATTATTTGATCCAAGAGGTCGGGTCATTTGAGCATAGCTAAGGAAGCTTTTTGCAGAGATGGCCATCTGAACTTGTTTAATGTGCAAAGATAAATGTGTGTTGTTAAACAAATAAAGGCTGGGTTGACTTTACTCGTAAAGCTTCCTTTACTCAGTTGGCTTTAGAACAATACAATATTCTTTCATACAATGAAAATGGAACAGACCAAAAATAAATTTAAAAAACCCTGTAACAGCAAAGCTGAGACTATCACCAGCTCTAATGCTCTTGAAAATTCCTGTGTGTAAATACCTCACTGTGTATTTTGTATTGACTGGTAGCACAAAGTAGAGTTCATCGTATGAAGGAGAGTTAAATGCAGAAACTAGCTAGGGAATTTCTGTAGTTTATCTAGGATTGAATATTTGCCATGGGTAAGTATAGTTCCCTGTTAGTTCAGGCATTTCAGTTGTCAGGAGTGGTTCCAAAAGTGTTCTTTGTAAATCATCAGGTTTTTAAGGCTGTGGGTTGGCATCATTTAGAAAATGATTGCTCAGTGCTGAAAGTAAAAATAAATAAATAAATACGCGGACCTTTTAAAAATGTGCATGCTGCTCTATGTAGACTACTAGACAGGATTGGGATAGTAGCCCTTACTTTCCGGAAAGTGTGTGAGATTGATCTGTTTGACTCGATTTGAGAATTTGACTCAAAACTCTCCTCTCCCTTTTTGTGGCCTGAGAGGACTATGCCAGAACAGTAGGAACATTTCTATTTTTAAGTGCAATAGATGAAAAATTAACTTTTCTGAACCTGCTAGATAACTGGCTACATATGTGAATTTCAGGTTTGCAGAAGAGGAAAATGGCTCAAGAAACGAACCATAGCCAAGTGCCTATGCTTTGTTCCACTGGATGCGGATTTTATGGAAACCCTCGAACAAATGGAATGTGTTCAGTATGCTATAAAGAGCATCTTCAAAGGCAGAATAGTAGTAATGGTAGAATTAGCCCTTCTGGTAAGTAACACTAAGTATTTAGTATTCAGCGTGCTGGTTCTCTTGTGACCAAACTGTGATGCGTCAGTGAGACACTTCCTGTCACTGCCCCACTTAACTTCCAGAGACTAATTACAACAAGAATATGAAAGATACAGCAATACTGCAGTGCTTTGTCCTAAGTACCCTTCTGTCTTAGAGAATATTTTGAATCGGCTTTAAAATGAAATATACTTATTCACAGTGTGAATAATCTTTCTGTAAGTATAATCTTAACTTATTTTTGCGGCTTACGTTTATTTTTGGTAAGGTATTGGACACACAGGGCTGCTTCTATCACTATGAAAATTTAGGCAACACTTTCCAGAGAGGATTTACCAGAAATTACTGACTCTGCAGATAATACCCAGCTTGAGAGAATTAATGAAAACTATTTAGAAGAAAATCAATGTCCTAAATTGTGGAAAGAGTGCAAGATTCAAGCTGACACTTCAAACAACTCGGGGAAACCTTTTTTGAGAAGTTGCACTTGCAGTCTTTTAGCTTGACTTCGGTTAAGATATTCCAGAGACCAAAGCCCAATATGTACATGGATTTAGGTAGATGGCAAGAAGATCTTCTGCTAACCAACTGGAATGGGAAATGATTGTGGCTGGTGCGGTTTCCTTTTGCCAGCTGTCTGAAGAAGCTATACAGCCACCTCTGCTCTGAACCTGTGACCATATTCTGTGCATGATGAAAGCAACAGAAAAGTCTTGAGCAGTGATGAGCCCTGCTCCTAAACTCTGGTCTGCTCTGCTCTAATGAGCCTGTTGCCAGAGCATTTCCATTCTGGTTTTTCGGGGCTGCTACTGTTTCCTCAGCTGGGAATTTTGTACGGGCTCTGATTAACCTCACTATAGCAATCGTATTGAAAATATGATCAAAGTGGATCATATTTTCTAACATTGCTTCACAATTATGAGGGTAGGGACTTCTAAAAATAACTTGGACTTTGACTTCAGGGTCTGGGGCCCTAGGCAAGGGACTGTTTTAGGAGCTTGAGAATGGATTGATTTTTAACATCCTGTGGTACAGTATTTCTAAACCCCTGGGTTGTGACCCAAAAGTGGGTACAATTCCAGCAGCAAGGAGCCCAATTCCATGCCACCACCCTTGCTGCTGCCAGAGGGCACCTTACCATGGTGGCACAGAGCTCGCAGCACTGTCACCAAGCTGCCCAGCCCGCTGTGCCCTGCTGCACCGGATCCCACCTGCTGGGTCGTGGAGGCCCCAGGAGGATGGCATCAGGGCCGGGAGCCCACCCCTGCCCCATGCACAGATTGCGGGGGCACTTGTCCCCCATGCCTCTGCTGGAAGTGCACACAGTGGCAGGGAGCTGGCTCCCTGCCACCCCCTGCACAAGCCACCCACAACAGTGTCCAGCTCCCTGCCCAGGCCCCAAGCCTCATGCACCACCTGGGCTGGGCAGCAGCCCCAGCCCTGCCCAATTCCCTCCCTCCCTAACTATGGGGGCCTCAGTTCCCCCTCCTCCCCCCAACTTATCTACGGGGAGCTGCTCTCCAGGGTGCCTGGTGGCCATGTACATGTGTACGTGCATAGAACCTCCTGCCTGATCTCCCTCTTCCCACTCCCCCCAGCTCCTTGCAGGCTGGACCTCTGCCAGCCTACAAGGGGAAATTCATTGTTTCCCACATTTGTCTCCTTAAAGGGAGAAAATTGGGATTTTTCTCCTTTTAAAATGAGAAAATATGGGTTTTACCGTGTTTTTCTGTGGCAAACGGAAAACCCAGATTCTTGTTGATTTATGCAAGATGATTCAACATTTCATATTCCTCTAATAGGATTTCCATGGCTAACGGGTTAACAAACAGACATTTGAAGCCTGATATGCACTTCACTGTGTGAAGGTTTGGCCCTGTGCATCTACAAAAGAGATACTCAGTCCTCTGAATTTAAGCTGGGTTCCTCTGTTTTACACTAGTCATCGCTTGACTTGGTGAATAGGCCATATTAAAAGCGTATAAAATTCAAATCCATCACTCCATGGAATATAAATGCCTGATGCATCACTGAAGGTTCAGTGGTGGATCCGTGGTGAAAGGGGTTGAAGTATACTGTAGATATTAGATAAAGTGTCTTTGGGTATACATGGCCAGTGATATGTAGATATTCTAAAATATTTCAAAGTATTGGTCTCTTTAAAAAATGTACACTTCAATTACTAACAATCTTTAGAAGCTTTTGATAATCTTAACAGACATACTTCCACTTATTTGCTGTTGCTACTTTGAAATATATGCAGAGGTAGAGGCAGATGTGATTATACTTAAGTAACTTTAGTAAAACTTTTTTATATTGTAGATTCAGGTTCAGGAAGGATATTAAGTATATGCTTAATTACCTTGTTGAATTGGAACCACAGTGCAGAAGAATCTGTTATGGCATCAACAACGTAAGTCTGGGAGGTGGCGTAACTTATTTTACATTTATTGTTTTCCTTGCAGCAACTTCTGTCACTAGTATAACTGAGTCCTTACCAGTTCAATGCACAGAAGGCAGTGCGCAGGAAACTCAGTCAGCTTTAGACTCTACATCTACCCCATCTATGCAGCCAAGGTAACTGTTCTAGTCTGTGCTTGTTAATTGACCTTTTACTTCAAATAACTCATTCTGAATACTGAATATTGGGAATGAAAAGTTAACACTTTCTCTCTCATTTTAAGGTATTGGAATTCCCTGCCAGTTACTATTGAATAAAAAGTTCTGGTTTTTAATGGAGTCTCAATGTCTGCCTTGACATCTCTGATATTATTCTCCTGTAGATGTGACTTATCTATAAATGGTCTCTAATCACTCCACACCATGCAAATTAGTGGTTTGATTTCTAAGATTGAAAGAAGTTCCCTCTCAAAACTCAGACTTAATTATAAATATATCAGACTAGGTAGAGTTCCAGTTGCAGTTCTTAACTAACTGTGCATCAGTGTTGGGTAACTTGCTTCCTTGATTTCATCCCAAGGGAAACAGTGTGGTCCAGTAAACAGGATACACAAGAGCAGTGTTCTAATTCCAGTTCTGCCACTGACTGCTGTTTTCTTAAGCAAGTCACTTTATTTCTCTCAGATTGGTGAAGAATACATAATGTCCTCTTGCAAAGCATTCCAAGATCTGCAAGTGCAAAAAGGTCTATAAAACCAGTATCAGACTGTAGACCAGGGTAGGTAGGGTTAAACTTCTTATTCTTGTCTAAATAAGTGGCCATCTAATTCACTGCTCCACGGAGAATGCAAATAATTGTAGGTTACCTAGCTGTGACTAATATTCGGGAGTAGATAATAAGGAGTAATTGGTGAGGGGATAGTGGTGGTGAACTGGTACAGCAACAAACTAAACCAGTGCAAATTATTTCATAGAAAAAAATGCACAGAAAACCAGTTAATCAGTTGGTATTCAGCTTTTTACTCAGTACTTACAAAAAGCATTTAACTCATGACTATTTGTAAGTATATGCTTAGGTTTTGGCTATAAACTGGTTTCCATCACTGAACCCTTTCTCCACCCCACCCCAGTCTCTGTGTCCTGTCTATTACACAGATCAACCTTTTTATCTTCCTGTGGAGTTCTCTGCTGATCTCTTGCTTGGTTAGCAAATGTGGAGAGGAGTGACTGGTTTTACTTTGTGTGTGAAAACTTGTCTAAAATGTCTCCCAGGCATGCAGTTGGTCCAATAAAAGATGCTGCTCCTTCCAAAAACAAATCCTTGCCTATTGCTTTCATTCATACGAGTAACTTTGATCAGTGCAGTCTAAATAGAACTGAAGATGAAAAATTGTGCTCTCAGTAGTACCTGGGAGTTCTGCTACATCTTTTTTTCTCTAGACAAATTCTTAACCAGACTGATGTGCTAAGCCAGTGGGAGGCAGCCTTTTTTGGCAGGCATGCCACAAATTAAGCTCCAAGCCCTCCTTGAGTGCCATTTCCTTTCCCCTGTCTGCTCTGCTTTCTGTTCCTTGCCATGCCTGCAGCTGTGCTCTCTGCCCCTTCCCTGTTCTCCTGTGTACCACACACAGGCTGCCTGTGCCACTTGTGGCTTGCAGGCCACAAGCTGGCCATTCCTCATAGGTTGTCTGTGTACAATGGGGAAGATTAGTCAGTTATGGAAGGGTCTGTAGGAGTCTTCACACTTCTTCACTGACTAATCTTTCCAGTTGTACACAGACAACCTGAGGTGTCTATGTAGATTCCCTTATCTTCCTAGATTCTGGCTACAGACTGGGCAACTAGAGAATCTACCTTCTTATCTCCTACTAGTATGTAATTCTGAAACTTTAAAAGGAACTGCAGTCGGCTTATCTTGTATTATAAAACCCTTGCATTTGTTGGAAGGTGATGCACAGCATCGTTCCTTAAAGAAACATTAAAGACAACCCTAAAATGTTTATTCTTTGGAGTGAATCTCTGTTATCTATTTCTCTTCTGTATCAGTCTTTCTTTACTGATATAATATGCCACAGTGGAAGCTGAAAATAATTGTCCCAACAGCTTAAATCTTCTAATGATCAACTGCCTTAATGTGCTGCTGATGTCCTAAACCAGAAAAACAAGGCTGTGCACCAGCTTATAGTTGTATTAATTTAAGGCAGTCTATTTGGGGGGAGGGGGGGCAGTGGGGGCACCTGTGTCTCTGTTCCTTAAGAAGTCTAAACTGTTTTTTCTTCCTAGCCCCGTGTCAAACCAGTCACTTCTAACAGAATCTGTAGCATCTTCCCAAGTGGAAAGTACGGTTGTGGATAAAACAGTACCTGAAACGGAAGATTTGCAAGGTTAGTATCTGCGCTTGAGTAACTAAAACATGCACAAAATAATGCCTAGTCTGTTTTATCTCTCTTCATACTCTACTATTTTTAACGTAGCCCTAACAGATGACTCATTCTGAAATATGACAATGTTCTGTAAAACTGAAAGAGAATACAGCGAGGTGCACATATGTAGTCTTAATGCAGAAATACTCCTGTGGTGGAACTTTCAGATAAGCTTAAGAAGTGTAAATTTCAGTTTCCTTTTTTAACTTCACAGTACTTGCTGAGTTTTACATTCTACAGTGTTTTGTTTACTGGGATTGGAAATGTATTTAGGGTGCATCTTGGCTATTTGTCTAATCATAATCATGCCAGAATAAGGACTCATCTAGTTGCTGAGAGTGCTAGGAGGGATACTGTAGTGATACAGAAACAAATGGATAGTGGTCTGTACTTTGTCTATATCAGAGGGGTCAAACTCCTTGAGCCCTGGTCCAGATCCACACCAGGGGGTTCCTTGGAAGCTGGATCTAGGAAGCTGTGGCTCTGATGTGTGGCATGCACAGTAGCTCTGGATCTGACCTGTGGCAGTAGCTCTGACTCCACCCCTGACCTGGAGAATGTGGCAGTAGCTTTGGCTTCTGCCGTGTGCCTCATGATGCTCCTGATCACTATGTCCGCTGGGGTCTGAGGGTACCGTATTCTGCAGTGGGCTGCTCCCCCTAGCTTCTGGTAGTCCAATGGACCAGCTCTGTGAGCTGTATGTTTGACACCCCAGCTTTATGTTGTAAAGTCCTTTGGGGGATTGGGGAATACGATTAAAACATGTACAGCGCAGGTCCAGTCAAGTATATTAGCCTGGAATCAATACAATGAGAATGGTATTGGCTTCACACTTCTATGATTCATCTGTTGTTATTAAACCTCAGTACATTAACTTTTAAGCAGACTGAAGTTGTCAGAGTAGAGCTGAAAGGGACCTCAAGAGGCCAATTAGTTTAAACCCCTGCTCAAATCAAGATAGTCTCTGAATAAACCATGCCAACGAGTGTCTGTCCAGCCACTTTTAAAATGTCCAAGGATAGAGAATCCACTTTTTGAAGGGACCTCCTTTTCAGTTATTTAGCTTCTGTAGGATAAAGTACAATTTACTCAGTCCCACCTTTGCTTTAAAGGTGTAGAAATTCAGCAAAGAAATAATTTGTCTGCTAGCTAGACTCCATTGAAACATGTTTGTAATCTTCACTTGTGTTGAACAATATAAATGTAAGAAGGTAATATAAAAAGAAAATTTGAATGGGAGTCACTAATAGAACCTCTCACTGTTGACAAGAACGTTTCTCTTCACAGAAGGTAAAATTATGCAGAATGATGCTTGATATATATATAGCATCATACTAAGTGCAGAATGTTAAACATAAGAAATGTAAAAGCAACAAACCTCCAATGTGTCCATTTAACTCATTGCAGCTTTCTAAAATTCCTGCTTGGAAGGAATATAAAATTCTAGAACTCTTGGTTCAGAGATGATGATTTAGTTGGCCTAATAAAAGGTATCATCTCTGAACCAAGAGTTCTAGATTTTTGCGTTTCCTTTCATCTCAGACCAACACAGCTGCCAAATACATCCCTGCTTGAAAGAAGTAATTCTTGCTTTGCATAGTACAGATGTGAAGCTTCCTTAATTTAAGCGCCACCCCCACCCCACCCCTTACACAGCAGTGGTAGTAACTTGTAATTTATGGTCAGCAGTATGGGGAACTGGTATCAGACTGAAGCATTAGTTCTTGGGAGCATAGGCCACCGCATCAGCCAAAGAACGAAAATATCCTTATAGTATAATAAATGCAAGACAAATGTAATTTTGTACTATTCCTAATATGCATGGCTCATAAATAACTGTTCCAGAGTGATATTAGTGCCATACTGGTCATTTAATAAAAGTTAAAATATTCATTAGCTGCATCTTGTGGAAATCCTTGCTGTTGTTTAGTGTCTTAACAAAGCCTACAGTGTTCCTGTAACAACGAATGTTTTGGTTGAGCTGTTGTTTTAAGTGGATTTTCCCAAAAGTTAAAAACAAACAAAAAAACCCCCAAATAGATGCATAGGGATGCATTTATGTTTGTGCAGACTTGTAGAATATTTAAGCCAAGCTAAACCTGTCAAGTTTATAAACCCCTCGCAGGACAATCACTCCCTCTCCGATCTCTCAGTTCTAATCCTCAAAGGGAACTTACAACACACCTTTCATAGACAAGCCTATGAACTTCTCACTTCATCGACCAGTGGACACTAAAAATCATGGACTCAATATAGACGTTGGATTTATGACACATTACAACTTGCCTGACATCTGATTCACATGGTACCTGCCTGACCTGACTTCTTACATTCCTTTTTTTCCCCCACCTTTTCTCTCCTCCACTTCTGTCTCCCCCTTTTTTTTTTTTCCTGGTTCCCTACAATTTCCTTTGTATTGCTAGCCTCTTTTTTTACCTTGTATTATTACCTCTGTAGTGTTTTCCCTTTGGCTTTTTTGTCCTGTTTTCTTCCTCCTCCTCTACCTTTTGTTTTCCTACTTCTGTCCTTTTATATTTTTCACTGACATCCTGTCATACTTTTAGCTTCTCCCATTCCTGCTTTCCTGATCTCCAACTATTCCCTTCTTCACAGACTGCCTCTCTTCCACCTTATATTTTATTTCTGTTGTCTCCCTCTGACTGCTTTCTTGTGCTGTCTTCCCTCTCCCTTCTCTGTTTCCTTTTGTCCTGCTTATCTTGACTTATTTACATTTTCACTCACATCCCTCCATACTTTTAGCTTCTTTCATTCCTTGAAGTCTCAGACCACCAGAGACTCCCTATGCCTGATGAAGGGTGACTGCGCCCAAAAGCTTGCAAAGAACTTTTTTACAGCTACTCAGTTGGTCCAATAAAAGAGATCACATCTACTCAAAGAACCTTGTCTGCCTAAACTCCTCAGATGAATTCAATTCAGACTTGTCTGCATGGCTTCGTTTTTTCACACCTAAGGTGATTTTCTGATTTTTAAAATAACTCTAGTAACTGAGCAACAGTATTTAATTGCTAGTATTCTCAAATAGCCTTAACATTTTCCTTAAGGTGACAAAATAAAATGCACTGACTTTGCTAACCTAAACTTTCTTTTGAAGATGTAGTCATGTGGTAGCTGGTTATTCTAGCTTCCTGAAGGATAACTGCAATAAAGGAGTTGTGTTCAGAATCTTGCAGCTCTTAACTTTAAAAATTTGAAGGTGCAGAGGCCATTTTTCTAGTAAACCTTTTTTTTTACTATGAAAACTCTAGTTTGGGAAGATACATGCAAGTGCATGCTTATGTTCTACTGAAACTGGATCCCTCCCAGGTACAACAGTTAGCTCTAGCAATATTCAACCACTATTTCTCGCCCTTTGTCTTTAAAGGATGAAAATGTACTTTTTGGATTTATTTTCTTTTTGTTACCACACTTAATTAGTGATAAGTATTGATCTCTCTTTTCCAGACAGAGAAACTAAGACAAGTAATTTGACTGACTAGCTACAACAGTGCCAGTGGTGCAAACAGATTATCGCCTTTCAGCCCCTGCTAAATGCAGGGTACTTTCTTCTGTTTGCATCTCATTTTCTTGTGAATATTTTGAAACCCCACATGTCAGACTAAGAGCCTCTTTTTTGCACAGCTGTAACATCTATAATTCAGGCTATGAGTGGTTTTTTAACAAGTGAGGGACTTCTAAATGGCACTTTAATTTCTAGGTTCCTGTCAGATACTGAGGAGGCCTGCTGCCAGCTCCTTTCTGTAGCTTCTTAACATAGTTCAGAGTCTTCTCTAGTTTCTCACCCGAGTCTCCTGTAGATCTGCTACTAAGTTTCCTAGGCTGAGTTCACCAATAGATTTGTTGGATTGGGGCTTCTAACAAATCTCCATATTCTGCTGCTTCTGGGTAGCCATGTGTAGATCAGTAATTTTAGTACATACAGTGCATCCTGTGCAATAGATCTTCTGCATCGCAAGGAGTGTTTCCTTCAGCATATTATATTTAAATCCTCATGTTTTTGTATGCTTGCTGTCGCAGCCATTCAAGATTTGGGGACGGGGTGGATTAGAACATTTATCTGTTAAAGCCATCTTCTGGTCACCGTGCAACCTTTCTCGGTTTTGGGGCGAGTCCAAGTGCTGTAATCTGCTGTTTTCAGTCCTTCATGCTCAGGTGGGCTCCTAGCCTTGAGCCTAATACAGGATTCCCTTCATGATGGAGAGGTCTGATTAGGTGCATTAGTACTTTCTCCTTTGCAGTGATATTATCAGCTACGCTGGCCAAAAAACCAATTGCTGATCATATTAATTTTCCTTTTATTGGTGCCGATTGTCCCACGGAGGGATGCATGGATTGGTGATTCCATGCTGTCTTTCCAATTCTGGTAGCTCCAAACATGGTCACAATGTTGCTTCAAGAAGCAAGTTGAAGCATCCTCTGTACTTGTGCAACATGGAATGATGGGGGTTTGGCAATACAATATTTTAAATAATTTAAAGCTTGTCAGTTGCATTACATTTCTTAAACCTTTTCCTTTCCCCTCTGCTTCATGCTTCTCTGACCATTCTTGAACTCCTGTTGCTGCAGCCAAATATTTAAGCATGTCCTTAGATGTTGCTCAACAACAAGCAAGATAATAAAACATGCAAAGATCAAACAGCATAACTACTGAAATGCAACTCATTCCAACTGAATAAAAATGCAGACAAGAAACGTTTTTAATGAGCATCACATCTTACGAAAGACATAAATAGAATGGACCCAAAGTCCCACTGAACACATAGAATCGTTATCACATTAGAGACTATTTCAGTAAGCAGTTATCAGAGTGGAGTTGTTGATAGATACTTCAAATATACGTGACAGTGCCAGAGGCTCTGAAACAGTGTGATTATGATGTAGGCATAGAAACATTGCAGGGTATCCTGATTTAGTGAACGCATGCTCCAGAGAGAGAGGGAGAGAGGAAAGATGTACGATACAGATTTAAAACTGTTTCATAGGTGAGTTGTATATAAATACTACCGAGTAGGTGGAATAGGTTAGTGCGTGTTTATAGAAGCTCAGTAAAAATGTGTCATAATTTGTTTAACCACTTAGTCCTTTCAAAATTTACTTGCTATTTTACTGCACAGTGGTCTGTTTAAAAAAAAAAAAATTGTTGCATGAAGGAAAACATAATAAAAATACTCAGTATGTGTGTACACAGATTTGTAAAAATGAGCGATTGGTGATGGACTATAGTTTTTAGTTGGGAACATCTAATGCTTTTGAAGTTGGCAAATTGCTTTTTAGTTTGGACTTGCTTTTCAGCTGTCTCTTGAAATGTTGTCAGTTTGTAAGCTCTGTAGCTTTATGTCAGTTTTCTTCTTTGCATCTTTCCCAGTTCAAACATTCATGTTTTATTCTATCTCGGTTTATATTTCTATCCCCAGATTTTAAATGAGTACCAATTTTTTTTCATAATTTGATTTTTTTGTTTTGTTTTGTCTCCTTGCAACCTGACACCTGTCATCTCCTTATGAATTATGCTTCTCAACCACCCATTGAGAATGCTAGCAACAAAACAGCAGTCAAAACTTTGTGCAACTGAACAGCTTATCTAGATTTGGAGACTTAGCAAAATATGTATTCCAGAACAATTTCAGTGTAAGCCTCTGTTTGGACCCTGTCATAAAACTAGCCACTGGAATAAGAGGACATCTTTCTGATGTTTTAGTTTTGCGTGGATTGAAACCATCCTTCCTTTTCTCCAGGATCTGCTGTTGCTCAGATACAGGTTTTTGTGTGTGTTTGCTTCCTTTGAAACGCATTTGATTTCTTCTGCCTTGCTGAAGATCCTCTTTATCCCTTCAGGTTTCCTCAAGGAAAAGCTTATGAATAGAGGCAAATGAAGAAGGACAAATGTAGGATGTTGGGGGTTTTGCATGCCCCCCAGGTGAATGAACTTCTTAATCAGAATTGCTCCCGAATTTTTCCTGTAGTCCCTTTAAAGGACACGTCTAACATCCATGAAATGGTTGCAGTCTGAATCCTAGGTGTGTTGGATTGTACTTCTGTCTTACTGAAGTAAGGAATATTCTACATGGAAATGGAGGTGGCTTCCATCTTAACAGAAACTATCAAGCAAGTAATACTTTCCTGAGATTTGATTCCCAGCTTTCTTCCAGCTGCTGCCTCCCCCTCCTTTTTCTTGGCTGTGATACAGAGGGGTGGGAGGATGTAGAGCCATTGTAGTTCCTTAGTGCAGCTTGAGGATCCCCCCCCCCCCCATGTACATCAAAGGAGGTAGGAATGATGGAATAGGGGGGAAAGAGGAGACACTTCAAGATCTGAATATCCGTGGCTGAATGTCATTCTCTGATGGAGTGGCAGGGACCAAGTTGGAGACTGACTACGGAGTGACACTTGCTGTTCCAAATTTAAGGTTGATGATAGCTTCCACTTAGAAAACCAAAAATATACTTTTTCAGGCTTTTTCTCATATACTCCCTCTAGAAAGATGGTGATCCAAATTCTCAAGAATTTGGCCATTGAAAAACAAAAAAGTGATTTTTTTCCTGCTAAAATAATAAATCCCATGTTCCAATAAAGAAATTAAATTACAGTCTCTTAATGGTTTTGGTCAACATAACTTCACTTATTTTATTAAGCAATAGTTATGTTCCTGTTTGACTGAAAAGTTAATGAGAATGTCACCTATAATTTGCCCATTAGTTAATAGCGCCCATCACCATGCTATTTTAGCATGCACACCTCCATGCGCTGCCAATTGCAGCATTTGTTGTTAGTTATGGAAGGGCACATCATTGACAGTGTCCTCAGGCACCGAGATATTTGTGTTTCTTTACCCTAATGGATCAGACACATCATCAGCCCCCATTCTTAAAGAGCTGGATCCATCAAAAAAACACCTCTTTTCAGCCCAGCAAATACCTGTGATGGCCTCAAAGATCTCTTCATTCAAAGCTGCGTGTGCATATTCTAGCTCAGGGGTGTCCAACCTTTTTGAATGTGGGGCCAGATCACAAACTTTTTATTACCCAGTGGGCCGGTGAGCCATATTCAAAGACCTCACAGGAAGTGGTGTCACATCAGGATCCTTCACTAACTGGTCATTGATCTCAAGGATAAGCTAGTCCAGGGCTGCTCAGATCTGGTGAGGCTGTGGGCCCCAGATGCCACCAGCACGTGTTGCACAGGCTGTGTGCTGTGGGGGTGGGCCCCGAGGACCCCCTCACTGCACGGGCTGCTCCAGCAGCATGCACACCCCCATCCCTGGCCAGGCAGGCTACGTTAGCAGGACCAGAACTGCCAAGGAGGCAGCTGGAACTAGAGCACCTCTGGGCCGAGCTTCTCCTGCCCAGCCCGGCTCTGCCAGTCATGCGCCCCCAGCTCTGCGTGGGAGCTTACCTCGCGCCTCTGTCCACCACACATGCGGGCCATGCTGCAGCTCCCCCGGTCATGTGCCAGGGGCAAGAGGCGGTGCCAGAGAAGAAGCTGCATGGGTTGTCCCCAGCTCCTCCAGTCAAGCGTGGCTGGGGCAACGGCAGCAGGACCCGGCTCACAGCCTGGCCCCGCAGGGGTAAGCAGCTCCCCTCCCCTCGCTGCCAGCTGGGGCCCGCAGGCCAGCCTTGCCTGCCTCACCTCGCCGCAGCTCCGCGCTCAGCAGCGGCTCTGCGCGCCACGGTGGCACTGCTGCCGCAGGCTGGATAAAATGGCCTGGTGGGCTGCGTGGTGGCCCATAGGCCGTATGTTGGACAAGGCTGTTCTGGATGAGTCTTACCAAAGCAACTCTCTTTTTTTCTTCCTATGTGGAAGTCTCATGTTGTCCAAAACTTGGAGAAAATGTAGAGTTGCCTAGTGTTGTCAGATGTGACAGGGTGGTTGAAACACCTTGCCACAGGAATGCAGAGACAAAGAAGAAGACTAGGAGAAGAAACTTACTTGGAGATGCTGAAGAAACCAAAGTGGGAAAGATGCCGCGCCCTGATTAATTAAGGAAAACAGCTGGGGCCACAGCAGTTCAAAGGCTGCTGTGGCAAGCCCAGCTGCCTGAGATCAAGCCTGGGACAGGAAGAGCAGCATGGCAGAAGAAAGGAAAAGCTGCGCCAAAAAAGGGAAAAGGAGAACAGCTGAGTCAAGAAGGCAGCGAATCACATGCTGCCATGGGACACAGCTGGGAAGAGAGGGAATTTAAAGGGACACCAAGGAAGCGTTCTTTGTCAGTATGAGGAGAGGGAGTGCAAGATGATGATAGAGAGGATGTCCAGAGACGATGGGGGAAGGAACCAACCCTGGGGCGTAGAGGAAGGTTCCCAAACTTACCTGGGAAGAGCCAGCAAAGAGATGGAGATTATTTTGTCAGTGAGTCCAGTCCCTAGGGTTGGAGAGAACCTGGATCCTAGAAGAGGAAAGAGACACGGACAACATTCCACCCCAAGGAGGGATAAGTCCATTCGGACCCTGAAGGTAAGGGCAGGGTTGGAATTGAGGAGGCTGTCTTGGGACCCGTGCAGGGAAAAATGGGGCAAGCAGCCAACTTAGAGAAGGACCCCTTGGCAAAGGAGTCCATAAGACTAGGACCGGACCCTTAGTCCAGCAGGCAAGCAACAATAAACCCCAAACATCTGGTGTGGTATGAGCAGGGTATGGGGATGGTGGAACCCTGTGAAGATGAGCAGACCTCCTGAGCCTTTAATCGATCCTTTTGTCTCCCAAAAGTGTTTGGTACCTCTCTGTCATTAACACCAAGACGTGGTGGAAAATTTTTGGAAGGACAGAATACTACAATGCCACTAGGGAAACAGCTCGACTCTAGGAGGCACGACGACACCAACCACTTACATCAAATGTGGCGTTTTGACTTGTTTTATCAATAAAAGTATAACTATACAACCCTTAAAGGGGAGTTGAGCAGTTCAGGTGGGCAGGCAAAACTTTTTCACATAGCGACAGAAATATCTTGGATTTATTGTATATCCACTGGAGGCTAATGTTAGTGACCAGTCTAGTTTCACTAAGGTGGGTAGTAATTTAAAAGACAACAATTTAAATGGTAGAAGCTAAAGTAAACAGTTTAATCCAGGGGTGTTAAATGTATGGCCTGTGGGTGGGATCTGGCACTTGGAGCTGCCCTGTCCAGCCCACTGGGTCACCACTGGCCACCAGAATGTGGGGGGAAATAGTTTGCTGTAGACTCCCAGGCCCTCGGGTCCTTATGGACAAGGGGATTTGTGGCGAGGGGGTGAGCAAAGGCTGCCACAGCGCCAGTCACAGTCCAGTAGCTTTGCCCATTGCCACTTGCATGGCCCCAGCTCCTTGGCTGTCAGCCCTGTTACTGTCCCATGCTGGAGCTCTGTACTGTGGTCTGGATCCAACCTGTGAGGAGCCCTGCAGTTTGGATCCGGCCTGGGTTGCAAGGTGAATTTGAGACCCCTGGTTTAATCTGTTCATTTGTAATGGTGTAAAAAAAAAAAAAAAAATAGTAGTAGTGGGTAGAAAATAAGTATCTTCACCTATATTCCTCCTTTTTAATCTGGGGGTTAAGTTTTAGCAGTATCGAAATTTATAACGTCCTACTAAAAAGTGTTAGGTAGGTGCAGCATGTTTCAGAGAGGCTTGTGCTTTCCGGCCTGCTTCAAGGGTGGACCTAGAAAGGCTTGATCTGCTCCCAGAATGGTTGTTATGCTCCCTGTTCCTTTGTCTGAGGACCGATTTCCTATGCTCTCCAGGATCTTGCTTGTGGTTTCCCAGTTCAGTTAAATGCATCTGAAATGAAGGCAAAAATCTTTCCCCCTGCATCCCCCCGCTTCCTTCTGGACCTTGTAACGTGTAAAATAGTCATTGCTGAGTGTAGGGAGAATTGATGAGGTTCTTAGCACCCCATAACAAACATTTTGCACGTCAGTGCAGGTGATTGTATCTTTATCTACTGTAACATGGGCAGCCCTGGTCCTTTGTAATGAATTCAACAAGCAGTGTAGCAGCAATGTTTTTTGGTTGTGGGAGAAGATCCAGTTCCTAGTTTTCACCTTTTTAAGAGCTTATTTTCTAACAGTAACCAGACAGACCAAATAATGTTCTCCAAAGGAATGAGCTGTCCTTTCTTGTGCTGACTTTGAATTACTTGGCAAGCTTGTCTTGATGTTGCTATTGGCATGTGTGTGTCCTGTTAAATACAGCTTTCATATGATTTTTCACCTGCTACAGTCGGTATCTGAAAAGAACACGGGTAAACTATGGTAGTAATCCAGTAAACACTTCTAATGTTGCTACACAAGTAAACTTGTTTGGCCCTAAACGCTGAAATTCAAACGGAGCGGGTTACTTGGTGATGGCACTTGGGACATGCCTCCCAAGAACTTTCAGCTACATGGCATTGCATTTTAAGTAGCTCTTGTATTCTCTTAGTCACTGATGCATAGATGCAACATTGAACACTGTCTGACTTTACTGTCCAAAGCAGAGCCCATGTTTTAGAGCTTGTGAACTTGTGACTGGCTTAGACTATTTTGAAGCAGTTGTTTGCATAAATGAAGCCAAAGATAAATTGCTTAAGGATCTGAAATGTCAGCAGATGAAAATTTACTGAGACTCTCCTGCCTGCTTCCATAATACATAGCAGTCCTTGATCTGTTTAACCTTTTTTTTTAATTTGTGCTTTATGCATACAAATGCATGTAAAGATGAATGTGTTAATCAGTCTCTGTATGCAAAGTACAGTGCTTTTCCCTAAATTTGTGTAATAGTTTTAGGCACTCAGTAAAATTTATTTTATAACAATTACATTTTTGTCACACTAGGAAATGCAGTGCTATTCAACATGACTTAATTCTAACTGAGTGGGTGTGTCAACCACCTGGTAGCATAAAATGATCAATTCAAAGGTCAGGGTATATATTTTGTGTCCTAGTCTAGAACCTACCACTGACCTCTGAAGGACTTCTTGCTCTAAAACTTATTAAGATAGGTGGTACTTTGCAAATGGCTCTGCAGACAAAGTGGTGAAGCAATACCTCTATAAAAAATGTTTTGAACTCTGGGCTTCTCACTGTCTCTCTTGCTCGTTCTCTCTCTCTCTTATTGCATTTTTACCACATTAATTGGGTCTGGAATTACCTGCTCTAGATTAACCCTTGTGTATAATATGACTATTTGTCTCGCAAAACTTTGTAGATCTTTGTCTTGCAATAAAAAAAAAAATGTTTAAAAATATTGAAATTTGTCTTTGCATCATTATCAGCTTTCCTAAATTCTAGAGCAAGAGAAACTGTCATTTCCTTAATGTAGTGGGAAAATACTCATATTTTAATGAAGCATGTCCACATTAAATAGTCTACATTTATTCTTGCTCCGTTAACCTTTCAGTTAAACTGATGCATCTCTGCATTTTTATTCTCTCTCTCATATATTGTTTTTGTTTTTATTAGATATTAGGTACCCATTAGTTTTTGGATAGAGCAGTAGCTTTATTAACATGTTATAATGAGGGCCCTTCCTTCCGCACTGTATGAAGGAATTGTATGTGCTGTTGCTCTTCAAGCTTTTTTGACCAGATCTTTGGGGTTTGTCCTACTAATCCCCGAAGATTTTACTTTTCCCATCATGCATCTGCCTGCTGGTCTGCAAAGCCCAGCAGGCACTTGAAGACTTCCTTACTGTGTCTGCTGACAGACAGTATGCATATTCTAAAGTGCTTCTCCTCCCCCTCCCCCCCCACTAAAATGTACCGAGAGCAGTAACACTGACAAAGTATGGACTAGCACAGGAGTGGGAAATTATTTCAGCTGGAAGGCCACTGAATTGCATTTTGGTGAGCTGTGGAGGGCTGTAAGAGTAGCCCCATCCCTCGACAGGTGCCACCCTCCTCACCCCCCCGGTAGCCAACTTGACACTGGAAGTCCCTCTCCTGAGGTTTGCCCCCAGAAGTACTGCCTTTTGGAAGGGGAGGGTTGTCTTGGAACCAGAAAAGCACCAAATCCTATACTAAAAGCCAAACACCTACTCTAACATACTTAAATGTTATCACAAAAATCTTTTTGTTATGATTTGTTTGCATGCTGTATATAGAGATACTTGTATTTAATAATTCAGAAATAAAATCTTATACTTTCGTATATTGTGTAAGGGGATGTGGAGTGTAGGTGTGTCTGTGGTGGGGTGTGGAGGGCTTGGGGGGGCATTGGTTATGTTGGGAGGGATGTATATGTAGGAGGGTTGTGGGGGTAGAGTGTGGGATTTGTGGAGTGTGGGGACCCACCCCACGCACTCTTCCCTCTGCACAGCCCCCGCCAGGGCACATCAGAAGTAGGCGGTAGGCACTCAGGGTGCCCAGGGCCTGCACATGTGCTGCCACCTGGCCAGAGCTACACATGGTGGCAAGGAGCAAAGCCAGGCTGGCACACCTCTTGCGTGGCACTCCCCGTGGCGCACGTGCAGCTTCCAGCACTTGTGTGCCTCCAGGGGATGGGTGGGAGCAAGGTGTGCAGGCTGGGCAGGGTACTAATTAGTTGGCAGGCACCCACAGGCCGGGTGAAGTTGCCTGGCAGGCTGGATCTGGCCCACAGGCTGTATTTTGCCTCCCCCAGGACTAGCAAGTAATGGATGAATCTTAAGAGCAGCTGCTAAGGTAGTCTACCTGCACAAAACTGTTAAGCTGTACTCTCACTGCACTTCTGCCATTCTGTGTAGCAAAAGTGCAGTTGCGTGTGTGTATTTGTCTTCACTTGGTTATTTCTTTTTCCTGGCAGACTTCTGGGATTGCTGCCATACTCCCTTCTTTAGACCACTGATAGGTTGGTATGTGCTGCCAGGCTCTCAGTTACAGCCTTCCTTCATTCTTTACCCTTTTTCCTCGCAAACATTTTCTTTTTTTCGCAGTTTCTTGTACACCTGAAGTAGTGAAAGCTTGTCTTGCTGTTAACCCAGCAGTAGCTGGTAGGCAGAATTTTGGCTAGTTTGCAAATGGGGTTGAAATGAGGCCTAGTTCTCTTGCTTTGTTTTTCTGGTACTCTTGACACACAGAGCTATTAAAGAAAATGCCACTCATGTTTTTCCTGGGTCAGACTAATAGCTCAGTTGCATGGCTTGCGTGGGAGAATTCAAGTACAGGACAAGTATCTTGCTTTCAGATATGAGAGGAGATATTACACACCTCCCTTTTCGCTTGGCATGGATCTGTCTTGCTCCAGCCCCTTTTAATTTCTTCCCTAGTAAATGCTGTATCCAGTCCAGCCTCCAACACCTGGGAAAAAGGCTGCACTATCTCAGTAGCATATGTTGCTTGATCTCAGTATTGTTATCTGCAAAAATAGCATTGAGGCAGCATTGCAAGAGGGAGAAAAGTGTTTTTACAGAAATGAGTGTGGTAAACCATCAGTGACCTGAGCTTCCAGGACTGCTTGTCAGTTTGTTGGAAATACTAAACCTTGTATGTACAGTCTCTTGGCAGCACCAGATCCTTTGAAAATTAATTCTTGAGTTTTGGAAGAAGGAAAAAGCAGATATGTATTGAAAGGTTCCCCTCTCTCTCGGTATTCTTTACCAGCAGTTTTCTAGCAGGTATTGCATATAAACCATTTAGTGAGTTATCTGGATGAGGACAATTCAATAATCAAATGCAGGAATAAGGAGCCCCAGCGCATCGTTCCATGTAGTTAAAACAGGCTTCAGTAAATCACAGAATTTTAAAATATGGAAATATAAATTAGCTACCAACTTACGTGCCCTAGAGTCTGAATTTTTTTTTAACAAAAATAATAATAAGCTGCAATTTCTCTTGTGTTTTGTTTTTTGTTTGTTTGTTTTTTTTTAAAAGCTTACAGGTTTTTTTCCACTCATTATTTTAGTATCTTTGTTTGTTCTTATATTAGCTTCTGTGTCAGAGAGTGCGGAGCCCACAACTGAGGAACAAGACAAGTCTCTCGACAAACCAAAACAGAAGAAGAATCGTTGTTTCATGTGCCGGAAGAAGGTTGGACTTACTGGTAAGGAATACTTGGAAAGAGATTATATAATAAATATAATTGGGACAAATGTAAATGTTGCTCTTTCATGTACATATGGATTGGCCTTCATTTGACTTTGAAGTTGAAGTAAAATTTGGCCCCAAGATCCTCCATCTGTAGTTCTTATGAAAGAGAGGTTTTCATTTATCCTTGTGGGGCTTCTTTCCTACTTGTTTCTTTTATTAAGTAAAGGGAGCTTCATATCTGTGTTGCTGTTTAGAAGTTAATGTATAATAGCCTGGGGATTTAAAGTAAATTTAACAGTCTACTCGTTAATCAGCCTTCATAATGAAGTGGTATGATTCAGTTAAAGAGTTTGAAAATTGCTTGCATTTCACTGGGTGAAGGCTGAAAAATTAATCTGCGGCAGACCTTTAGGGGGAGTGTAGTTTTCTTGTACTGTTGTATATCTGAAGAGATGGCATCAGTTTTTTTTCTTTACAATAAAATAAGTGAAATGAAGACACATTATGTGGAGTTGGATGATGGTGATTTTTACAGCAGAGACTGCCTTTCACCAGTTGACACTGGTGATTCCGATCTGATAGGGAGCAAATGTATTCAGGATTTTTTTTTTTAAAGCTAGCATAAAGGCTGCTCTAATGTCAAAGTCAAATTTATTTATTTATTTATTTTATTTATTGTTTTACAGGGTTTGAATGTCGGTGTGGAAACGTTTTCTGTGCTATGCACCGTTATTCAGATGTACACAGTTGCTCTTATAATTACAAAGCTGATGCTGCTGAGAAAATCAGAAAAGAAAATCCTGTAGTTGTTGGGGAAAAGATCCAGAAGATTTGAACTGCTGCTTCTGCTAGAATACAAAATCCTCTGACCATCTGCAGATTAAATCGACTTGAGCTTTTTTCCTTAGTCATCAGGAATGTAGAGCAGTGTACCTTGCCTAGACCTTTTAATCATGCATGTCATCAGATGAATAGATTTTTTTTCACTTATTTTCTTTTGTTTGTTTTGAAATGACTCAACATTTTATTTTCATTGCAGTTTTCTGTGGCTGAGAACTTAAAACTTTACAAGTATTATCCTTTAAGATCATTTTAATTTTAGTTGAGTGCAGAGGGCTTTTATAACAAACATGGAGAAAAATATTGGAGGGCTGTGCTTTCCCAGCGTAAAGCATGCATGCGTTAACTTTGCAGTTTATTTCTTGTTGTATATAGCTTTTCTCTGCAGCACAATTTTTTTTTTTGATAATGCCTTGTATGGCACAACTAGTTATCAGTAACTGAATGTATTTTAATCATTATGGCTGCTTCTGGTTGGTTTTTTTTTTTTGTTGTTGTTGTTTTTTTTCCCCCTCCCCATTAACAAGAAAGGATATACATGTTGGCATATTAGCTTGTTTGCACCCACTACCTATTTATGTATGAATCATTTGTAATGAGTGTGTGCTGAGATTAAGTTTGCGTGGTTTTTTTTAAAAAATGGTTTTGGTTTTTGTGTGTGGGGGGAGGCTGTATGCACTTCATTGACTGCAGGTTTCATTGGGATTACATTCATCAGTCTGTATGTACACCGATATGAAGAATGATCTGAAGTAACTGTGCTGTATTTATGTTTATCCACGTCTTAACTTTGATTAAATAAAATTTTAAAAAATTGGAGTATTTTTGTGCTTCTAATTGTCAGTCTTGCCTGGATTTTTTTTCAGCTATTTTGATTGAGACCTTTCGTCTCTTGTTCCTCTGCCTACAGTGCACTATAACCTCATTAAACTAGGCAAATCCCAACGGCAGTTGAATTTGGTTTTTTGTCTGAACCTGCCAACTATTACAAGCAACACTTTACATACTGAAAGATCGCAAGGGAGCAGATTGTTTGTACTTCATGAATTTAACAGCATTTTGTGTTTGGGGTGATTTTTCCCCTTCCCCTCTTCCAATGTGTACTTCATGCAGCAACAAGGGAGCAAAATAGATTTTTAAAATGGGCAAATAAGTAAATATCACAATGACACAGGTGAGTTCTGGGGTAAAACTGGTTTTCATCTGCTTCTTGAACCTGACAAAAATCAGTTGTGCTCAACCTCTTTGCCCAGCAGGGTAGATGGGCTGTGTTCAGTCCATCAGTGGGCCAGATCTGCCAGTTCAGCACCTGGGGCATTGGGACCCCATCCAGCTATGCGGGTGAGGGGGAGGCAGTGGGCAGCCTGGCCCCACGGGGGGAAAGGAGCTTGACCTAGCCCCAACCCAGGCCCACAGGGAGACAGGGGCATGACCCAGCCGTGATTCAGCTGCATAGGGCTTGCGATTTGGGAATTTGGCAGGGGAGGAGGGTGGCCATTATTAACCACTGAAACTCCCTCTGCTGACAAATTTTCCCAATCCATGGGGAGCCCTATGGGCCAGGGGTTGAGCACCCCTAGACCAGATCATGGGTTCATGCGATGCAGTCAACGAGATCGCTGGTGGGTTGGGGAATTAAACACTTGCCGAACAAACAGATCCTTGTTTCCATCTGCTAGGTTGCATTTGAAGTAGTTGAAGTATGTCAGTATAACTAATGTCACTTTTTCATGTAAGCACTAGCTGTAGGGATGTTAAATGACTAGAAATGGGATTTAGTCTTTGTAGTTGCAAATGGCAAAATGTGTTCCTTGAGACCACTTCTCAGTCGGGATCTGGGCCACACTTTGACTTGTAACCCCAAAGACTTTCAAGATTGGCCTCCACTTAATGGTAGTGGTGGCTCATGAATCGATCAACGTATTATCAGTCATTCAGCAGTTCTGTAAATCCTTGTCAAACCCCAAACATAACTGCCTAGAGATTTTTTCAAAGCCATTTAATCACCAGTGTCAGGTTAAAGGTTCAGATCTCTTTCAGTGACTTGATGTAACTGCTCATGTAAGTTCAACCAGCGTTGAATTCATTACAAAACTTACAAGAAATGACTGATTCCTCCCCATGTGGAACTGATCAGCAGCTAGAATTTTACTTGGCAACTTCCAAATATTCAGACCAAATAAGATGTTATGAGCAGCTGCTTCATTAAATTTTTCATCAAAGCTGAAAGCATCCTTTAAAATTCTGAACAGTCTGCAAGTGGTGGCTGGCAATTAGTAGATAAGCTCACTATCTAGTGTATTAACACTATGCTTGCAAAAGGGATCTTTTGACATCAGGTAGCAGGCAACCTACAATTTTGACCACTTTGTACTTGGATGAACATTTCGTGGAAGCTTTATTTAGCAAAACTGGAACTTCATGAACTATGTATTTGGCAAGGGAGCACAGGAGGGAATGCACAGATTTGCCAAACACATCTCGATAGGGCCCTGGCTTTGTATTAAAGGTGCTCATTCATGCTGACTCTGCTAGTACCCAGCAGTGTCCTTGTACAATAAATCAGCATTCTTGTCCATTCTGTCTGCTGTACTTTTTTTCTAAATGTTGCTTACCATTACTTCTCCCTCGCTGCCTTTTCACTCAATTCCTCTTCCTTTCTGAAGTCCTTGCCTTCTTCCTTTTTACTCTGTTGCTTCTCTCCATCTGTCTCTGTAGAAGTGAGCTTTTGCTCAGTTCTGCAAGAGCTCAGACTAGAGAAAAAAGAACAACTAGGTCCATGAAGAAAGAAGCTGCTTGATTTTAAAACGAAGTGCTTCCCATTGTCCAAGGGCTATAACTGACCTCCATGAGCAGGGATAAGGAAAACTGTTCGCAAAAAGCAGCTGCCTTTCAGAACTCGAATGCTCCTTTCCTACCTGCTTCTGCACACCTGCCACCAGGCCTCACACCATGGAAGCCATTATCTGGACAGAAAGGGATTGGAATTTAAATTCCTCTTATTGTTAAACACAATGAGTTAATTGACTATCATTTGGGGGGTATGCAATTCCCATTTCCCACCTGTCTTGAACCAATGAAATAGAAGTCTGCAGCACAATTTGAAGGGAAAAGCATCGTTCTCTTCTGCGTTTGGTGATTTCTTTGAGTGTGTCCCAAGAGTAGCCTGTGCCTCATGTAAACCAGAACAGAGGTTTTGGATCGGCCCTTTCCCAACTTTGTGGTCACTCAGTGGAACAAAAACGGTCACGTTGGATTGCTTTGGTATCTGGGATCTTTGGGATCTTGGCATCGCTGAAGTCTGAATCTGGATGATGATAGGTAGGTAGGCAGATGTCTCTCTAGTTCTTTTTGCCTTGATACATCTGTGATAGCAGGGCCCCCTCTACATGTTCCAAGTATTGCACAATTAACTAGTTAATTGTACAATAATCTTAAGACTAGGTACATGTGTAAAGTATTTACCAGGAAATAAAAAGCTCCAACCAGCTATAAAGTTAGCCTAAAAATGTGTACTATAGAGCTAGTTGCTATCAAGCTTTAATTTGCACGTGTAGCAGGGTCTCCCCTGTGTCTGGTAGCCCCCTCAGCTGATAGGGCTCCCAGCACAGGGGTGCTCCAGGCCCTGGGGACTGAGGCAGCCATAATCCCCAGGGTTTGGGGGTACGTGAAACCCTCAGGCCCTGGGGACTGAGATAGCTGTGGGAGTCCAGTATCAGGTTCCTCTACACCAGTAATAAGGTGCAAGACAGGAGGCACAATTGTGTATATTGCACATGAGAGCCAATTGCACCTTTGCCTGCATGTGTAGAGGGGGCCCAGGTGATTTTTACTGAAGCTGGCTTCCCAGCTTGATTCTTGTTTAATTGCATTTTGTCTACACGTAGATTAAAATCAGCTTGGCTGTATAACTGCTTTTAACTAAATCTTACTGTACACTTTGCCTGGCTGAAGAATATTAATGCAGTTAAACTGTAAGTTAACTAAGATAAAAAGCTGTTCTCTTTCATGCAAAGACATCCTTAAAAGTTATAGTGGCCAAATCCTGAGCTGCCGTAAAATAGCATAGTTGTACTGAAGTCCGTAAAGTTACATCAGTTCTAAAATAACTGAATCTGGTCAGAGTGCTTGCTACCCTGTGGCACAAGACTACTTCAAAATGAGTAACTATTTCATGATTAACTGTTCTTGGAAAGTGAGGAAGTCCATCTCCCTGGGCTTCGTAGCCCCAAGTTCAAACATCTTTCTTGAAGAGAAAGCTCTATTATTTTAAAAGGGAGGGGGAAATCCCAGTGTTATTTGCAGCCTTGTATACAGAGCTAGGTTGCTGGCTTTTTTTAAAAATTATTTTTGGGTAAGTTTGTCCACATGGGGTGAGAAGGCTGTGGAGTGAGAGCACCTCTGCTGTGCTCTTTACAGTTCTTGGGAGATGTTCACCCCTCTTCTACAGCTGGAGCTTCAGAGCTGAAGTCAGTTGGGTGCAATTTGTATAAACTTTTCTATATTTTGTTTAGAATTGGTGTATTTTAGCAAAGTCCCGTGTCCCCAAGGGATCTGAGATCCTGCTGTATGAACTGCCCCTTTTCTTTCCAGTTATTTCATCCAGTTACTTTGGTATTTAAGTAACTTTCACAGACAGGAACCAGTCATTAAGCCCAAACAGCTCTAGTCTCTGAGCCACGCTGGCATGTCTCATCTGCTCAGGTTTCTTTTGCTAGGTATTGCTCAAATAAGGGCCCCCCTCGCTGTTCAAGGTTCATAGAAATGGGGGCGGGATGTGCTCTGGAGTACCCAGGCCAGAAGCATTGCAGCTGGTGCTGCTGAGTCACTCAGACCTCTGGTATTAATTAACCGTCCCGGCTTCCAGCAGCCACAGCACGGGGCGGGCTTGCAGCAGGGCTTGCGGATTGGCTGGACCCTAGAGGAGAGGGTGGGATCTGCCAGCTCCACATTGTGGAATATAATATCTGGAGGGAGTCTACTTTTAGGTGGGATTGTAGCAGAGCCAGGACTGGGGGTGCTCTGCTGAGGTCTGTTTTAAGATCAAAATGTCGTTCATCCAGGTAGAGGAGAACTCAGATTTCCCTCTCCAAAACCTCCCCTATGGGGTTTTCTCTACTAGGGACAAGGTGAGTAACGTGCTGCTTTGGCCTTGTATTGCTACAATTGCTGCTTTGTCTTATCAAGAAATTTAGCCGCTGTGAATGGGTGAGGAGTTTGGCAAGAAGATGATTCCTAGTTGTTGGAGGCTAGAAGGGCCTGATACGCGGGGAATCGTGCAGGTTTGTCGAACTTGCCCTGACATTGCAGTGAATAGGTTGCCTTTTTGTATCCTGGTGGTGGGTGGGCTGTTTCTATAGAATGAAGTGAACAATATTAATACGCTGGTTAAGTATCTTTGCTCTGTGCAGGATGGTGTTAATACTGTCTCTGCTCTTTGTGCATAATTTTGCAAGAGTCTGGATTGCATTAGGTAGGCGCATGCATGCATTAGTTTCCACTTTTTGCCAACACTCCCGTTTCTTATGGTCCGCGCAGTTGAACTTAACCCTCCTTCATCTCACTCTAGAAACCAGATTTTAAACTCTATCTGATCGGCCATGAATCCAAGCTTTGTTTGTTGTCTGTGATGTGACTCGATGCTAAATTAGAAGTTAAAATATGTTTAAAATGCCAAGTGGAGTTTGTTTTAACGATAAAACAATCTAACCTTTTATTTAATGGCCTACCTTTTATTTTTCCACTCTAATGCAAGAGGCAGTTGGGTTTACTTGCTAAAGTGCTGAGTTGAATGGAGTGCTGTTCCTAACTGTATCACTGCCCTTCTGTGCAATCTTGGGCAAGTCGAGTTTCTTCTATATCGTCTGTATTCGATGTTCCCGTCAATGCAAAGGTCTGGGTGGAGGAAGGCACCGTATCAGGCAGGATTCTGGTATTCATCCAACAAGAAAACTCTGGCTGAGATTTTGACAGAAGCCCGAAGGAAATTTGGGCACCAGGTTTTTCTTTTAATTATGATGGGAAGAGGATGCCTAACTGGTTTAGATGCCTTCAAAAATCTTGCCCCTATAGCTCTAGTTATACAGTTTGACACTGCTGATTGCAATACATTCCCATGTATAAATTTACCAAGGTAACAAAGATCAGGAGCGTTTGAAACACACCCTCTCCTGAAAGAGAAAGCAGACAAACAGATACCTCTGGAAAGGGGAAAGCTGGAGGATTACCAAAGGTTAATGGGCAGTGTTGTATGCACAGGTCATAATAGCTATCACTTGATCTCTAGCATTGTCCTCATCTATCAGCAGGGCTTTAAAAGTGAATTCCAGCACAGAACAGCCTTGACTCTGACCTGGTGTTTTCAGAGATAAAAAAGCTGGATGATGAAATTAAAGATGGTCCCAGATCCCTCTGTGTTACTAGTTTTCCCCTTCCACAATCATGATTCTCTGCTGAGGAAACATCTCCAGCATTTAAACAAATCGGTCAAGCGGATTTTGGAAATTGATTTCCCAACCGCATCCCACTGTTGGAATGATTTAAAGTTAAAATAACTGATGTAATTCAGGGCTATGGATTAGAAATTAACCTGCCCTGACCTGAGATTTTTATGGCAGGAATGTTTGTTGAATAAACATTTAGGGCCCTGTTTGCTCATATCACATTGGGGGGTCCTGTTTAAAGACTAAAGGTTAAAACTGCTTGGCCATGTCTGTTTTTTTCTTTGTCCCTACTGATCTTATTCCAGTTTGTTTGGCCAAATATGCATATTTGTACTTGTATTTGGAATGGAAGTTTAACATGGCTGTATTTCACTTAAAACACACCACCGGACCTTGCCTTGATCAGGCCATAGTGTCTGTGATTTCAGCGCCCCTGGGGCAGGGGAAACGGTCTGTGCTGCACACTGGTAGGCCTGGGCTTGTATCTGGTTAATGTCCGTAGTTTATGTCGATCCTACAAAACCAGCAGGGAACGAGCAAGGTTTGCTGGTTGGTTTTGGCTCCTTTCATTCTACTTCCCTGGGATGGAGAGGAATAATCACACTGGGAGGGAACCGTCCACAAGCACCTTTCCTCCTTCCCAAGTAGCAGACCACTAGCCTAAGACTGGTTCAGTCCCAGCTTTTCTGCATACAGCCTGGGGGACCTCTAGATGAGCCCCCTATGTGCCTCAGTTCTCCAAAGTGGCACTTCCATATCTTACAGGAGCGTAGTGAGGGAAACTACTTTAATGACAGGCATTCGGTTAACTAGAGTAATGGGAGCTGTAAAGGTACCACTGATACGTAGGAAGGGGACAGGAGATGTTGGTCATCACCGGTATCTTACTCCCACCTCATCCCTTCAGGGATCTGGAATTGGGATGCCTCGTTCCAACTCTCAGAATCTGCAATTTCCTCTCCTTTAGTTTTGTTGGTTAATCATACCATACCAAAGGTATAACTAACCACTCCAACAGCTTGGCTCCTCAGCCCCTGACTAGATTAGACCCTGTGATGCAGTGCTCCCATCACCCTCTGTGGATGATTATTGAGAGCACAGGTATAAACTCTTCTTTCCCTTGTAGCCAAGGCACAGGATTGGGGTGGCGATCGGAGACCAGATATTGGATCTGAGTGCTGTTAAACATCTATTCACTGGACCAGTACTTTCCAAGCACCAGAATGTCTTCGACCAGGTATTTATCATCCCTCTTGATACTGCCCCCTTCCATCAGGTTTTGTAGAGTTTGAAGGGACTCGGGCTCAGATCAAGAACGCTGCAGCCCCTTACCTGGGTTTGTCTGTAGTGCTGTAGTGTAGCCCCTCGAGCAGAAACACAGACTGTGGGTATTGGGGTTGTTCCAGCTTCACATGAGTGTAAGTGCTGAATGGAGTTACGCAGGCTTAAACACAGAGCAGTGCGATACTGGGTGAAGGCTGGGGCATGGGCTTATGGACAAGTTACCTCGAGGTAAATGAGAACATGGATTTGGAGCTCAGCATCTGCTCTTGTAACTGCCTGTGGGATGACATAAGTGACAAAGTAAATGAAAGAGAGAGTTTGTATTGTAAGCTGGCATACAGGTTCTTCCCTAGAGGAGCTGGCGTGCTGTAGATTAGAGATGGGCAGAATACAGCTCACAAGCCGGATCCAGCCCACCAAGTGTTTCTGGTCCACATTGGGTCCCTTGGCCCTGCCCAGCCCAGGCACAGGGAGCAGCCTGGGCTGTGGTGTGTGCAGCTGGTCCTGCCACCCAGGGTGCGGAGGTGCCAACTGGCATGGAGCACAGCCCACCCCTATCCCACTATAGCTCCCACCAGGAGCTATAGTCCACAGGGCTGGGCAAAGTGAGGATGAGGCAGGGGCAGCATGGCGGCCAGACCCTGCATCCTGGTGGCCCCCGCAGCAGTGGCTCGGTCTGCCCCCACACTTCCATCTGCCACTTTCAGTGTCAGCTGCCGCTGTCCAGCCACCCCGGCCTGCCCACCCCAGACCTGCCACTGGAGGTGTCAGATGGAGTGAGTGGGTGAGCAGGTGATGTCTCCATAAGTACTGGCCCGGGACTCCCATGGGCTGTGGGCATGTGGGAAGCAGTGTCTGGGAGTGAGACGGTTGGGCAGGCTGGGATCAAAGGGCAGTGACAGTACAAGGCCTGGGGCTTGGGGGTGATCCATCCCCCACATGTCCCTGCGACGGGCCCTAATTCTGCAGGCAGAGGCCGACTGGCGCCTGTTGCAGGGACATACAGGGAGCAGATCACGATTCTGCCCCAGGCCTCAGCCCCATGTGATCACTGCCCCATGATCCCAGCCCTGCCTGCTGGTCTGTCCCACTCCCAGACACCCTCCCTGCCTGCCTGCAGCCCTATCCTATCCACCCGGCCTGCAGAGGTCCTGGGCCAGTCTCCACGAAGACCCCTCCCGCCCACTCCATCCAGATAGGCCTGAGGCTGGGTGGGATCAATTGGCATTGCCCTGTTCCCCCTACCCTCCCCCCCACCCACGCCAGTGCAAACAACTGTGATGGGGGGGCCAAGCGCCCCACCCTCAACAGCTCACCAAAACACCTTAAGTGGCCCTCCAGCCCGAATAATTGTCCACCCCACTGTAGATCCATGACTTGTTGTGCCCAGGGCTCACTATTTGTGTACCCACTGTATATGCATCTGCTCAAGTGATTCTTCTACAGTCCCATAGGAGCAGATTTTAGAGGATGTGGTATTTAGTGAAGTCCAGCAAAGCTCTTTCCTTTCCTCTTCACATACAGAAGAGGCAGGGAGCAGCATGTGATGAAGGGGTCAGGGGGAAGTCTGCTTTGCTGAAATGTTACTTGTGTCACTAAGGAGTGCAGCCACCAACAAAAAGCAGCCATCATGAAAACATAGAAGGACCTAATGATTGCAAGCTCTCTTGCTGGCTTCCCATTGCACAATAGTGAGAGACAAATCATAGATTTGTGATTTTTGTGAAAACTGCGAAGAACAGCGATCTCTGCGATCGCCGCAAAAAATGGTGTTGACCATGATTTCCTACAGAATTGACCCCCCCCCCCAAAAAAAGATGCTTACTGTAATACAAAGATTTAGATTTAAATTGAATACTTGGATTTATAATAATATGGTAATTTATATATTTCTGCGGAATTTGCTGTTTCATGATGCGGTTTTTACCTCTTGGCCAGTCAGCAGCAAGGGGTGGAACTGCCATAAAATGCCTGCAAAATTGGCTCTGTGCACCATGAGCAGTCTGTGAAAAACCTTTTGTCTCACCATGACTGTGGCAGGACTGCAACAATAGGGCTAGCCAAAAAATAGGTTTTGTGATTCACAGGAGAATCTTTTCTGTTTGATATCAGTCTGAATCAGACTGAAACCAAAGATTTTTCTGAATTCTTCCCAAGCTGGAAACTCCTCAGCCCCTGCAGCTGTTCTGTAAGATTGATAGGCCTTTGTTTCATGGCAGCAAAGACAATGATGACAATATCTATCTCAAAGTGCAGCTGCAGGAGCTCCGGCAGTCTGTGGCTCTCGGGCAGTCCTGCCACACTTGACAGACCCTGCAGCTTGTCCCAAGAATTTGAGGTGCCCAGCCCCAGTCGCCAACCCCTGGCCTGCTGGGCTCCCTGCTGCAGAGCTGCGGTCAGACCCCAAGACTCCCAGCACTTCCATGCTGTGACGTGTCTCATGCCTGTTTGCTCCTGTTCTGCACGTACCAACTCACAGAAATGAGCCCATGTAGCTGCTTTAGAGCCCTGATCGCATGCCAGTGGTCACACCTGAGATGGTGAGAGTAGCAGTGGCACTTGCCACTCATTCAGGACCCCTTGAAGGTGGCTGCAGCATCTCATTTCAGGATCTGGCAGGCTTAGATCAGGAGCGATTGGACTGGGCATGCTTCACAGTAGGACTCCCTGGCCTGGCCCAGAAGCAATATAGACAGGCCCTAATTCTTCATGCTGAAGGAACAGCAGTGATTTAGGGATTTAACTGGTATGTAGGCCTTGCAGTCTGAGAGAGTATGTATGTTGTGCATGTATGCCCACCCTGGTGTCTTGCAACCAAAAGCTTTTGTGGAAATGTAAGAAGCAGTCACTCTGTTATTTCACCATTGGTTTGGTTTGCTGTAGAGGAGCCCTAGTTGCAGTCCCGAACTCCAGTGTGCTGGGCTCGGTGTCACCACCTGAGCTGCGATGAGTGGTGGTGCAGACAAGGGGCCAGGCAAAGCCAGCCAGCATTGCTCAGAAGCACACTAGGCTCCAGCCTCAGGACACCCAGCTGCCTATCATTTTCTTGATAATTAGTTACTGAACACCAGTCACATCGGGCTTTTGCTGTGTATGGAGGGTAGGACAAGCCTGCTGCCTTTCACGTACCTCTTTACCTTTATACTGTGTTTTAGCCAACACTTAACAACTTCATGGGGTTGGGCCGCGAGGCGTGGAAGGAAGCTAGAGCCTCTCTCCAAAAGCTCCTGTCAGCCCGGGAGCCAATGCACAGAGACGACTCAGAGCTACGAAAAAGGTGAGGAATGTGGGAGCTGGAAGGGACTCCCGGCTGACTCGCATGGCATGTCCTCATAGGCACAAGCAGCGCTTGGACTTGGCTCCAGCTGTCTGAAGGCTGAACGAGAGGAGCAGAGTGTTAGCTCTTCTTGCCCGGGCTCGGGAACGAGTTGCGCTGTACCGCGAGCGCAAGCGGTAAACAGCACCAGGCAGCCCATCGTCTGAGAAACGGGGCTGCCCTCCCTGGCAGGGAAGTGCGGCTGATTCCCTCTGGCCGCTGACTGTCACTGCTGTTCCCGTTGTCTCTCCTTCCCTTGATATTTCAATTAAACGTGGGCTTGCAAAACTGTTTAACCAAGCTCGTAGCCTGGTTGCTGTGCAGCTGTCAAGACTTTTCATCAACTTGGAAGGTACAAACCGCTATCAAGCAGAGAGGTACGTTTTCAGGAGAATTCCTCGCTGTACTGAGACCATGGCAGGCTGCATTTCGAGAGAGACCAATATAGTCCCATAAAACCCCTCATAGGCCCTTAGAGCTAGAGCATGGAAAATGGTGAAGAGGAGCGTATTCTAAATCCATCATCTTGGGGCACATAAATGCCTCAGTATGTGCTGAGAGGAAGTATCAATGGTAGATCAAGAGTCGCAGCTCAGCTCTTTCGTCTGGGCTTGGGCACCTAGACTGTCAGAAGGGAAGCAAAGATGGTCCTGCCTCTGAAAAGACAGGTGGTCTTGACGGTACTTCCACATTGCCAGAGAGAGAGCGCGGGATGAAAACCCAAGATGCCTCAGGCCAGGAAGAAGCAGCGAGAGGGGGCACTGGGAGCAGGGAGTGCTGCAGGCAGTGGTTAGTGCACTCAGCTGGGAATGGAGGGGCCTGGGTCCCAGTCTGCTCTAAGGACTGGAGACACGGAGAAAATGTGTAGATAAGCCCTTGGGGCAGGACGCCCTTCTCCCAGGGGAGTGCCGTAATCCTTGGGAACTACACTCGCACTCCCTCTCGCAGCCGCGGCCTGGCTCAGTGAATCGTGAACTCTTTCTTGCAGGTGTCCACAGTAAAGGTGGAGACTGGCCCCCTGGGAGGGGCATACACCGAGGTGAGGCATGGGTTTGAATGTCCTCAGGCTGAAGAGAGCACTCAAACCTAGGCCTTCAGAGCCCGGGTGCTCCCAACCACTCAGCCGTAGGATAAAGGAGGGGAGACCCATAGCCGTATTTTTAATGAACGTGCTGGCGGTCATTGTATTTGGGGCAGAGCCCGGTGCTGTTGGAGGGCCAGGTGTGCCTAGAACATGCTGGAAGTGTCTTGGCCCTTGCAGAGGAAGGGCTGCTTTCAAGGCTTGCGATCAGGCTGACGTGAACAGCTCTGGGCATGGTACCTCATGGTTTTTACGGCTGAAAATATAAGTCTATAAAATCCACAGGGTCAGGAGGGAATTTTCAGAGTTGTCCTCATGGATTTGGAGGCCTAACTTCCATCCATGTCCCACATTAGGTGCCTAGCTCCTACGGTGGATCTGTCTCTCAAAGCGATAGTATAAACACTGCTGCCAGCTTTAAAGCTGATGGGGCTCTTCTTAGCACACATATTCTAAGGGCTTCCCATTCAGCATGCTGCCTGCTGTGAATCCCAGTTTGAAGCCCAAAGCTTCAGACAATGCGTTGGGAAAGCTATGCATCTAACTCAGGGCTCTGGATCCCATTTTGGGAGATGGGTGGTGAAAAGTTAGCCACTGCGACACTTGACATTGCAGCAACACGCGGCAGCTTGTGGATCTTGCTTTGCCAGGCCTTCTCTTAGACGGGAACATAATCCTGAACCTAATCCTAATCCTAAACCTAAATCCTAATCCTAACCCTTCCAACCTGCAGAGGGCAGTGACAACACATACACATCACTGCCAGTGCACTTCAATAGACCCATTTGGTGCACTGGTACAAGTAAAAAATGAGCTCTCCCAAACCTCCAGCGGTTTCTGTATGCTCCGGTCTACCTCTTAACAGCAGCGCCACAGAGTCAGCTATTTGCATCGTTGTAACAGGACCTGCGTATTCTGTGCTGCTATTTTATGCCCTATGAATTAGCACAGAATTATAGCAAAGAGCAGAAGCAAGAAACGAGTTAGCACAGAGAGACTGAACGTCTTAGCAGCATACATGCCTCCAAACCAAAACAGGAGGAGAGCTAAGCATTTTAAGTGCCGAAGCATAGGCGCCAACTTTTATTTTCGCCTTGGGGGGCCTAAGATGATGAGCACGTGGAAAGTTTTACACATTTCAGGTGACAGTCCTCTTCCCAAGAGGGACCAGGGCCCTTGGGCTCCCAAGTACTTGGCACCCATTTGCTGAAGTCTTTCTTTGTATTTCCAGAGCATTTGTATCTCAAGCCTCCGCCATAATGCATCTGCCAGCTGAAATCGGTAAGTGGCATGAACTAGGAGAGACTCTGCTTTGCTCTGCATGTCCCATATGTTCAGAATAAGGACATTGTGTCTGTGGCATAGATTTTCTATTGGTTTACAGGAGATTTTACATGTGGCTAATTGCAGGTGGCATTTCTGATGGTCAATAAAATGTGTGGGCAAGTTTTAGTACCAATGTAAGGCCTTTGGGTGCAGTTTTTATTAAATTAAGTTTCCTTAGTGTCGCTTTATCTCTGAAGACACAATTGTATCACCAAATGGCTGTATGATTAAAACCAAACAGAAAATAATTCTCCCAACCTGTGGAAAATGTCGACATTTCAAACACCTTCCACATCAGGACAGAATCGAGACTCTCGATGCTTTGAAAAGAGAGATTGCAGGACAGCCGGAGGGTTAGGTTGGTAACCTAGGATGACATGGAAGACCCTTGTTCAAGCCCCTGAACAGAACAAAATGAGTTATCTTGGCACGCAGCTGTTGGCTATTCTGGGATTTCTCTCTCTTTGACTAAGAAGATAATCAGTCTGAACCTGAGAAACCTTCCAGACAAAAGTTTCATGAAAAGTGATACATTACTACAAAAAGTCTCCATTTTAATGTCAGCATTTTCTAATGAAAAAGCAACTTTTTGAAACATTCTGTTTCTGACCACATCGTCTCAAAGCACTTTTCGTTAGCCCGATGCTCATCTTGACCATAACATGCAGTACCATCTAACTGCAAATTATTTATGGCTAGACTGAGCTGTTTAGATGTAACCTCAGGTTGGAAAGGGGCCGCAGTTGCTGTAAGGGTATTACAGTTGCAAGATAATTCCTGAAGATCCTGGATGTGCAGATCCTAAATACTGGGTATTTACAGTTCTCGGTTGACTCCATTGGTGACAACCTCTTAGAACAAGACAAGATGGAAAGCAGCCATGTAACCCTTTCCACTTGTCGAGACTAGCTGTCACTGGTATGTAAAGGTGGGAAAGTCTTTCTTTAGTGAGGTGTAGAGGCCAATTTTACCTGTGCTCGTAACTGTATATACGAACAAAGAGGAAATACTGTGAACTTGGCCTTTTTTTTATGCCTGTTACCAGCTGAATTTGAGAGAGGGTCTCTACCACTGGGATGTGCAAACTTTTCCTGGCCTTGCCAGCCCCAAGTGTTCAAACATCAGGCACTGAAAAACAAAAAGCCGGCAGCTGACTCAACAACGTGATGGTTAAAGAAAATAAATGTTGGATTCTCTTTCATTTGCCATCTTATATTTGAGCAGGAAAGTACACTCAGGTCCCATTTTCAAACTCTTCCTTGTAATTACCTGGCTCCAGAAACTGAAGCTTTATGTAAAACCTCAGTGCTGTAAAAAACCTGGAATAAATCACAAGAATGGTCCATGCCATCTTCTGTCACTAACCGAGGCACTCAAGGGTCAGTATTTTAAGCAAGAGATGGATAGAGGATGCCTGTTATAACCCAAGACACTTTCAATCCCACTGAACCCATTATGAGTGTTTCTGGGGCAACAGGCGTGGGCCAAGTTAACCGACATGGTTGGTAACTGTTTCTTAGACAGAGCAGCAGAGGGCAGCAAACGAACTGAGTATGAAACTATTTCCTCTGTTAGCATTTCCCGTAGCATCCACACAATGGCAAATGAATAACCTGTAAGAAAAGAAAACAAAACACACACAAAAGGGATTCCTTGTTTATGAATTTGTAGCTAAGAGATTAACATGCAGCCCATTATTTTTTCCCTTTCTGCACTGAGGTTGAAAAAAGCCAATATTGCATACGTTTTATAGTCCATGCATAGTTATCCATCTGCCCCTTTTATGCAATGAGCATCAGTAATCAGGTGCTGTTCTTAGATGTTTTTTTCTTCTTCCAAAACTGCTCTTTCAATCTTTCTCTCTGTCCCCATCCCCCTCCTTTTCATGGTGAAAATGTGTACTCTTAGCCCTACCTCTTTCATACAGTTGATCAGTTTTTGTCCTTCTCCAGGAGATTACACTGACTTCTATTCTTCGCTGCACCATGCCATGAATGTTGGGATCATGTTTAGAGGGAAGGAGAATGCGTTGAACCCTAACTGGTTGGTAGTTTAGTTATTTGCTGAGTTGTGTTTAATTGTAGCAAATGGTGTGACCAGTGGTGGCTGTGTGGCAGTGGTCCTGCTTACCATGTGGGAGATCTGGGTTTAAGTCCCAGCTGAGGTGACATGGTGGGGAGTGAGATAACAAGAAGCAAATCTTCTTAAATTGCAAGATGGACTTAAGAGGGACACCTCCAGACCTCAGGACTGAGTTAGGGAGCTTGTGGAGGGGCTGAATGTGTTCAAATCAGCAGGTCCAGATGCTCTCCACCCCAGGGTGTTGAGGGAGCTAGCAGGGGTTATTGCAGGGCCCATGGCACAGCTTTCTGAGTGCTCATGGTGGTTGGGCCAGGTGCCAGATGATTGGAAGATAGCCAATATGGTCCCCATCTTTAAAAGAGGGAAGAGGGAGGACCTGGGCAACTACAGGCCTGTCAATCTTACCTCAATCCTTGGGAAACTCTTTGAGAAGATCATCAAGGAGCACATCCGTGATGGGCCGGCTTCAGGGATGATGCTCAAGGGTAACCAGCATGGTTTCATTTGGGGCAGGTCATGTCAGACTAACCTGATTGC
The DNA here is from genome assembly GCF_001723895.1 of Crocodylus porosus. Taxonomy (NCBI): domain Eukaryota; kingdom Metazoa; phylum Chordata; order Crocodylia; family Crocodylidae; genus Crocodylus; species Crocodylus porosus. The sequence continues at coordinate 27,286,429 of NW_017728911.1, read as the reverse complement.
CTTTTATGATCAGGTCACAAAAGCACTGGATGCAGGTGTTGCCATGGATGTAGTCTTTCTGGACTTCAGCAAGGCCTTTGACACCGTCTCCCACCCCATCCTCATTAAAAAACTAGGCAA
>NW_017728911.1:27279660-27285799 GCF_001723895.1 Crocodylus porosus | reverse complement strand
AGACTGCGGGACCTGAACCTGTTCAGCCTTCACAAGCGAAGGCTGAGGGGGGACCTGGTGACTGTCTATAAACTCACTAGGGGGGACCAGAAGGATTTGGGAGAGACCTTGTTTCCCCAGTGCCCCCTGGCATAACAAGAAATAACGGCCACAAGTTGTTGGAGAGGAGGTTCAGATTAGACATCCGTAAGAACTACTTCACAGTCAGGGCGGCTAGGATCTGGAACCAACTCCCAAGGGAAATGGTGCTGGCTCCTACCCTGGGGGTCTTTAAGAGAGGCTTGGTGCCTACCTGGCTGGAGTCATTCGAGACCAGTTTTTCTCCCGCCCAGGCAGGGGGGTCGGACTTGAAGATCTACAAAGTCCCTCCGACCTGACTTCTATGATTCTATGAAATGAGGTAACTGGAGGGATTCAGCTGCAAGTCAGGGGCGGTTTTATCTGAGAACTGGTTCTTCTCCTGTAACCAGAAACCAAAGTTTCAGGTTTGATAAAAAACTGAGATCCCTGAAAAGGTGGAAAAATGGTTCCCCATGAACTTAGACAACATTAAGGTTTAGTAAGTTCTTAAAAAGAACTTGGTGCTTTCATAGAGCATTGCTCTTCTGGGGGTGATAATACAGCACTTATCACACAACCAACATGTCTCTTTAACAAGGTTGCATTTACCTGTTGGCTACCATGGGCGAGCTTCTTCGGTTGTTGTGTCTGGGACACCAATCCACAGACCACTAGGACAGACACGCCCAGATGATGGTGAGTCCCTTGAAGTGTGCTTTTCTTCTCCAGGAACAGCACCCATATTCAAGTATATATTGTGGCCTTGTCTACCTTTGTCGCTTTGCTTTTTCCTTCCTAATGTGCTTTTCTTTGTCTGAACCACAGCTAAACCTCCAGTGTTTGATGCTTGCAAACGTTTGGACCTTGAGTTAGAAATGGTAGGATGCATTTATTTTATTTTAGTACTCATTCCCTCCCCTCACCTTCCTTTAATAGAGAACAAACACTCAGCTTGTTTTAGGAGAGTGATTCTCAATGAGGGGCCCATGCCTTGAAATTGTTTCAAGGGTGCTCTGGGCTGCCACACAATATTAGCACTGTAAGTTGTGCAAAGGTGAGTCACAAGATAAACCCAGAGATTTCAAATGGAAATCCATAGCGTCAAAAACTCTGACCTGGTTCAGTCTGTTTGAATTCTTTGCAATGAGAAAAGTACTCTATTAATTTTCTGCAGTCAAAAACTAAGTGAAGAGCTCTAGTGTTTGACAAGGGGTGCCTTGAGTCTAAGGAAGGGTGCCTTGAATCTAAACGTTTTGAGAACCACTGTCTTAACAGCTATCAGAGCAACATGGATACAATCTGTGCTCAATCTATCCAGCTGAGCAGGCCAGATGAGTGGCACAGGTCTGGTCTGTGGCCTTGATTTACTTGCAGAAGTATGATCCAGCCATGGAGTGGCCCCCACACACTGGTCTGACTCCACATGCCTGGATCTGGCTGCATGCCAGTGCAGTCTAGCGTGGCCGGCCACATCATCTGGTTTGCAGATTTGGCAGCAGGGGAGTGGCAATGAATGTTGTCGCTGCTCCCCCACTACCACATTCCAGACCCATCGGGGAAGCCTGCAGGCCACATCTGGTCTGCAGGTCGGGGGTTGGGCATTGCTCGTCTGTACTATTCCCAAGATGCCTCCTTCAAATCAGTATATCACCTGCTCTAGAGTTTATTCCAAAGGGGAGATCTTCCCTGCCTAAGGGTTACAGGAGAAAGAAAGCAATTCTAGCTTTTAGGGTGCAGACAGAAATGACAATTTTTGCCTGATCTGGCCACAGAAAGCAATCTATAGCCATGACCAAACACAAGTGCATAGCTTCAGACAGCTTCAAAAATGGCCAATCGAGTAAAAAACTGACTCCTCATTGCATGAGGTATCAGATGAAGATGCTTCTGTAACTTGTGTCTGCAGAGCTCCCAGCCTGTTGCTGTTTTCAGACTGGGAGGGGGGGAAGGGAACAGGGGGTGTTCGGTCTGGGGGTTATTTTTCAGCCCCCCGGGTGGTGGGACGGGTGTGTTGGAGTATATGGGGGGCTTCAGTTCACTCACCCCACCCTTCAGCACCAGCTGGGGAGCCCCAAGAATGAGCTCCCTCCACTGCCTTTCCCCCTCCCATTTTGAAAACAGGGAGCACTGGCACTAGCCGAGGTGGCCATTGCTACGGGAACCTGGCTGCAGGCTCCCAGCCCACGGCTTGATTTTCCTCCTTCCTGGGACAAACGGTGAACTTCTGTTTGGTCTGGGGTACTGCTGTAACTCAGAAGGCTTTACAGAAAATGTTCTGAGTGACAGCTGGGAGCTGCACTAGACTAAGGTCATTCTGGTGCAATGGGTTTGTAAAATAGGGGCCATTGTATTGGGTCTGGCTGTGAGGAGGATTTTATTAAGACTTTTGTCCAAAGTACATCCAGAGCTTCATTTTCTCTCAGCCTAAGGCTTTTCCCACAGCTGGAGCTGATAACACAATAGCACGTAAGCAGAAATGTTGGAGCCTGAGCAGGCCTCAGAGTGCATTGCATCAGGCTCTGGTACAGGAACAGCCCCCCTCTGTCCAAGAAGACTTGATCACATTGTTAATGCACCAGCTTCTGCTCTGCACTGTGGCAGCCGTAGTTTAAATAAGAGTTCAATCAGAGTTCTGGGAATGAACTGGAATTGTTTGTATGTCTGCAGGGTCGAGGAGAGGCAGGATTGCATTTGCTGCCATCCTTAACCTTATGGGCAGCCCTCTTCTGGTGTTTTTAACCAAAAAGTACACATGCAAAGGACAAAGCTTTGGAAAGGCTCGTGTTCCCAGATACAACCACCCCATGTTTACTCACCATAATGCTGCAGCCTGAATCCTTTAATAGACACCAAGGATGATGCTGTGACAGTGCGACCTGGCTGGCTGTGCATTCTCCTTAGTCAAAGAACAAGCGAAAACTAAGAGCTAGTGTTTTTCAAGGGGCACCTCAAATCTAAGGCAGCTTTCCTTGAGTCTAAAAAGGTAGAGAAGCACTGTTTTAGAAGAAGCAGATGCTTTGCAATAGGGTGTACAAGTGAGCACATTATGTCTATACTGCAGTATTTCTATACTATTGGTGATGTTGGAATGATGTTGTGGCTGTGACGGTCCAGTAAGTATACAAGAGGCTAGGATTTTTTGGGGTGATATCTTGTATTGGACCAACTGCATGGATGGGATAAAGTTAGGCAAACTTTCAAATGCAAGATGTTCTTCATCCAATCTGAGGGAAGCATACACAGCAGTGGTTAAGGGCAGTGGGTAGAGCTGTGAAATCAGACAGACAAGAAAATCCCAGGGGTAGCAGGCAAACAATTAAATGAAGAAAAGATTTGATTACTGCAAAATCAAGACCTGTCAAAAAGCAAGGAGGGTCATTATCATCTGCAGTGTGAAGGAAGAGTTTCAGGAATCAGGTAGATTACAGGGATTTCAGGAATCAAGTAGATTACAATGTGCTATGAAATCAATATCAGTGTTCAGTCTTTGGTTCCAGGTATGCAGCCAACTTACGAATTTTTGTTCCCAAATTTGCCTTTTAAAGGTGTTTTGTAGATTTCTCTTGAGCACGAGGATCGTGAGATCAGAAAAGGAGTGGTTGTTCTGTGAAAAACGCTCTATTGCTATTTGTGTGCGTTTGTCCCTTCCATATTTTTCTGTGAGAGTTCATTCTGGTGCATAGTTGCTGTTTAGTTTCACCCACATAACTATCATGAGGTCATTTGGGGCATTAGATCAACTATATCACATTTTGGGAAAGGCATATGTGGGATGGATTCTGATGGGCTCATTGTGGAGGGGGTATCCAGGTTGTAGCCATATTGGCCTAGAGGAAAAGGCAATCAGGACTCAAAGTAGAGATTATATTTTTTATTAGATCTTTTATTGTGGAGGGGGGGCCATTGATAGTTTGTACCAGTGGTGATTTATTACAGATTAAGCATCTGTTGTTAAGATAAGGCTGTGTTGCGTTTGGTGTCTGTTGAGCAAGAATTTGCTTCTGATGATCAGTTAGGCAAAGCTAAGGGGTTGTTTAAAAGGCAGGAGCGGAGAGGCGGGGGATATTTTTCTTAAGGTTTGATTTTTGCTGAGTAGAGGCTGTAACTGTCTGATGATTCCTCTAATGAGCCCACGTGTGGGGTAGTAGGTGAGTACCGGGTGTGTGCGATCACGGGGCGGGGGGTTTCTTTTTGTACTGTGGCAGGGGACTGCAGGGTATTTGGGTAGCTCTTTCTCTGTAATAGTATTAGCAGTATGTACTCTGTATTTGTAGTCTGAATGATTATGCTGGTTACTCAGCCAAAAAATACTGGGAACATGAAATCAATAAGAAAACATTTACTGAAAGTGAACTAACAATTTTAATACTGCAGGCACAGCACATCAGAGGCATAAAACTGTTGTATAAATGCTGAGTACTGGCTTAATTTCTTTGCAGTGGGAGTTTTACCTTTGGCTTCATCAGAAGCAGGCTTAAGCTAATGGGAAGCAATTTTTTTTTAAAAGAACCATATCCACACTTAGCAGAGCCCGTGTTTGAGATCTCTGGCAGGCGGCTGTCACGAGTGCGCAGAAGATCTGGAAGTTGGAAAAAGGGACAGCACATCCCCACCTCATGGTCTAGCTTACTTCATTGCTTTTCTTTCTTTCTTCTTAGCTCTGACTGGCTCCAGCCAAGTTAGGTGTCCCATTGTCAGGATCCCCTGGTTGGTTACTTAAAAATTACCTTGCCCATTGTGACAGGAGCCAGAAAAAAGTTTGTCGCTTACTTGGAAAATACGTGCGTCCTCGGAGTTAACTGGAATCCTCTGCTTCTCGGTGCATTGTTCCTAAATCAGTGACTGATTCTTATCAGCTTAACTACTATGCGTGTGGTTCAGCCCCATCCACTCAGGGGCTAGGGAGGAGAACCGTAGTCTTCGTGCTAATTTCATTCAGAAATGTCCATTAAATTTAGGAAGGAAAACAAACAACATTGCACCTGACCCTACATGTCTTGCCTGCACTCATCCTCCATGTGGCTTCTTGCACTGGGTGGGCATGTGTCTTCTTAGTAAAGTCTTTATTGTCAAAACTCCACTTGGTTGAAATGTTTCGTTTCAATTTCAGGCATTCTTCGTAGGCCCAGGGAACAAGCTGGGGGAGCCTATTCCAATCGCCACGGCTGACGACCACATTTTTGGAGTGGTCCTTATGAATGACTGGAGTGGTAATCAGCATTGTTCTCTGTGGAAATGTGTTTCGTTGTTGTACGCTTTTGAGACTATTCACAGATGTTGTATTTGTTTTAAATAAGGGAAATATGGTTATTCAGGACCCTAATTGTCTTTGACGAGTAGGAATGGGAAGGAGTCTGCAATATAGGAGCACTGTTCAGATCCAGTTCAGGTCACTAGGATTACAAGTTGCTTCTGTGAAATGTATTACCGTTGATATATGTTTTTTGCTGGACAGGGACATGCCATAAGCCACCGTAGCTGGCAGTATCAGGAGTGGGTATGTCTAGATGGTGAAACTGAGTTAGCAATTGCACTAGTCTAGATTCAGGATAATACCTTTTATCTCCATGTAACTACTCAGTGTTAACCCTAGATAGGAGGTGCAAACTAGTGTCTGCACTAGGGAAAAAGTAATGGTGAGGTTGAAGTTAACTAACTCACTCTGATTTAACCTTGGCCCCTCCTATCCCTTCCTAATCTGGACCTATCCAGAGGATTTAAACTACCCGCACAGGTCATTATGTCCTCAGGGGAGGGCTGAGATATATTGGCCAATACAGCTGTACAAAGCTTCGGGTGCTGACTGGGTTCGGAGGAGATTTGGCCCAATTTGGTAGCCGAATCTCCGAATCTGAATCTAATCAGGGGACCAATTAAAAGGTCCGAGTTGATTCAAAGCTCTCCAAATGGATTTGGCAAAGACTCGGAGAGCTTTGATTCGGGCAGTCCCCACCCACTGCAGCAGGGACCTGGGCCTGGACTCCAAGCTGGTAAGTAGGCGGTGTGTGGTGGGGGAGGCTGGAGGAGCAGGGATGGGACCCTGCCAGGCCCCATCCCCTGCCTGCTCGCCCCAACCCCC